>NC_047095.1:106128782-106437008 GCF_902459505.1 Geotrypetes seraphini | reverse complement strand
TAGGTAAGAAAAACCCTGGATTACATTGCAAATGCCTATGCTGTAGACACTTAGAGGACCCTAAGTGCTGCTAAGCCCAAATTTAGGTGCTGCTAAGCCCAAATCAAGAAAAAGTACCTAGATTTGCTTGGCTTGTGGTAGATGACATACTTTCTGAAAATCTAGATACATTACGTCAACCAGCTCTTCTTTAACCATGTGTTTATTCACACCTTCAAAGAAATGCAACAAATTGGTGAGGCAAGACCTCCCTTGGTTGAACCCATGTTGACTCTGTTCCGTTAAACCATGTTTGCCTACGTGTTCTGTAATTTTATTTTTTATAATGGTTTCAACTATCTTTCCTGGTAGTAAAGTCAAGCTCACCAGTCTGTAATTTCCTGGATCACCCCTGGAACCCTTTTAAAAAATCAGTGTAACATTAACCACCCTCCAATCTTCAGGTACCATAGACGATTTTAGTGATAGAATACAGATCACTAATAGCAGATCAGCAATTTCATGTTTGAGTTCTTTCAGTACCCTGGGATGTATATTGTCCAGTCCAGATGATTTATTAAACTTGTTGATTTGGTTCAGTATATCTTCCAGATTCACAGAGATTTCTTTCAGTTCTTCCGCATCATCACCCTTGAAAAATATTTCCTGTTCAGGTAGATCTCTTGCATCTTCTTCCATAAAGACCAAAGCAAAGATTTCATTTAGTCTATCTACTATGGCCTTATCCTCCCTAAGTGTCCCTTTTGCTTCTTGATTTTGCAACTTTGGCAAGTTTGTCTTCATATTCTTTTTCAGCCTTCTTTATCAATGCTTTAGGGCCCATAATCAAAAAACATAGACATCCAAAAAGCATCCTAAATAAGCACTTGAATGTCCTAATCACCAGGACATCCATGTGCCAATAATCAAAACCGGCTTTCTATATGTCTAGTGAGGTGTTCCAGCCTCTATTCATTTAGAGCATGAGATGGGCATGGTGGAGGTGTGTTATGGGTGGGCTTTGGGCAGTTTCAAGGGTGGGTTAGACATGTACATCTTGCAGCGATAATCAACCATTTTGCAAGACATCCTGGACAGAACTTATACGTTTGGAACTAGACCTGTTTTAGAAGGGCCTAAGTGCCACCTTTGATCTAGGTGTCATTTAAAGAATCCGGGTCATTTGTCCATAACTGAGTTGATGGCAACTTATGCAATGCATTGAAAATATCATACATGTACCTTGACTGTGAGCACTGAACATTACACTGTGTGATAATACATGCTATATTTAGCCTCATCAACCTTCAAGATAATGCTACATAGAAAAGTGAGAGCGTTGTACAATTCTTACACATACTAAAAATGACTGTTTATAAATTACCCTCATAATTACATGAAAACATTATAAACTGTATAAAACAAGGGAAAAACATAAGAGCCAGACCTGAGACAACAAAAAGAAGTGTGAAAAAATAAAAAGCTATGCAAGCCACAAATTACAAAGAAAAACAACAAAGTGTTGCTGCAATCTGCTGTGCAAGCTATGATTTTTCCTTTGTTTTATACAGTTCATATTGTTAATTCTATAATGGCTGCTGAATCTTTGGCTTTATATTAGGGTCTATGTATACAAGTTTTGTGTATATTTACACTGATAATTTGTATTATTGGTATCTTGCTTTGTTGTAACAATTTTACATTATGAGGGGCTGCTGAAAAGTACTAGATGGTGTTGAGACAGACATGAACATAAGAACATAAGAAAAACCCTCACCGGATCAGACCGAGGTCCATCCAGTCCGGTGATCCGCACACGCGGCGGCCCATTTAGGTACTCCTAATTGGAGACCCAGATATACTGTAGCCCTCAATATGATTTGCAAGAAGGTGTGCATCCAACTTGCGCTTGAATCCCAGAACAGTAATCTCTGTCACAACATCCTCCGGGAGAGCATTCCAAATTCCCAGCACTCGCTGTGTGAAAAAGAACTTCCTGACATTCGTCCTGAACCTGCTGCCACTCAGTTTCAGTCTGTGACCTCTTAATAATAATAATAATAATAACTTTATTCTTATATACCGCCAACAATCTTGCGACTTCTAGGCGGTTTACAGCAAAGAATATTGCAATGTACATCTGATAGTAACAGCATTAATGATAATAACAACAGTTATGTATTGCAGGGTCGTGAAGTACCTTGCGGTTTGCACAGGGTTGGAAGTTAGTGATTGGGGTTAACAGTTTACAAGAACAGATTTGGGGAGTGATTACGAGGGGGGTTATTGTCCTTGTTCGTTGCCTAGGTATTTTGTGAACAGGTATGTTTTCAGGTGTTTCCTGAATTCTCCATAGTTGTTTGTGTGTGTAATTAGTTTATCTAAGTCTTTGCCCCATAAGGCTGCTTGATAGGATAGAAGTTGTTGATGGTATCTCTTATATTTGCATCCTTTGGCTGGTGGGGAGATGAATTTCAGGTGTAATCTTCTCTCATGTCTGTTGGTTGGGTATGAGAAGAGGTCTGTTATGTATTTAGGGGCTAGACCTGATAGTACTTTGAAGCATAGACATCCCAGCTTGAACTTCGTGCGTGCCTCCATTGGTAGCCAGTGCAGGAGTCGGTAGGAAGGGGTTATATGATCGGACTTCTTCAGCCCTTGTCCGTGTCACCTCCGAAAAAGTTAGTAATGCTTCTTCTTGGTCTATTTTATCAAATCCCTTTATTAATTTAAAAGTCTCTATTAAATCCCCTCTCAGTCTTCTCTGCTCGAGAAGCCAATGTTTGCCCTGGATCAGTGTCATGGAATGCTGCTGCTATTTGGGGTTTTGTCAGGTACTTGTGACTTGGGTTTACCTCTGTGAAGGTGGAATACTAGGCTAGATGAGACGTTGGTCTGATCCTGTAGGTTATTCTTATGTGGAATAAACTAAAACCTCAGACACCAAAAAACAAATTTAACACAATAAGCCTTGACGAGAGGAAAAGGATCTCAGACACCTACTTGATTCATGTAATACACAATCAAGACTTTAACAATTCCTCGTTTCTATCATTGATCCAGAAAAACTTCTCCAATGGTATGTCAATTATTATTTACTGACAAAACTTCTAGTAAATTAATAAACATTTAAGTGTGCTTATCTCAAATTTTCAACAGCCTGCCTGTCACAAAATAAGTGTGGGCTGTTGGAAATTTGAGATAAGCACACTTTTCCTCTCATCAAGCTTATTGTGTGAAACAGTGGAATTAGTTTTCTTGCTGCAGAAAAGTTCTCAGTCTCCATAGAGGGTTTTACACTTAGGGCTCCTTTTATCAAGGTGCGGTAGGCGGTTAACGTGCAGAATGCCGCACGTTCAACCGCATGCTGTGCTAGTCACTACCGCCTCCATTGACGAGGCGTTCGTTTTTAGGCTTGCCGCGGGGGGTTAGCGCATGATGAAATGTCCGACGCGCTAACCCCCGTAGCGCACGCCTTGTTAAAAGGAGCCCTTAGGGGTCCTTTTACAAAGGCAAGCTAAGCGTATTAGCATGTGCTAACCAATTTAGCGTGCGCTAAATACCCCGCCTCCGCTAGGGAAATTCAAGTTGGATGAAAAAAAAAAAAAGTCGCCTCCGAGCCTCGGCAATGATAAAGTCTGCTGAATGTACTAGCTCTACAGGGACCCCTGTCGTGGCTCAACAGTCAGAGCACTTGCCCTGTAGTCCCCAGGGTCCCAGGCTGGACCCGGTTCAAACCCCGCTTCCACTAGGGAAATTCAAGCTGGATGAAAAAAAAAAAAAGTCGCCTCCGAGCCTCAGCAATGATAAAGTCTGCTGAATATACTAGTAAATTCATTAGCGCGCATTAAGACGCTTAGCACGCCTTTGTAAAAGAGGGGGTTAGTCCAGTTATTTCTACTTTTTCCATTCTGTAGGAAAATTATGGAACAAGAAAAGTGGAAAATCCTTGTTATAAGCGTATAACCCTCAATGGAGACTGCTCCAAGTTTGTTGGTTGGGCTGAGAACTTTTCACCAGTCCCTCATATTGCTAATAATAAAAAAAATATTTGAAATAAATAAAAGAGAAACCAATATTTAAACAGAATTTAGGTAGGTATGTTCTGAGCAAAAACATGGTTTGCTTTATGAAAACTCGACTTTGCAATTTGATGAGCAACTGAAAATGTATCTTTCAATTGTCATATTTTCTCTTTGCAGTTTATTACATTTAAGTATTTGTTGATGGCAATATGAATTCACATTTATGTAGAAAATGATTATAGTCAAGAGTAGAAAATAAAATGGAGACGTCTTACGTATGGGTAGTGGTATATCCGGAGCATATTGGATATTAGCTTTGATTCCTCCTCAGAAACAACTTCGATGATAGCAGCAAGTGTGCCAGATCTTTTACAGTTGTAATTAATGATTGATTTGTCCATTCCTGATAAGATATTCATGAAAACTCTGAGTGCTACGGGTGGATGATTGTTAGAGTCATAAAGATGAAGCCCTAGAGTGATGTTTGGTAAAAGCTCTGAGCTGTTGTTAATCTCCTCCACTGCAAAAACAAAGGCCAGGAAGTTGTAGTAGTTTATTTCCCTAAAACTGTAATGAGATTCAGTGTCAGATAATGTAAAATAAGCACTAAAAATTATTTAGTGACATGAACATTGAATGGAGTAGACCAGTAGCCAAATGGTTAGTACAGCAGCCTGAGAACCAAACAATCCTTGTTTTATTTCTAATGATCTTCCCCATGAATCTAGAAAAGTCACTTAACTCTCTGTCTCCCCAGGTTAAAAAAACAAGTACCACTATGAGGGGCTGCGGAAAAGTTCTCAGCCCAACCAACATCCCCTCTTCCTAATTAATACATATTCTTCCTTCACACATCATTGTTAGTTGCTCCCCCTTTGATAGTGTGTGCTTCCTCTATGCACACTAGAAAGGCTTCATCATTAAAGGTTAATAATACATTGTTTGGGATTTGTGAACAATTATATAAACCATCATATGAAACAACAATATACAGTATATCAACATTTGTGACTCCTGAGGAAAACACTTAGATGCTGTAACACTGGTCGTGTTGAGTCAGGTTTTTTTCCCTATTTGGAATACGCAAAATCCCTACTCCTTATTAATTTTGAACATCCAGATAAAGCAGTCAAGATTGGAACTTATCTGATAGTGGTAACATCATGTATTATCCTGATACCTAATCTTGGTAACTTAGGACTCCTGGTACCATCGACACAATGCAGAGGGCACTGCAAAGATATTCAGAGATGATATTCAGATAATGCCTCTTAATAAGCTGATCAGCAGCTTTTTCCTGAAATTTCATATTAATTTAAATTTAATTTCCCTCCCTTATCCTACTTCTTGGCCATCAAAGTTTTAGGAACCTAAATTTAGAATAATTCTTGACAATAGGAAAATGGAAGGGCCACCTCTTCTCCCACTATATGCAATCTTATTGGATGAGGCAGGATGAGTGACAATTGTGTGATGCATATAATTCGGTGTTCCAATCTAAGGGATGTGGGGAGGTTGAAGGGGAAATATTATGTATATTTGTGACTATTCAATATAACAATAAATTTTACAACATAAAACTAATATGAATCTGCTAAACAGTGTTACTTACTTTGAATTATAACTCAACCTAGGGGGAGTTGTGAAGGATGGTAGTCGGTATGCATACGAAAATAATACACTTAGTATTCCCCCAATTTTGAAATCCCCATTCATGTGGTATCCAGGTGGTATCAAATCATCAAACTCTAAATAATGTGCACAGCCTGTGAATTTCCATAGGACATGAAAAGGCATTAAGAAAATCCACATTGAATGAGCTTTCATCTTCAAAATTGTGAAATAGTTTAATGAAAACCTAGCCGTGACTGAACTTAATTTATTGGCCTGGTAGAAGATGCTGCAGGGTTGTCCATAATCCCACACAAATGCACCTTTAAATCTCTAAAATAAAAATAAAAATGTGGTCAAATTTTCACACTGGAAGTAGAACTATAACCAAAGAAGCCAATATCACAGTAACGGGAAGGGGAGAGAGTCATAGAAGCCTGTTGCTGATTTTGAGTTTAATTCTCCCACTAAGGATCCAGTAGCTTTATAGTGTCTTCTCCTTACAGATTACCCTCAAGGGACTTCTGCTCTAGTTCTGTACATTTAACATTAAATATAGTTTGCTGTTGTTTTTATTTTTAAAGACAAAGATTTTTAAAGACAAACATTAATCTGGCTGAAATGTGTAGAGATCAGTATGATGACACTCATCAAGGATATTGTGTATGTGGTTAGGGATTTTATGACTGGACACCTATGCTCAGGTTGGAAAAAGGAACCTATCTTAAAAATCTATTTATAAATTCAATAGGAAATCGTGTATCTTTCATAGAATTAGTCTCACATATCCCTAAACCGGCTAGAGGATGCAGATATAAGAGACATCATCAACAACTTTTATCGTACCAAGCAGCCTTATGGGGCAAAGACCTAGGAAAACTAATCACACACTCAAACAACTATAGCGAATTTAGGAGACACCTAAAAACATACCTGTTCTTGAATTACATAGGTAACGAACAAGGACAATAGCCCCCTTCGTAATTCCACCCATATCTGATCTTGCAAACTGTTAACCTCTAACCTCTAATCTCTAAACTATGAATGTCCCAATCAATTAATGAAACTTTTCTAACTCATTGTAAATAGCACGGAACTTCCCGGTCCGGCAGTATATAAACTGTTGTTATTATTAATGTTGTTAATATCAGATGGTCACTGTTATACTCTGTAATTCACCGACTGTACAGTTTCACCTCACTGTAAACCGCCTAGAAGTCGCAAGATTGTTGGCGGTATATAAGAATAAAGTTATTATTATTATTATTATTATAAACAAATGTCCACAAACAACCACATTTGCATGTATTTTTGAACAGAAAACACTTGGGGGGGGGTCCTTTTACTAAGGCATGCTAGTGCATCTTAGTGTGCACTAAACATTAGTGCACGCTAAATGCTAATGCGTGGCAACGTGTCCATTATATCCTACGGACGTGTTGCCACACAATACCATATAACGTACGCTAAGGTGCACTAGCGTGCTGTAGTATAAGGACCCCCTTGATTTGAATATGGTTGCGAGATGGCCATTTTTTGGATGTTATGAGAGGGACACCTCAATTCTGACTTGGACATTATTTTTTTTAAAAATGTCCCTCTTAATCTTTTCACTTGAACAATTTTCATGGTTGCAGTAATTGGAAATGCTGTTTGTACAGTGTGTTTTGTTCCCTAACCACAATTTTGGGTTGGTTTTTTTTCCATGTTTAACATTAGGCTTTTGTGACTGATTTTTAAGAGGATATGAGAAAAGACCAGGGTTGTCATTAGGGGAGGAAAAACAGGGTAGCTGCTTGGGTCCCACAGTTCCAGGCGGCCCAGAGCTCCAAAGAAGAAAAAAATGCGTGTTTGTAGTCCAAGGGTCTTCCCTTGAAGAGCAGGGGTCAATAGCATACTTAGGACCTAACCTGTTAACTGACTAGAGGCGCATTTCTTAAAGATTTCTCGTTGAATAAAATTTTACCTGATTGCATCATACTTTTCCATATTTCCACTGGCCACAATATCATTTGAAGCAACCAGCATGGATCTATATGAATTTCTGCCATGTCCTTGTATATACCATGGACAACTAAGGCCCTTTTTTACTAAGGTACGCTAACGGATTAGCACATGCTAAGCGATTTAGCTCGAGCTAAACGCTAATGTGTGCATGTTATTCTATGGACACTTTAGTCATTAGCGCATGCTAATCCGTTAGCGCACCTTAGTAAAATAGGGGATACATTTTGCTGGCCCTGAGCCATTCCCAGCAGGCTAAATAGTGCTGAATAGCTGGTCCGATATCTTTATTTTAATGTGATGTTGATATAAAAAGGATGGAGTTGATCCAGATGAAGGCTACTAAAATGGCATGTGGTATGTCTTCCTCTGAAGGCATATAGGGATATACCGTACTTAAAAATCTCAATCTGTATACTTTGGAGGAAAGGCAGGAAAGGGGATATATGATAGAGACGTTTAAATACCTATGTAATTGAAATGTGCATGAGCTGAGGGCACAGGATGAAGTTAAGAGGTGATAGGCTCCAGAGTAATCTAAGGAAATATTTTTTTACAGAAAGGGTGGTAGATGCGTGGAACAGTCTCCTGGAAGAGGTGGTGGTGACAGAGTCTGTGAAGGCACGTGGGATTTCTCGGAGAGAAAAAATAGATAATGGTTACTGCGGATGGGCAGACTAGATGGGCCATTTGGCCTTTATCTGCCGTCTTGTTTCTGTTTCTATAGTGGAACTTCAGGTTTGATTTGACATGACAGTGCTTCAGTGATACTGCCTACATCATGATTCTAATTTTCTATGAGTATGAATCACATCTATATCTCTATGGGGGTCATTTTCAATAGATAAAAACATTTTTAAAATTGCATAAAGTAGCATTTGAATATTTTTCTCACTAAAAATGTTCAAATCACTATTTCCAAAACCCATATATTTCTAGGATGTTCATTTACATTCCAAGGGAGTTGTTGAAGGCATTTTTGTGTGTGTGTGTGGACTTAGGGAGGGCTTAGAATTTGGATGGTTTGTAGTGATAATCAAACACAAAACATTCAGGGCACCATTTAAATTGGGTGGTGGGGGGGGGTTTGACCTATTTTAAAAATGAATAAGATGACCTCTAGAGGAATTAAGGCATTACCCCTTAGGCCCTCTTTTACAAAGGTCCTAAATGTTTTAGCATGAATTTAATACACACTAAATCAAGGCGTGCGCTAACCGTTACTGTGTCCATAGGATAACATGCACGAATTAGCATTTATACTTCTCCCTCCGTATTCACTGTGTTAGGGGATTAACAGAACCGCAAATACTGACAAACCGTGAATAACTTTTTTATATGTTATTTGCTGTTTTCTATTAAAAACCATCGTGAATATGGTGAAACTGCGAATAACATGGTGGGAGACCTGGTCTGTTCCTGAAGGAGAGGCAAAACACAGTGAACAAAGTGCTGGGAATCAGCAATTTTCTCTGTAAACGCTTGGAAGCAGCAATTTCTCTGACAGAGAAAGGGCGGGACCACCAAGAGGAAGCAGCAGGACACCGGTAGGAGTGTCTACATGATGGGGGGGGGGGTCGGGAGGCTGTGGGGGTGCGAGCGGTCCTTCAGGGTGGGGGTGCGAGCGGTCCTTCGGGGTGGGGGCGCGGGTGCATGCGAGCGGTCCTTCGGGGTGGGGGTGGGGGTGCCTGCGAGCGGTCCTACGGGGTGGGGGTGCGAGCGGTCCTGCAGGGGGGGGTGAATCAGACGTTGTGGGGGGCATCAGGCTTTCAGGGTGGAGACAGAACTTCAAGGGGGAGAGGAGAGTCTGGGCGGGCGAAAGGAGAGTCGGGGTGGCCAGAGGAGAGTCGGGGCGGGCGAAAGGAGAGTCGGGCGGCGACGGGAGAGTTGGGGCACCATGCGTGGTATACGGGTATGCGCGGTATACAAAATTTTTTTTACATATATTTTGGTTTCCCGTGCGCTATACCCATGTGCGCATTTTACATGGGTGCGCGTTATCTACGTGAAAATACGGTACCTAACAAGATATGTAAAGACTTAAAATATATTCAAAATAAAATTATTTTCATAAACTAAAAATAAAGAATCTCATTTTTAATACAATCAGTCTTTGGTTGTTCTGCAATTGCATTCACCTTCAAACACAGTTGGTACATATTTGAAGGTATTTGTATTTGTATGTATAATCTGTAAATGCAAAAAAAAAAAAAAAAGATTTGAAGAGAGAATAATCCAGACTTTAATGTAGACTAGCTGATCGCCCGGTGTTGCCCGGGTATTTATTTATCCCATTCTTCCAGTATCAATAGACTTGTACTCAGTGATTACACCTGGAACTTGGACTTAAATGACATGGGAGTGTCAGTATTCATCTCAGTAAGCCTGAAAAGTATGAATTAGACACTAATATCTAATATCACCCCCTTCCCACCCCCCACAGTATTTTTTCTCAGATAGTAAGTCATATGTATACTAAGTTTGTTTGAAATCTCTCCAAGTGTTTATGGATTAGACACTAATATCTGTTGTTTTCAATGTCACACCTTCCCACCCCCTTCCCCCAGATACTAAGTCACATGTGTACAAAGTTTGGTTGAAATCTCTGCATGCATTTCAGAGTTATGCTGATTATTCATCTCAGTGAGCCCGAGAACACTATGGGGTAGATATTAAAATCTGTTATTTTTGATCATTTTTAAACATCACCTCCTTCCCACCCCCACAGTGTTTGTCTCCAGATAGTAAGTAATGTGTATGCTAAGTTTGGTTGAAATCTGTCCATGCATTTGAGGTATGCTGTAACATACATATATACTGTACATACACACACGGATATATGTGTATGTTTATTTGAGATTTGATATACCGCTCCTGCATTTTACTGTTGTAAGCAGTTTACAATGTATCAAACTTAACATCCGATTATAGATGGATAGATAGATAGATGAAGGCTCTTATATAATGACTTAGTGATTTGGTGGTCACTGTCATTAAGGAACAGCTTAAGCTGAATCAAGACTTAAATCCACCTAATCAAGAAGTTCTCCAGTATATAAGACCAGATGAATATTTTTCTCTGTGAGAAGAAGGGAGGGATATTTTTTATTTGATAAAATAATATCCATATCATAATTTATTACTACTAAATCATATTTTTTGGAATGAAAGACAAAGAATTTAAAAGGAATGTTTCAGGTTTGAGGGAAAGACACACCCAAGGAGAAGATCAATACACCAGGGCTACAGAAAGGCTCAGGGTAAGTGCTCTCTAATGCTAAAAGACAGGGAAAGCCTTAAGTTTGTAAGCTTGTAGCTCTATCCAATAGGGGGTGGAAACCAGGGTTGACAATTTTGTTGCAAGGGGAAACAATCTGGGGATATGCAAGAAAGGGACAGTGTTCCAGTAGTCTACTGAAGCGGGAGGTATAGTGCTTGGAAACAGGAAGCAGCATTTCCTGAGGCTATGAACCATTTAATCAGTTGGGAATGGATGGTACAAGCTATTACAACAGGAGGAAATGATTAGGTATTGTGGGTTTTAGTCCCACTTAGCCCAGAAGTCTGGCAATGCTAAATAAGTAAGTAGTAGAAACATAGAAAATGAAGGCAGATAAAGACCACATGGCCTATCTATCAATATTTGTGGTTCCTCATCCAGAGTTTGTGTCTACTTCCCCTTCCATCCAGCATGTATGCCCCTTTCTCTCCCATACTGCATCCAGATGCACCCTTTTACCTGATGTCAACACAACCCCATCTCTGCCACAGCCACTGCTGCTTCTATAGAATAACAGTAGCAAATAAATAAACAAAAAACAAACAAAATTATAAAACAAAGAAAAGTTGTTCAGAGTCCTTTTTTTCCTCTTCACAGCTGCTGTCTCTGCCCTGGAACTGGAAGTGACATCAGAGAAAGGCAGGTCCAGAAACCACAAGGAGGAAGAGAACTCATTAAGTTTTTTTTTCTTTTACCTCCACCGCTGCTGCTGTTAGTCTACAGAAGCATCAGTAGTTGTGGCATTGGTGGGGGGTATCAGCATCAGCATGAGATGTGAGTGGTATCTGGATGCAGGAGGATAGAGAGGGAGACAGGCATGATACAGGCTATGATGCAGCAGATGTTCTCACAAGTTGCATGCAGCAGCCCTAAAGCTTTTCCTCTGATGTAACATCCTGTTTCTGCCTGGGTAGATCATGTCAGAGGAGAAGCTTTGGGGATGTCACATGCAACTAGTGAGGATGGTTGCCATATCATGGACCCTCAAAGAGAAAACTTTGATTTTGAAAAGTGCCAGGAAGATGAGAAGGGAAGGAGATGCCCCAAGAAGGGGAAGAGGTTAAGTCGTGCTTCATGTTTATTGTGTGGAGGAAGAGGGGGAGGGGCATATGCTAGATGGAAGTGGTTGGAGTTAGAAAGGGGAATAGACACTGGAAGGAAGTGGGGAGGAAAGAGAGGAGAACAGATGCTGAATAGAATGGTGAGAAAGGGGGAACAGATGCTGGCTGGATGTAGGGGAGTGAGAGAAGGGAGTAGATGCTTGAAGGAAGTGAGGAGGAGAACAGATGCTGGATGGAAGTGGAGAGGAGAGAGAGGGCAGATTCTGGATGGAAGGAGAGGATAAAGAAAAAGATGCATGCTGGATTGGTGGTAGAGGAAAGAATTAGTGAGATACTGGAAGGGATGAGGGAAAGAGGTGGCAAGCCGAAAGGTGGCAATGAAAAGAGGGAAATTGAGGATTGGATAGTAAGAGCTGCCTTGCTATCACTACCACTTACCTTCACCTGTGACTGCCTCTGCCCACTGCCTGATATGGTCCACTACAAGCTCCCCCCATCTCTCTGTCCTCCCTCCCTCCCTCCACCCATGATCCAGTCAAGTGCAATTTGGTCAGGTCAGGTCTCTCCCACCATGGTTAGCTCTCTCTTCTCCTTCCCTCCAGCTCTCTAACCTTTCATAGCCACTGACAGTGCTTTTGATTAAAGCAGAGTACTGCCTGCAGGTTAGGTGGTTTCAGTTTCTCATGGTCTCTTCAGTCCCTGCTACACCACATCAGTAAGTTAGATCAGCTATTCTGGTGCAGCAGGGACTGAAGAGACTGAGAGACTGAAGCCACTTAGCCTGCAGACAGTGCTCTTCTTTAATCACTAGTACTTCTGATGGCTATGAAAGTTAGAGAGAGGGAAGGAAGTTTTAATTATGAGCCCCATAACATACTACATACATAATAAAATTAAACAAAATAAACCAAAATCTGAAATATCATGCACAATTTGGGTTACATGTCAAAAAAGATAGATCAGTATTATAAAAGATGCAAAGATGTGCTGGTGTTCTGATTTTGATTTTGACTGCGCCATTGAGAGGGAAAGGAAACGGCATGACGTTTTGTAACGGAAGTTAGAGTACGTCGCTACGGAGTTCAGGAGAGGAAGAATTGACGGCTGGTGATTTTATCTGCGAAGTGGCGTTATTAATTCCTAAGAGGTGGCCGAAGACAAAGCCAGCACAAACGTCACGGAGAACAAGCTGGCGGACATCAAACTGAAGGATGATTGTCACACTAAGATGCATGTAGCATTTGCTTCAGCCACCTTGAGTCCTACATGAGTTCTGTGCAGAAGGAACCCAGGCAGAGCACCTTTCCTGCCCTAGCCGGTGTGTACCTGTGAATGGGGGAAGCTGTATGAGATCCACAGCGTGGCCAGTCCCTCACTTCTGCCTGCACACCAGGCGCTATCGCTCTCTCAGCTGACGGAGGGCAGGGGGCAGTTTTGCTTGTCCTGTCAGGCCTTATTTCCATGATAAAAGTGGTGTCCATTTCATCCCCAAACTCTAGCCGAAAAGCTTGGCACTGCTTGGCACTGCTTGGTTAATCGTTATGCCTGCTGACTCACTGTCTTGATACTGAAGCCTCCACTTGACTGTTTTTATTGTTTTATTTAATTTTAATTACATTTTATTTCAAGTTTGTTTCATTTACCCATTTTAATTTGAATTGTATTTGTACTACTACCTCAGGCCCTCTCGCTCTTCCCAAGGACCGCCGCCGCCTCCGCCCACATTACCTTGCTGGCCCTCTCGCTCTTCCCAAGGACCGCCGCCGCTTCGACGACTCCGCCCACATTACCTCGCTGGTAACATCCCCCATAAATTTCTCTGCTTTGCGGCGCACGCCGCACTGCTTGGTTAATCGTTATGCCTGCTGACTCACTGTCTTGATACTGAAGCCTCCACTTGACTGTTTTTATTGTTTTATTTAATTTTAATTACATTTTATTTCAAGTTTGTTTCATTTACCCATTTTAATTTGAATTGTATTTGTACTACTACCTCAGGTATCTATATTATATCTTTAGAACTTAAATTATTGCTTATTCTACTTATTATACTAATTTTACTTGTTATACTAATTGTTATTGTTCTTTCTACCTATACCCTCCTAATGTTTGTCCTCTCCACCTTCAACAGGCCCTCTCGCTCTTCCCAAGGACCGCCGCCGCAAAGCGGCGGCGTTGATGACTCCGCCCACATTACCTCGCTGGTAACGTCCCCCATAAATTTCTCTGCTTTGCGGCGCATTGGCTGACAAGCTAAGTATTTGCATCACCTTTACATAGAGGATAACATTTTAAGAATGCATGAAGGATTTTCACAGTTATATATATAAAGTATATGAGCAGCCGATGATGAAGTGCCACATAAATCTCCACGCAGTCACAAGATAGCACAGCGGAGGAGTGGTGGGGCTGAGGCATACTCATAAAATAATAAATAACAAAATTAAGTGAAATGGTTTGCACTAGTCCAGCATTGTGACATTGCATCATCTACTCCTCATATTCTAGTCATTCCTACAGAAGTTACTACCTTAATTTAACTTCTTCAGAAGTGTTCTACTCAGTACAGGGTGGTTTTTGGATTTAACAGACTATATCAATAGGGAGGGGTGGTAATAAAATTGGGGCAGACACAGAGGAGTTGAAAAAGTTTAAATAATGCAACTTAAGCTCAAAAAAGTCAAATTTGCAAAGCTTGGATCTTGGCATCTTCACAGATAATATAACATATGAACCCTTGCTCTGCCCATTATTCTTCTCCTTAGAATGCCTCATTTTCATTACATATTAAGGGATATATTTTCAAATCTTACAAAACTGTAACAGTCATGTGCATAAGGGTTTAAATTCTATAACTTATATGCATAATTGATACCTAACTTTAGGTGACCTCTTGTAGAATGAAAGTAATGGTAGAAAAAATACAGAGTTCAACACATAAGGCTGGATATACAAAGGAAAATTTCCAGACAATTCTACTGATAATCTGAATAGTTTCTCTTTCTACCACTATCCATGAATATTTAATGATACCATCAAAATAGTGCTACTGAATATTTTTAAATCTGCCTTGGGAACTTCTGGATAGTACTGGAACAGTCCATAGGAAGAGTTGTTTGGAGGAAAGAGTGCATTGGTGGAGGGATGAGTTATCTGGACAGAGATGATATTGAGCCCACAATCCAGTGTTGACTGTAGGGGCTAAATAATTTATGAGGTTAGGGGGAAGGGCACATTTTTGTTTATAATGGAAAGAATGAAACTGAAAGGATTATAGGCAAGAGACTGCATTAGACAAGGGAGTTTAGAAGGATGAAGCTTGTAAAAGCTGCTCAATCGGTGTTAAAAATGGTCTAAGTACAGAATGCCATGGTTAAAAAAGGGAAGGAGAAAGACTGTAACTGTTGACCTTGCTATTTCAGTTAAAGAGGTCACAATATTTAAGTCATTAATACAGCATTAATAATTGGAATGTCAGTAGGTGGAAGAGGATCTCTTTTTCCTTAAAGGACCCATGGCAATAAGAGGGCATCCGTTGAAAATCAAGGGTGGGAAATTTCATGGCGACACCAGAAAATATTTCTTCACCGAAAGGGTGGTTGATCGCTGGAATAATCTACCACAACAGGTAATTGAGGCCAGCAGCGTGCAAGATTTTAAGAAAAGATGGGATTGGCATGTGGGATCTCTTCATGGAGGTAGTTAGGGGGTGGGCCATTAGAGTGGGCAGACTAGATGGGCCATGGCCCTTTTTTGCCATCATGTTCTATTTTTCTATGTTTCTATGTTAGATCACCCCATACTTATGATAACAGAGAATAGCTGATAGATCTAACCAATATTTTATATGTAGAAAAACTGCTCTGTCCTGCAAGGTAAGATCAAATCTGGTAAACTTCAATCACACAAATTATTAAAGAACAAAAAAGTGATGCTGGTGATTAGTATTATTACACATATCACCTAGCATTCAATTAAAAAAGCACATTTATATTTCATTTAATGAAGGAAGGGCTTCTGAAAGATTATATTTTAAACCCCTATATTAAATATTACAGTATATTATATAGATCAGAAAAATATATCCCTTGAGATTAAACCCTGGAGTAGCAGAGCTCTATAAGGACACATGTCCCTTCAGTGTTCTTGATGTACATGCAGACATCTATCTGCCTACAACTGAAAGATATAAAAAGTGGGTTTGCGAAGATGTGTATTTTATCCTTCATAAAAATTAAGTGCAGCCACAGAGCAAGAAGAACAAGTGTTCTTTAGGATAAGCTATTTTAGATCTTGAAAGATGGGAGGTTATCTTGTTCCAATTTTCTTATTATTGGTTGTTAATTATTGGTGGTTAAATCAAGGGTACCACAGAGATGGGGACATCATAATTGGAGAGTTCATAACTTTTAGGATTTTTCATATAATTAAACCACTATCCTTTACAAGTTCTCCAAGATGGCGTGCAAAATCAAGGTAAGTGCCTGAGCTTCTATTCAAAACATAATTGTGAATTTAATTTTCAATGGTTACAGATGAGAAAAAGAGGTATAAAATGACCCTGTGATAAAGATCTGTACATACAGTCAAAGAGATTTGAAAATAGTGTAGGTGAACTCTTGACACTTTTCTGAATAGAGTTTATTAATTAGAAAGCATTTAATTTTCTGGACCATAGAAACAGTTGATTTCAGCAAATAAAGGCTAGTTAATTCTATATTCTCATTCATGTCTGTTTTCAGTGTAATTATGAAAGACTCACAAACTTGTGTAACACTTGATTTAGATAGTCAAAGACAGAGAAATCTTTCTCCTTTATGAAAGAGTCCTGCACTGCTCAATAATGTCATTGAAACAGATACAAAGCAGGTGTACAGTTTTCTTTCATCGGGTTTTCATAATTCTTTTAAACTTATTGCTTAATTAATTGAATACTTCTTAAATAAATAAATAGATAAATAGCTAGCAGCACTTATCTTTAGTATTTTGCTGCTGGTGTAACTTAATGTGCCTAGCCCGGGGGTCGGCAACCTGCGGCTCCAGAGCCGCATGCGGCTCTTTTCCACCTTTGCTGCGGCTCCGGTAGTGTGTCACGCAGGCATGCAGGTTACAAGTCTGGCGTCGTGGCGGGAAATAGCCATGCTGAGCAGTGAGCTCAGCACATACACAGATGAAAGCCTTGCTTGCTGATTGGTCCGGCGGCCCCGCCCCGCCGTGCCGCCGGACCAATCAGCAAGCAAGGCTTTCATCTGTGTAATGCTGAGCTCACTGCTCAGCATGGCTATTTCCTGCCGCGACGCTGGACTTGTAAGATGCACGCCTGAAAAAGAAATCATCCTGGCCGGGGTCGGTGTCATGCTCCGGAGATCTACAGCCTTCCTATCTCCCTCTCCCTTCTACCTGCTTCCGGCCACATCCCCTGCTCCGCGGCTCTCTTCGGCAACTCAGCAGCAGCGATCGACACAAGCTTCTGACGTCGGGGCCTACCCTCTGCAAGTCCCGCTTGTTTCAACTTCCTTTTTCCACAAAGGCGGGACTCGTAGAGGGAAGGCCTCGATGTCGGCAGCTTGTCTTGATCACTGCTGCTGACGAGTTGCTGAAGAGAGCCGCGGAGCAGGGGGGTGTTGCCAGGTGCAGGTAGAAGGGAGAGGGCCAGATGCAGGACTCGTGGGTGAGGGAGCAGAAGAGAGAGAGAAAGAGAGAGGGGAGGGAAACAAAAGGAAATATTTCATACTGGGCTGGGCCGGAGTGGAGGGAGGGTGGAAAGATTCTGGCTACAGGGTGCATTAACAAAGGAAAAGGGGGGAAAGCTGAAAATGGAGATAGTGACACAAAGAAAAGAAAGAGTAAGCAGGACCTACTGAATAAGGATAGAGATACAGAGGGAACATGAAGAGGAGGTGAAATAGAGACATAGAAGTAATACTGAAAAAGTGTGTGTGTGGGGGGGAGATAAAGACATTGAAAGGGCAAATGGTGAACATGGGGTAAAGACAAGGACAGAGACAAATGAAGATTCTGAAAAAGTGGTGAGATAGGGATATAGGTGAGATGGACACAAAGAAGGGTGATGCTGGAAAATAGGTGGAATGGTAATTCTGACAGACACAGAAGGGAAATGCTGGATCAAGGAGAGATGGGGCTCAGGCTGGATGGAATGAGGAGAAATGCCTTGTTGGCCCGGAACTTCCTCTCCTATGTCAGAATTGACGTCAGGGAGCGGAATGCTGGTCAGCGCAACACTTCTGCAGGGAAAGCTTGGGACGGCGGTGGCTTGGGGGCTGTTCCCCGATTGCGGTGGCAACAAACCGAGTGGCTTGGGGGACGGCACGGAGACAGAAAGAAGGGGGAACAGGGAGACAGAAAGAAAAAGTTGGGGGAGAGAATGAGGTCTGGAGGAGAGGAAACATACAGGAGGCTGAAAGAAAGGAAGAAAGATTGAATGCACAGTCAGAAGAAGAAAGTGCAACCAGAGACTCATGAAATTACCAAATAGCAAAGGTAGGAAAAATGATTTTATTTTCAATTTAGTGATCCTGTATATAGCATTAAGATAAGAAACAATATATGCAGTGTTAGATTTGTTTTATAATGGTTTTGCGGCTCCAAGTTTTTTTTTCTTTTCGAAAACGGGTCCAAGTGGCTCTTTATGTCTTAAAGGTTGCAGACCCCTGGCCTAGCCCATAGACAAAGGCCCGACGGGCCCCGTTTCGCCGATTAAGGCTTCTTCGGGGGTCAAAGAATTCGGGCTGCAAAAAGATTAAAATAATTTAAATGTTTAGTGCTCTTAACAACTACCAGTCAAGTAAAACATTTTTGAATCATAGTACTCATTGTGAACAGCCTGACTCGCTGTTAGCAGATCAATAAATGGCGCTGGCAAACTGCCAAATCGCACATGAGCTATATAGCATAGATTAATGACCTCACAACATGACGTTTGTAATTAGTTATAAATTATAAATTTCAAATTTTCTGTGCTTTAATATTAAAAAAAAAAAAAACGCATACCAATCAATGGCGCTATTGAGGCCTAATGGTTTTAATGTATTAAAATGAAAATCCATCGGCACTCTTTCTGGTGTAGTTGTCTTTGTTTGTCCCCCCCCCCCCCCTCTAATGTTTGATTCTACTTTGTCAATACAGAAAAATTTTAGATCGCTGAATTTATGTTTGAATTGAACACAGTGTTCTACGATGGGAGCTGTTAATTTATTATGTTTAAGCTTGGATTTATGCTCAGAAAGTCTCACCATAAATGATCGTGTTGACATACCCACATACCACTTGAAACAGGGACAGATTATGACGTAAATAATATGGTCTGTATTACATGTCATAAAATTCTGGATGATATACCTTTTCCCATTGTTGGGGTTGATAAATTCTTTAGAAGGCATCATAACTTCACAGAAAGTACATTTACCACATTTAAAAAAACCTTTAGGTAATAGATTGTCAACTTCTGAATGCCGATGAGTTATCATAGCAGGGCTTAGAATGTCTTTTAAGTTTCTCTCCCGGGTAATAGGTAATATCATTCCCAACCCTTTGGAATTAAGAACATGTTGGATTTGTTTAAATCATGCTTTATTTAATGTAAATCGCCTAGAATTTGGAATAGGCGATTAATCAAATTTCATAATAAACTTGGAAACTTCAATTTGTTATGTTGGGAGTTCCCTTTTGAAACTTCTAAATAAGATGTGCATATTTAATTGATGTTATTTATGAATGACTAAAGAATAGTTTCAAAAGCAATATCTGTTTGGACTGATGAAGAGTTTTGGCTAAATAACTTCCAGAGTTGAATTATTCAATCTGAAATCAGCTGCTGAAGTCCACTAACCAATTATATTGGAATACTATGAATATAAACAAGTGATTATTATTGTACAGTATATTTGACTCTCACATAATATAAAGTATATTGGCCATTTTGAGAAGGTAATATAATATTGACACAAATTATTAAGAATTTGGAGGACAGTGTCTCAAATGACCAGCAGCCTCTATCCCTCACTTTGTGAAGTTAACTGAGGGATTAGTCATTAAACAGCTGAATGAATACCTGGACCAGTTACTTCATGATTCTCTCTCTGGGTTTTGTAGGTCCAACACAGAAACAGTACTTATACTGCTGAATGAAGGCAGGATGCTGTTAAGTAAAGGGCAAAGAGCTATAATATTATAGTTCATTCTTAGGGCCTTTGATTTGGTGGACTTTCCGATGCTGCTAGGAATCCTAGATAGGTTTCACATTGGGAAAAAGAGCTTTCTTGGTATGCAGCTTTTATAACATCAAGGATGTATAGAGATAAATTTAAATTTATTCTTTTGGAATCAGGTTTCAAGTATATTAAAAATTTGATATACCAACTTATCAATTTATTTCAAGGTGGTTATACATTTTAAAATAGGGTAAAAACAGATAATACAAATTAATATTACTTTAATAAAATAAACATAAGTGACAAAACAATAACATACTCGACTGGACAAATGGGTATGAGTGGAAAAAAGGGGATAACTACAATGATTAAAGAAAAGTAAGGTATAAAGGTATAAACAAAAGGGAGGGGTTAAAAACATTTAAGTCCAATACAAGCGGACTCATAAAAGATAAAAAAAATTTAAAATCCTTAAAAGGACATTTATATTTGAAAGGCATGTTTGAAAAGGAATGTCTTATGAAAATCATTGTAAGCTAATTGTGGTATGCCTCAAGGATCTCTATTGTCACCAACTTTATTTAATGTACCAATGTCTTCCCTTGGCTCTGCTAGTTACAAAGTTATTTGTTAAACTGATGTTACCATTTTACTCCCAATTTCTTCTATAACAGTTATCACTGATATGATGTGAATTCAAATCCCCCCAATTAAAACATAATATAGATAAAACAGTTTTTATTACTAGGTCTAGAAAATGAGTTATGGAATGATAATATTCTAAAGTGGGGATCATTTTTTAAGCTCCTGGGAATAATGCTATCCAGTTTCCTTTCATTAGAATTGCAAGTGCATGCTTTGACTAAGAAATTGTTTATTTTAATGAAAATGTTAAGGGGAATTTGATATCTATTATTTATTTATTTATTTAAAATAGTTGTTAATTGCCTAAGACCTAAGTGGTTGACATAAATACAGGCATAATCAATTAAAACAATTAAAAATGTTTAAAACTAGCCTCCCCTTACTCCATGAAATTCATAGTATCAGACATAACCTTTTCTGAATAGAAAATAGACCTAAATTTAGTAAAACACTTCAAAAAAAGAAATGTGTTTTCAACAATTTTCTTAACCTCAAAACTGTTTGGTTGTGCAAAGCTCACTTCTTTCTACTCTTGATTATTGTAGTATCACATATGCGGGTCACCAATGGAAGTTTGTATCCAATTTTAAAGTTTGCCTAATGTTTTTCAAAATGCTGAATGGGTCAGTTCCTGAATTTTTGTTAAATTGGGTACAGACTGCATCTAAAGAAATTCATCTTCGTGAACACTGTATATTACATTATTCATCCCTAAGTGATTAAAATGCAGGACTGCTTTAAATAAAAGCTTTGCTTACCAAGCTCCTGTAATCTGTAACTCTTTGTCAGTGCATCTTAGGTAGATGTAATATTATTTACAATTTAGAAAAGGTATTAAGAGCTTACTTTTCTACAAAAAAAATCTGATTGTGAATAAGACAATTGTTCTTAATCTAGTAGAATTTGATATTTCTGGTTATATTGTTAATTCCTAGGATTTTCCTGGATATTTTTTCTTTGTGATATGCACTAAACTTTTTTCGGGTTGCTGATAAATGTAAAAATCAATTTAATATAATATGGATGTTCTCATGTCTTGCCTTCTAAATAGTATCATTTATATTGGACTGACATTAAGTATTATAATATGTAATAGAAGACTATGAATGTTTTTAATGGATCAGGCACACTCAGAGACCATTAAAGACTTGACATTAACCACACCCAAATGCAGCATCTAAATTTCACATCAGTTTATAGAATTTGTCCACTAAGTTTGTACCCGAGGCAATGGAGGGTTTAATGACTTGAACCAAGATCACAAAAGGAAAAAGTGTTCTGCCCCTACATTCCTGGGACCAGGATATGTCTCCAGGGACTTCTGTCCAGGAATGAAGGGTTAGGATGGCCATTATAGTAGGAGAGTTGATCTTTAGGCATATAGATAGCTGGCTGACTGGTAGGTATGAGATTGCATAGTCACTTATTTGCTGGTGCAAAGGTGGTGGACCTCATATGTCACCTAGATGAGATTTTAGGCAGTGCTGGGGAGGAGTCTACTGTTTTGGTACTTGTGGGTACAATGACATACGGAAATGTGGTAGGGAGGTTCTGGAAGTCAAGTGCAGGTTCCTAGGCAGGGAGTTAAAATTCAGAACCTCAAGGTAGCATTTTCTGAAGTGATCCATTTTCCATGTGCATGACCCAAGAGACAGGCAGAGCTCCAGAGTCTCAATGCAAGGATGAGCGTTTTTCCAAATAATCAAAATTCATGAATCAGAGGTAAATTCTCCTTCTTGCCTCCGATTCACGAATATTGATCATTTTACATAACAACGTTGTTCTCCACATGGTTCTCTATTTGTGATACATCAGATATCCCAGAGGAAGGAGTGTTTATCCAAAACACGGACCATGTTGGGTCCGTATTCTATGTTTATGAGAGCCATTTTTATGGATTACAATTTTGTATATACTTTCAATAAAGATTCCTGCACCTTGTACTTTCCACTCTGCAGTCTTTTCTTTTTTAGTGTTTGCCTTTAACTGCAGACCTGTTGGATTTTTCTTTGTTTTGCTTGGTAATTTTAACTATCACCAGGAATTTAAATCCACAGGAAAGAGCTGGAAATATCAAATATATTATCACAACTCTCTTCTGCTATAGAAATCATTGAAAATGAAAATCGTATTGAAAACAGAGATATTGAATAAAAAGAGATACTTTTATGAACACGTTAAAATTGACACAGCGTTTAGAAAATGAATTAACTATGATGAGGCACCACGTAAACCTCCCGCTTTTTTGAAACCTATACAGCGGTGGAGTGGTGGGGCTGAGGTATTTCAGAGAAGACACTCATATCTAAAATACGCCAACCTAGTTTGTTCATTTATCTATCTTATTAGAGAGGGTTGGTGTTCGATTCAATAATAAATACACTGGTATTGATTAAAGCTAATAGTCATAAA
Source organism: Geotrypetes seraphini (assembly GCF_902459505.1). Classification (NCBI taxonomy): domain Eukaryota; kingdom Metazoa; phylum Chordata; class Amphibia; order Gymnophiona; family Dermophiidae; genus Geotrypetes; species Geotrypetes seraphini. Next base: position 106,413,820 of record NC_047095.1, on the reverse strand, counting down.
TAAATGAGCCATTCAACCTTTTCATTAGCAGGACATTAATATAAAATGTTGCACTCACTCTTGCATATAAATGGGACAGCACATCTTTTTCTCTGTATAGCATACAGTTCACTTATCTGCAAACGGATCAGTGATCTGTCACCACAGCCCTCCGCTGCTGATTCCAAACTTTATAATCTTATTTCCAAACTTTACAATCCCAATGGGAGACCTCATTTCACTGAAGCTTCTTCAGGAGAAAGGAACCCCACGACAAAACATATGACACTTGTTAGAACCTCCAGACCAAAACAACAAATATCACTAAAGTGTTCCACAGGAAGACAGATAAACCAAATGAAAAGCAAAGTTATGGAACTGCTGCTCTTGATGTAAAGGTTTAATAAAAGTCTTTACATTCAAAACAATGCAGTTCAATAAAAGTCTTCACACTCTTGTTAGAAGCTCTTCAACATGAGGATTATAACTTCAGCCATATTTGCATCATCAATGTGTTGATGTCATTCCTGCATGATTAAACAAAGGTTGCAGACTTCTAATATTGCTGATGCATAAACGTCAGCTGCACCCCACACATTCAAACAAAAGCTTTCCATTAAATACAATGGTTAAGGTTGACCAGAGCTACCAACTGCAATTTGAAAATCCATCTCTGTTGTTTTAGCCACTAATATGGCATATATGTTGGCTCAGTGAGTATTTACAGATTGTTTTCCCTTTCATTGTATAGTATAGTTCACCAAAAGCTTCATTAAATTTTTAGCAGACACATAGGGGTAAATTCTCTATAATGCGTCTAAACATAGGCGTGCTTTAGATATCTGGAGTAATTGAATAATTAGGGAGTTAAGGGTCTTAATAAGCGTTAATTGAGAGTTAGACGTAGGTAGACGTTACCTAGACGTCCAGAAAAGATAGACTTAGGGAAGACGTCTACGTAAAAGATACTGACGTCTAAATATGTGGACGTGGGTGTAACATGGGCGTGGTCATGGGCAGGCACTACTTAAATGCTACTTAGGCGGCAGACCGCGTCTAAATATCGTCTATAATGTAGACGTAAGAAACGCTGGTCTAACTTGGGTTTTGCTTCATTTCAATGCAGTTTCAACTTTCATAATTCCCACTCCCCGTTAGACACGAGATAGACGTCCTTTGTGCTTTTGCAATAATAATTCCAATAGCAAGTTTGAATAGGTATTTTTCATCCTTTCTCTGTCCTAATAAATTTAATGACACCGTATCAATAGAACACATTATATTGCATGGATAACAAAGTACATTTCTGCCCAAACAATAATATAATTTACACATTGCACCACCTTTTTGGCTTTTCTGTTTAAAAACCACCCCCTTTTTTTCTCAACAAACAGCACTGCAATCGGCTCTTTTTTGAAAGCAAAGAAAGAACAGGAAACATATATCATTATTGCACACATTACTTCATTTCTCAGCACTTAAAAAGAGAATAAACAGATACACACCTTAACATTCATCTTCCCTCATTGCAAAATGGAGCTCTTCAGCTGCACAAAGCTGACCTCATTGTGACATCATCAAGCTGCACCTTCAAGGTAGTATGCCACAATTAAAAGATTCGCTGGGTGTAGAACTCACAACCTCTGTACGACTAGCACAGCATATTTACCCATAGAGTTACAGCATCTTCTACTTAGGTTCATCTCAACACCCTTTCATATCATACTTGACTGATCTCATCTCAGTATCATCTCAGTAGATATTATGTCACATTCAACACAAAGAAAGCATTTTTGGCTCACCAGGTTAATGTGCCTGGTCCAACCTCTCACGCTCACTGGTTCAAATCCCACCATCAGCATACCTCTTTTTCACAGCTTCCTATTAGCTCTCAAAGTGGTATATATATTAGTCTTTAAGCCCGTTACATTAACGGGTGCTAGAGTAGATGTCTGTCTGTCTGGTTCTTTTTTTCTTTGTGTCTCTCTCCTTGCACGCTGCCTATCTGTCATCTTTTCTGTCTGTGAATCTCCCTGTGTCCATTGTGCCCCCAGTGCCCCTTTCTATGTCCATAGTGCCCCCAGTGCCTCCTTCCTCCCCTCACCCCCCTGATGCCAGCCTACCTGCCTCCCATCCCCCTGAGCAGCATGTTTCCATGGAAACCCCCCCCCCCCCGATTCCAGCCTGCCTGCCTGCCTTCCATTGAAACCCCCCTCCGTTGCCTGCATCCCCCTTCCATTGAAAACCCCTTCCCCCACTGCCTGCCTGCCTCCCAAAAAGAGCTGCCTGACATAAGGATTATAACAATGCAGCCCCAGCTCTTCTCCTTCTTTAAAATACAAAAATCGTCTCGTCAGCTCTTAGCACCGCTTGTAGCGTCTCCTCCCCCACCACCACCCAGCAACTGAAGCACAACAAATCGGGCCAGGCCACAGTCACCCATGGGGTGACTGGAAGATGGCGATTCCCCATGCTGACTCGGCCCAGCCTGAAGAGCCTGCCGAAGCACAGAAATAATTACCCCATTCTTGTTCGGCTTCCCCTTCCCTTCCCGCGGGCTGGCCTGCTGCGGCCTAAGGTTTTTTTAAAGTAAGGGAGTCATTTTCAAAGCCGCCGCCGCACCGTCCGCGGCTCCTCTCATGAGCTGCACTTGCGTCGGAAGATGAGAGAGGAGTCGTGGCGGCGGCTTTGTGGGTCCCTAGTCTGAAGCTCGATCCGACATGCTTGTTCAGCTTAGAGGGACTGAAGGGGACAGAGAAATACAAAACAGTAGTTTGTGGATGCTGGGGAGTCGTGCATGTGCACTCCTGCGGCCACAGATCTACAGCGCACAGAACATGCAAATAGGAGTGCGCATGCACGGCTAGCTTTTTATTATATAGGATGGTGGACTTTGCTGTTTTTCATGGTTAGGGTTAGGGTTAGGATGTTATGCTGCAAGAGTGTGTGTTGGGGTGGGGGAGGGGGTCTAGGATGACAGAGAATAGGCTGCTGAGAATTGCTGCAGATCATTTTAAGGATCAACTCAAATAAGTTTAAGCAAATGAATGCCTAAAGATTTGGAAGGTTTTCTGATAGAAAAACAAATATCAATTATGTATTAAGGAATTGCAGCACAAATGACGCCGATCGTTAAGCGCAAAGAACACCGCTTTTCCGCATATGACGCCTAAACGGAACAGATTACTTAAAGTCATATATCCATTAGTACAGTGCTTAGAATGAAGATTAGTGTGTGAGCATGGTCTCGGTTTGATATTAGAAAAATGGAGCTTGCATTTGATCAAGACAGCACTTTTGGACTCCACTTCACATGTATTCAACCATACTTGGGAATATGGGTTTGGGGGTCAGTGAAAACAGCGCTTTAAACCATTGAGCTACCACTCTTTTGTCTCAGCCTACTGTGAGATGATAACTAAGCTGCTTTTACCTTAGCAGTTCATTAAGGTATGATATGACAGGGGAGCCAGAGACACTGGAGCGAAAGGTGCTGTAGCTCAGTGAGTAAAGGTGCTGTACCGATCTTCTGGGGGTTGTGGGTTCAACACCCGGCCTGTCTTTTACTTGTGGCATTCTACCTTCCAGGTGCACCTTGATGATGCTTTCCACTTCTCATAGGAGTTGAGTATAACATTACTGTACAACTTTCTGTGTAGCTGAAAAATAAACTTTCCCCCCTTCCATGCTAAGAATTTGAGTTCAACTCATCTTATATTTCTCCTTTTAAACATGGCATACTTTGTTAGTTTTTATAATGGTAAAGTATACAATTCTGAAATCATGAAGAAAAAATATATAAAACAGTAGTGTTTTATCTCCTAGCAGAATTAACTGCCTATAAGAAGCAGTATAAGCAAATCAAAATTGCTATTGTACGGCTTGTTATCTAGCACCTTCAAGGTATTATGCCACAATTAAAAGATGTGCTGGGTGTAGAACTCACAACCTCTGCACGACTAGCACAGTAGTTTAACCCATAGCGCTACAGCAGCTTCTGCTTAGATGGATCTCACCGTCCTTTCATATTGTAAGTGACTGAGCTGCCTATGTATCATCTCATTAACTATCATGTCACAATAAGCACAAAGAAAGCATTTCTGGCTCACCAGGATAATGCGCCTGGTCCAACCTCTCAAAATTCTCGGTTCAACTCCCACCTTTGCTCATTTTAATAAGGTCCTAGCAGCTTCCTATTAGCTCTTATAACAGGGTCTACATGGTGGACTTTGCCAGTTGTAATGTGCACATTTCCCTTTTCTGGCAAACCTATTTTCAACTTACCATGGCTAGGACATGATGAGAGGAAACTTTTCCTCTGACAGCAAGATGACATTTGTGGATCGCCTGGTTAATGTGCTCTATTATGCCTTGTCCATCTTCTCAAGCACCCTGGTTCAAATCCCATCCTCACCTTCCCTTTTTTTCATAGCATCCTAACAGTTCTCATAAGTGGTGGAATTTGCTGTTTCTCATCAGCATTTTGCAGCCACAGGTGCATGAGATACTTTTGTTTGCTCCCAACGATAAGCCATTCTAGTAGGAATGTGTTTGTTTTGATGCAATATAGGCATTGGCCAACAGCTATGAGTTAAATCAAACATCAGAGGGCTTGGACAGGTGTTGAAGGATTATACATGTGGTGAGATGGATTTTACACACATTAGTATTGGTAAATGCAGTTTGGCTTGACATTTAGGGGGGAAGTTGGGGTGGGGGAGGGTGTTCAGCATGAGAGAGAACAGATTGCATTAAAAATGAGACAATGGAGGCAGATAATAAAAGCTGAAGCAAAATATATTTAAGTAAAGGCATGGCTAAAACGTTACCAGTTTTCCTGCCTGAAACAGTAATATAAACTATTTGCAAACCTTATTCAAGACTTGAACCCCTGATGTATGGAAGATAAAAACAGTGCTTTAAGGCATAGAGCTATAGAGAGAACTTTGTTTAGAATATAGAGTTGCAAGGTGCAGCCAGCTTTTCAAGATACTTATAGAACATAGGACAACCAATGAGGTGTGGTGGGCGTGGTTAAGTGGGTATAAGAAGGTCCAGGTGAGTAGAGTTTCCTTTCTATTCTGTCCTATCGCTTATGCAGACGTTTGAGACATTACTCTGTTTTAGTCTTTTAAATTTTCTTTCCTATCTCTGCCTCCCACCTCTCTCTATTCCACAGAGCCATTAACAGCTACATGTCATTCTAATATGTTTTTTTTTATCTTTTCTAGAAGCAGCTTGCTAGCAGCTCAGATAGTAAGTCCAGGTGAGAATGATATTTTTTAAGCTACTTAGGTGTCCCTATGATAGAACCAAAGAAACCAACCAGCAAGAACTGACTTATTTTTATGGACTTTCATTGTGTGTTATTGTTTATAATAGTTCTTCTACCTCTGATATCCCCTACTCTCTATTCCACAGGGCTGACAAAAAAAGAGTGATAACATATTCAAGTCAAGGTGTATTTGTTGTAAGAGCACTCATGCTGGTAGAAATTATGGTGGTAGCAAAATGGATATGTAAGTAAAATGTATGTGTTCACACATCTGAGAGGTTTTACTCATAGAGCTAAAGTTAATTCTTTGTAGAATCAAATGACAGGCAAGTTAAAATCAGTTGAGGGATGGTTCTGTGTACTAACTCATTGTTAACAATAGCTCAGGTGTGTTGTTGGAGGGGGGGGTGAATACTGCCATTCAATGGACATCCAATCAGTATACATAGTTCAGCTGTAAAACTCCTAAAGAGTGCCTAATGGGTTAGGCATCTTTATTATAAAAAGAGGTCAGCTGTAGCTGTTTTTTTAATAAGGAGTCCAAAGGTATGTTAGCACTTCTGTTACTTCTAGGTGTAACATATTTATCTCTATTCTTAATTTCAGGTTGACTATGGTCATCACTCCAGTGTGTTTGCCCGAGACTAGAAGAGCAGCTCAGCACACCAACTTGCACCTAGCCAAACAGTTGTAGGTGAGCAAGCTACATGGTAACCTTTATTTGTTTACTCTACTATTCTTCACTTGACTGTTAGAACTATACCTGAGGTACACCTGAGTGTCTTCTGATGAGATAAATAAATGTGTTTTTCCAAGAGGCCAGAGCTCAAGTACCAATAACTAAAATAGGTGAGAATGATGTCATGCAACCTTTCTTTGCCCTTGTGATTAATTATCTACACTTTTTTTCCCTTCACAGGTATTTAATGAGACAACTGTACATGGGTGAGGGTTAAGCTCTCTTTTACAAAGAGAAATTAACCAATCAACTCTTCATTGTCTCAATCCATCTTCCTATCTCTTCATCCATCTCATTGAACTGGAGCTGCTGATATTCCACTTACATGCTGTTTTCCTGGCCTGTCCAATTAAAATCTACATAGTAACATAGTAACATAGTAGATGACGGCAGATAAAGACCTGAATGGTCCATCCAGTCTGCCCAACCTGATTCAATTTAAATTTTTTTTTTTTTTTTAATTTTTTCTTCTTAGCTATTTCTGGGCAAGAATCCAAAGCTTTACCCAGTACTGTGCTTGGGTTCCAACTGCCGAAATCTCTGTTAAGACTTACTCCAGCCTATCTACACCCTCCCAGCCATTGAAGCCCTCCCCTGCCCATCCTCCACCAAACGGCCATATACAGACACAGACCTGCAAGTCTGCCCAGTACTGGCCTAGTTCAATATTTAATATTATTTTCTGATTTTAAATCTTTTGTGTTCATCTCACGTTTCTTTGAACCAAGTCACAGTTTTACTCTCCACCACCTCTCTCGGGAGCGCATTACAGGCATCCACTACCCTCTCCGTTAAGTAGAATTTCTTAACATTGCCCCTGAATCTACCACCCCTCAACCTCAAATAAAATCCTCTGGTTTTACCGTTTTCCTTTCTCTTGAAAAGATTTTGTTCTACGTTAATACCCTTCAAGTATTTGAATGTCTGAATCATATCTCCCCTGTCTCTCCTTTCCTCTAGGGTATACATATTCAGGGCTTCCAATCTCTCCTCATATGTCTTCTGGCGCAAGCCTCCTATCATTTTCGTCGCCCTCCTCTGGACCGCCTCAAATCTTCTTACGTCTTTCGCCAGATACGGTCTCCAAAACTGAACACAATACTCCAAGTGGGGCCTCACCAATGACCTGTACAGGGGCATCAACACCTTCTTCCTTCTACTGACTACGCCTCTCTTTATACAGCCCAGCATCCTTCTGGCAGCAGCCACTGCCTTGTCACACTGTTTTTTCTCCTTTAGATCTTCGGACACTATAACGCCTTTTTTCCGCATACGACGCCTATGCAGGACAAAGTAAAATTTAACAACGCCTATGCATCAGACGCTAATTAGACGTGTATAGTATATAGAGGGCTGTAAAACAGCAAATTTTTGTGTCCTTTACATTCGTGCTTCTGGTGCTTGATCTGTGATATTGTAACTTTGTGCTGTGATCTCACTGTTTCTCCTTTCCCCCATCTTCTCTCTTTTGTTGTGTACTTGTCAATTGATGTCTTTAGTCTGGTGTTGGTTTGAGAGATGGCTTACTACTTTGAGTTTGTCGTATGTGTGGTTGCCCGCGATAGATTGTTGCGCAGAGGAAGATCTCCGGCCTCGTTCCTGGGGCGTGGCCAGCTTAGAGGCAGAGGCCCAGGCCGACGCTGACGACAGGCCCCCAGGGTATATAGGCCTAGGGACAACTTCCTTGATATGACAGATGAGCGGTGTATTGGTCTCCTTGGATTTAATCCAGAGACCGTACTTCATCTCTGTGAGCAACTGCAGGTGGATTTGGAGTGCACCACTCTTAGGGGACATTCCCTTCCAGTTTATGTACAAGTAACTACAGCCCTGGGCTTTTTGGCAACAGGAACCTTCCAAAGGCCCCTGGGAGCTGGGGCTGGCATCAGTCAATCGTCTGTATCCAGTATAATCAATAAGTATTTGGAAGTCTTTTTAAGGCGTATTGATATGTATATCCAGTTTCCAATGAGTCAGGCAGAGTGGCAATGCACAATGAGGGGTTTTGCTCAACTGGCACGTTTCCCCTCAGTCCTGGGAGCTATAGACTGCACACACGTAGCACTCAGACCACCTGCTGATACTGAAAGGCAATATAGGAACCGGAGGGCATATCATTTCATGAATATGCAGGTGGTCTGTAGTCCTACCATGGAGGTGATGGATGTGTGTGCCAGCTTCCCAGGGTCCTGCTATGACGCTTATATCCTGGCCCACTACGGCCTAGATGGCAGGTTCCAGAGGGGAGAAATCCACGGTGGATGGCTGGTTGGTGAGTCACAGTGTCCTTTTTTCCCAGCCCGGCTCGCTGAGAGGGAGAGCGGTGCTGGCACTGGGGAGGGGTGGGGGACGCCAGTTCAGCTCAGCCACTCCGACTCTGCCATCTCAGCAGCCCCCGAAGCTCCTCAGCAGCCTGTCCCACTCCCTCGAGAAGGGCTCCCGATGGCAGCACTGCTGCTGGTGGCGCTGCTCCCGCTGCTCTGCGCGAGCAACGCGCCGGAGCTGGACCCCGCCTGTCGTCAGCGGATTGAGGAGAGGGATCGCGGCTGCTCAGCGCCCCCACCGAGTCTTTTGCCGCCCCCACCTTCCCTTCCCGTGGGCCCGACTGGCGATTTAAGCAGCAAGTGCAGCAGTCTTCAAATGCTGCTTCGGGCCCTTCTACTACCCTAATTTGCTCTGCCACGTCTCTGATGATGTCATCTGGGACGCGGTGGAGCAAATTAGGGCAGTAGAAGGCCAGGAAGCAGCGTGTGTAGAGTGCTGCGGGTGCTGCTAGAGGCGAGAGGTTTGTCGGGACCGCATGAAGGGGGGGCAGCAAGGGAGTAAGGAAGACTGTGCCGAGCCCTTTTCGGTGTCTGCCCTCTTCCAAATCCCGGGCCTGCTCTCGGGGCCTTCCGCTGTTGAAGGAGCGGAGCGGGCTTCTGGAGGCGAGCGATGGCTTGCTGCGGTCGGGTCCTCACTGGTAAATAGGAAGACGTCGGGAAGGGGTGGGCAGCACACAATGCGGTTCTCCAAAGTCCCGATCCCTTCCCGAAGCTGGAGAGGGGGGGGGGGGAAAAAGCTTGCAATTGCCTCTTTTTTAAATTTGAAGTTGATGTGAGTTTGGGCTCAGTGTCACTGAGGCTTCCTTCGCTCTCCTGGGACTGCTCTCTTTCCCCTAAGTACCGACTCCTTACTCCCCGTCATCTAGCGCATGCACACTCGTGCCCCCGCGACAGGTCAGGGAGCACGCGGCGCGAGTGCGCATGCGCGCTTAGCTTTTTATTATATAAGATTGCCCACATGTCAAATAGCTAACAGCTTTCATACTCTTGTTGCAAGTTGGATGTCCAAGTCTTTCATCTTCACCATACAAGGGCATCGTAATGTGCTTCTTCATGGCCTGGTAAGAGCTAGCAGTTTAGGACCTCTTGGTTTTTTGTTGTTTTACCAACAGCAACTCATAAATCAACACATGCTGATGTTAGGTTAGCATATGTGTTGTTTGAACACCCCCCTTAGTTTTAGGTATCAATGACATCTATATTGGAAGCTCAGATAAAGCTGATTGGATGACCTATACTGCTAAAAATCTTAAACTACGACTATCAGATGCCTATATGCTGCTCAGCTTTCCACATCTTGTAGGAGTTAATTATGGTATTGGTCTACACGTTTCTGTGTAGCATAAGACTATAGAACCCCCCCTCCTTCTCCATGCTGGTACTTCAAGTTCAACTGAAGCTATAGGTTAACTTTAGGTGTTGTGACAGTTTTAGGTGGGGACTTCTCCAATGTATTAACATGCTTCCCCTCTTTGCAGGTGTTCGGGCCCAGCTGACCTCCTCGTGTGGCTAGCATCTCATCGTGAAGCTGTTCCTGTGATACGAGCGGATCCTGTGACCTATTCCTGATACTTGTGTATAGGTAGGTATGAGACATTTGTGCTCCCCTCCACTAACCTTCAATATTTCAAAAAGTGTGTGTAGGTTCCTAGTTCTCATATGGACTCTGTAACAAGAAGATGGCTTTTATTTCCCTTGCTTCAATGGCAGAAAGCTCTGGCCTTTATTCTCTGATCTCCTTACTTCCCTTTCTTCCAGTGCACCGAAGAACATCCTACATCTCTGAATCCATCTTCCTTTTCCTACAACCTGCCTTATCCTACCGGGGAGGGGTGGGGGGGGGGGTCCGTGAGGAAACCTTAATAATTAAAAGTGACCTGACATTTGTACCCTTTCCTCCTGTAGGCTGGCAGTTGAATTGGACCTAGGAGTGGCTTACTCTGTATACCGGTGTAGCTGTGATCCATCTCAGCGAACTGCAGTTGCATGATGTTACACTTGCACACTGCTTTTCTGGAGTGTGCAAGGATTGTACATTTGAGTGTCAAAGAAATGATACAATATTCTACAATAAAAATCTTAAACCATTTGTGGATGTTGTGATTACTTACCAAAGGAATGCCAGGGCCCAGTCAGATACATTGAGTAGTGCACAGGCATTAGTTTATTTAGGTACCGCTGTAAATTGATCACTCTTATCACATTGTCTTTGTCTGAGGGCCAGGTTGGAAAGGTAAGAAGTGGGGTAGCAAACAGGTGTGTGTGTGTGGGGGGGGGGAACTAGGGGTTATCATGTTTCCCATTTGCTCACCGGAATGCCTCTCTTTCGCATACACAAAGCCTAAACGGAATAGATTCATTCAATAGCACAGTGAATAAAGATTAGTGTCTGATCATGGTCCAGTTTGGACTCCCTCAACTCCTTCAGGTGACACAATACTCATTTGAATACAAATTAAAGGATACAGAGCAATCACATCTCATTTTCATCTCAAACATTAGCAATACCAGATACAAAACATTAGAAAAATTGAGCTTGCGTTTGCTCAAAACAGCACCTTTGGACTCCACATCACATGTATTCAACCATACTTGAGAATATGGGTATGGGGGTCAGTGAAAGCAGTGCTCTAAACCATTGAGCTACCACTCTTTTGTGTTAGCTATCTGTGAGATGATAGCTAGCTAAGCAGATTATACCTTAGCACATCACTAAGGTATGCTATGACAGAGGAGCCAGAGACACTGGAATAAAAAGTGCTGTAACTCAGTGAGTAAAAGTGCTGTACCAATCATCCGGAGGTTGTGAGTTCAACTCCCAGCTTGTCTTTTACTTGTGGCATATCTACCTTCCAGGAGCACCTTGATTATAACATTAGGGTTAGGGATAAGGTTTTATGCTGCAGGAGTGTGTGTTGAGGTGTTGCGGGGGGGGGGGTGGTCTAGGATGACAGAGAACAGGCTGCTGAGAATTATTTTAATTTTGCTTCTGTTCATTCTAGTTGTTATTCTCATGGAGCCCACGTTCCCGCACAGCATGGATAGGGGCGGTGCCAGCAATGCCAGGAGCGTGCCAGGTCCAGGGTGACTTGAGGTGGGATGAGGCAGCCGGCATCGGTGCAGGCAGCCTCGGAAAGAATCCCTCGAGGTGGATGTCGGCTGCCGCGGCTGTCGGTGGCTGCAGACCGCAGTGGCTGTTGGCAGCGGCAAGCTGCGGCGGCAGTTGGCTGTGGCTTGGCTGGAGGAGGACAAGGAGGAGCTGCGAGAGCTCCACAGAGGTAGGAGGTGAGGAGAGAGAGACAGATGGGAGGATGAGGGAAAGAGGGGGTAGGAGAAACGCTGCTGCTGCTGCACAGGGAAGTGGTGTGAGTGGAGGGAAATGGAGGGGAAGGGATTGCTGCTGCTGTGGTTGCTGAACTGGAAGTGGTGGGAGAGAAATGCTGCTGCATAGAAGGCAGGGAGAGAGACAGATAGAAAGAAAAGAAGAGAGACACAGGAAGACAGACAGACAAAGGGGGCTAGGGAGAGAGACATACAGTGGGAGGAAGAGAGAGAGACACACACAAACATATATTTTAGCACCCGTTAATGTAACGGCCTAGAAAACTAGTTATCTATATTCTCACAATACTAACACGTGTCAATTTTTATTTTCCCCCCTCACAGGTGCATAGGTTTTAGAAGATTTAATGAGACAACAGATCCACAATGACGCAGATCGCAAAACGCATATAACGTTGATTTTCCACATCTGACACCTATGTGAAACAGACCAATACTTACAAATTTATACTTCACTAGTCCTATAGCCTGTTACATTAATGGGTGCTAGAATATATGTGTGTGTCTGTCTGTTTTTATTTCTTTCTCTCTCTCCTTAGCCGCTTTCTATATTTCTGTCTTTCTTTTTCTTTGGCTGTCCACCACCACCTCTTGCCTGCTCCCCCTGTCCATTCTCCCTTCCTTTTACCTCCCCTGTGTCCACCACCACCCCTTCACTGTTCCTCTTATCCAACAGCAGCCCTTCTTCCTTTGTTTTATCTCCCCCCTGACAAAAAAGGCAAAGAAAAAGGGTCAAAAATGGAAATCTTAAGTTTGGCATTCCTCCATTTCCCTCCCCCACACCCAAAACAAAAGCCTCTCCCCAAAGTGTTATGAAGTTGTCACTTATTCTCATGCTGATATTTTAAGGCAGAAATGGGCACGCCTGTCAGCCTTGGATACTTTTCTAAACCAAGCAAGTGACGGCTCTCACCCAACGGCAAAAGTAGCAGACGTCTCGGCTAAAAGAAGCCCTCACCGGTTCTAGAATTATATGTCTGTCTGTCTATCCCTCCTGCTGTCTTTCTTTCTGTCTGTCTCTCTCCCTAGCCCCCTTTGTCTATCTTTCTGTATCTCTCCCTGCCTCTGTTTCTTTCTTCTTTTCATCTCAAACACATTAGCAATACTACGCACAATACATTACAAAGTTGAGCTTGCGTTTGATTAAAAAACAGCATAATTTTACTCTCTATTACATTTATTGAACCATACTTAAGAATATAGGTTTTGCATCCATGACAGCAGTGTTTTAAACCATTGAGCTAGCAGTCTTTTGCCTCAGCTAACTGTGAGATGATAGCTAAGTAGATTATAACTTAGCACATCACTAAGGTATGCTATGACAGGGGAGCCAGAGACACTAGCGTAAAAGGTGCTGTAGCTCAGTGAGTAAAAGTGCTGTCTCAATCATCCAGAGGTTGTGAGTTCAACTCTCGGCGTGTCTTTTACTTGTGGCATATCTACCTTCCAGGTGCACCTTGATGATGTCACAATGAGGTCAGCAGTGTGCTGCTGGCTACTTCCTCTTCCTATGAACTAGAAGCCACATTCAGGTCTGATCTGTGTTTTTATTCTGTTTCTAAGTTGGGCCAGTGTAAGTTATGGGATTTACCTTTCGTCTGAAGAATGAGCTGATTGTAGCAATGTTTTAAGACCAGGAGAGTGTTATTTAGAGCAAGATATCACTTCTAAACTATCCTCTCTCAAATAATGTCTCTGGGAAATCCAGAGAAAGCTCATTGGATGACTTGGGATGCCTTTCCTGCCAGTCTTTGTGGAACTTAAACTAGGTTTATCAGAAGTCTATATGGTGTTCAAAGTCCTATCCTTTCCACTTCTAATAGGAGGTGAGTATAACATTACTGTACAACTTTCTGTGTAGCATACATCTACAATTCCCCACCTTCCATACTGATAATGTAAGTTCAACACCCACTTGTATGTTTCATCTTCTAGTTCTCCTTTTAAACATAACATATATTTTTAGTTTGTATTAATGGTAAACTCTACAATTCTGACATCATAAAGGAAAAAGATATAACACAGCAGTGTTTTCTGTCTCCTAGCAGAATTAACTGCCATTCCCTATCTATAAGGCGTAGCATAATCAAATCAGAATACTTATTAGTGCATGGTTTGTTGTCTAGCACAGCGGTTAGCATGTCATCCTTTTCAATATACTCACTGATATTCCCAGATCAACTCCCACTAAAACTAATATATTACAAAAAAATATATAGTTTACAAAATTGTATACTGTGTTTTGATTATCCTTTTCATCATCCTATACTTTGGGTTAATTATGTGAAAGCTTACAATGCTGAATGGCTGATAATAAATCAGTAAAGAGTACTTCTTTATATATATATATATATATATATATATATATATATATATATAAAACACATTGTAGGGACGTCTATCTGGCATCTACGTACGGCCATGTAGAGACGTCTATATAATGTTTCAGAAAGCCGCGTCTAACTTGCGCTCAGCGTCTATACAGACATCTAGGAGACGTCTAAGTACCGTTGATTGACACTTGCGCTTTGCGGACATCTAAAGCACGCCTAAAGTAGACGCATTATAGAGAATCTAGGCCATAGAGTCTGATTCTGTATAGGATGCCCATCTCAGCATCAACCTAAGTGGCTTTTGAGAATCACACATATGCATCTTATATATAGATCACATCTATCCTGATGGACAAATATCTAATTCCTTATAACCACCTAAATTCTCTAACCAGCGTCTATGTCACAGGTGCCAGTTAGAGAATCATGTTGCCACTGAGATAATCAGGGCAAGGGAATCTCCCTCCTCAGTTTAGTGGCCACAGTAGGGAACCCGCCTCCCTTAGTGAAGTTGGCCAGCAGGAGGAATGCCAATTACCTCCTGCCAGAATCCCCCTGAAGTCCGCCACAACTGCCAAACTCTATAAAGTGTTCCAATTGTAGGGAGTGGTAGGTATCCTACCACTGTCTAACCAGCCAATCAGGAAACACATTTTAAAAAACACCCCAAAACAGGTCGCCTATACTGTAGGCATCTGTCACTGTTGTGGGAGAGGTGTAGGGATGCTTAAGCTAGCCCAAGGCTAGACGGACATGATTTTACCTGGAAGTGGCCTTAGGAATGCCTAAGCTCACCTATACGTACATCTCTCTCAAATAGATGCAGCCACTGAATCAATTATGACAAGGGAATCTCCCTGCCATGATCAATTTAGTAGCCACCGAAGGAAACTCATACCCCCCACAAAGTAGGCTGGCAGTAGGTATGCCCACTCCCTCCTGCCAGAACCCCTGAGGCAGCCCCCATAAGGAGGGATGCCCACTCCCTCCTCCTGCTTTCTCCATCATACCCGAACCCTGCCACATACTCAACTCTACCCTGACACTTCCCAACAGCACAAAATCCTACTGACACTCCTCATCTCCATCTAGACACCCCCAAGATCCCCATGACACTCTGACTTAACCCTAACAACTCTCCAAAACCCACAAGATCCCCCTGCCTCCATTGAACCTCCCAAACCTTCATACCTTTACCTAATGACTGTCAAGAAGGATGCCCACTCCTTCCTGCTAGCAGGCCTACCACTGCAAAAATGGAAGGCCTTACCCTTCCCAGTTTACTATGAAACATAGAAACATAGAAATAGACGGAAGATAAGGGCCACGGCCCATCCAGTCTGCCCACCCTAATGACCCTCCCCTACCTTTACCTTGTAAATAGATCCCACATGTTGATCCCATTTGGCCTTAAAATCAGGCACGCAGCTGGCCTCAATCACCTGAAGTGGAAGACTATTCCAGCGATCAACTACTCTTTCAGTAAAAAAGAACTTCCTGGTGTCACCTCGCAGTTTCCCGCCTCTGATTTTCCACGGATGCCCTCTTGTTGCCGAGGGACCCTTGAAAAAGAAGACATCTTCCTCTGCCTCGATGCGGCCCGTGAGATATTTGAACGTCTTGATCATGTCTCCCCTCTCTCTGCGCTCCTTGAGCGAGTATAGCTATGGGATGCACTGGGGAGGGGCCTAAGGCCCTTATTGGCTCAGATGACTAAGGTTTCTCCCATATGAGGGACCTTAGGAACCTGTCCAACTGGAGTCTTAGGCCTCCTTCCCAATGTATCCTAAGACTTAAATTTTCCAAATACATAAACATCCTCCCATGTGGGGGTTTGTAGGTGGCAGGGGGATCTTGGGGATGTTGTGATGGAGTAGGGGAGTGTCAGGGGGATGTTGGGGTATCAGGGGGATCTTGGGGATGTTAGAGTAGAGTCAGAAAGTGTTAGGGTAGAGTTTGGGATTGTTTGTAGGGTTTGGAGGATGATGGCATCCTTCCTGACTTGGACCATCATGACACTTAAGAACATAAGAATTGCCGCTGCTGGGTCAGACCAGTGGTCCATCACGCCCAGCAGTCCGCTCATGCGGCGGCCCCCCCAGGTCGAAGACCTGTGCCCTAACCGAGACCAGCCCTACCTGCGTTCGTTTTGGTTCAGCAAGAACTTGTCCAACCCTGTCTTGAATCCCTGGAGCATGTTTTCCCTTATAACAGACTCCGGGAGAGCATTCCAGTTCTCCACCACTCTTTGGGTGAAGAAGAACTTCCTTACGTTCGTACGGAATCTATCCCCTTTTAACTTTAGAGAATGCCCTCTCGTTCTCTCTACCTTGTAGAGCGTGAACAACCTGTCTTTATCCACTAAGTCTATTCCCTTCATTATCTTGAATGTTTCAATCATGTCTCCTCTCAGTCTCCTCTTTTCAAGGAAGAACAGGCCCAGCTTCTCTAATCTCTCACCGTACAGCAACTCCCCAAACCCCTTAACCATTTTAGTCGCTCTTCTCTGGACCCTTTCGAGTAGTACCATGTCCTTCTTCATGTATGGCGACCAGTGCTGGACACAGTATTCCAGGTGAGGGCGTATCATAGCCCGGTACAGCGGCATGATAACCCTCTCTGATCTGTTCGCGATCCCCTTCTTAATCATTCCTAGCATTCTGTTCGCCCTTTTCGCTGCCGCTGCGCATTGTGCAGATGGCCTCATTGAGTTCTCCTGCCATGGACAGTTGGGGGAGGCTTCAGGGGTTCCAGCAGGAAGGACTGGGCATCCTTCCTGCCTTGGACTGTGTTGGGAGTGTTTGCCATTGTGGCAGGAAGAATTGGGCACTCCTGCTGCAGACAGACCTTTGGTGGGGGGACTATGGGGGTTCTGACAGAAGGGAGTGGGCATACCTCCTGCTAGCCAACTTTATGGAGGATGGGTTCCCTTCTGCCACCACTAAACTGATCATGGCAGAGAGATTCCCTTGCCAAAATTGCTCAATGGCTGTGTCTATTTGAAATTTTGATAGCCTACATTTCAGGTCCTTGTGAGACACTAAGGGATGCCTAAGCTCACCTAAGCAGTTGAAAGAATACTTTTTGAGAAGTATTATTGCCACAGGGAAAACTCAATTGCATTTATATATAGGTCCTCAGTATTCACTACTCTCAAATCAAGAAAACATAGATACATAGAGTATGACGACAGAAAAGGGCCGATGGCCCAAGTCTGCCCACTCAAGAACCCTCCCCTTAAAAGAACCCTCCCCTAAGCATTTCCCCGGAGTGAACCCACATGTTTATCCCATTGCCTCTTGAAGTTGAGCACGTTGCTGGCTTCAACTACCTGACGTGGAAGACCATTCCAACGATCAACCACCCTTTCGGTGAAGAAGTACTTCTTGATGTCGCCATGAAGTCTCCCACCCTTGAGTTTGAGCGGATGCCCTCTTGTTGCCGTGGAATCTGTAAGGAAAAAGATATCTTCCTCCATCTCAGCACGGCCTGTAAGATATTTGAACGTCTCTATCATGTCTCCCCTCTCTCTGCGTTCCTCGAGAGAATATAGCTGCAGCCTGCTTAGACGTTCTTCATATGGGAAATCCTTGAGTCCTGAGACCATCTTAGTGGCCATTCGCTGAACCGATTCCATTCTCTTCACATCTTTCTGATAATGTGGCCTCCAAAACTGAACACAGTACTCCAGATGAGGTCTCACCATGGACCTGTACAACGGCATTATAATCTTGGGCTGCTTAAACTCACCTAAGGTCATTTCAGGTGACACCAAGCTCATGCCCAGCCTTGGGCAAGTTTTACTGTCCCTTGGCATCTCCCTGTACTTGTGACAAATGTCTGCAGAGTAGCCAGTCAACCTCGGGTTTAAAAAAAAATAAAATAGGTTAAGAAGGGATTTAAAATTTTTATTGTAATGTTTCTGATGTTAATAGTGTATTTTCATATAGTTTTTTTTTCTCAATTTTTCAAATGTATACATTGTCAAGTTCAAAATATCAATAAAGAAAAAAAATAAATAAATAAAATAAAAACATATATGTCCCGATTAGGTGCCAGATGACAGTACCACCACCTACAATTGGGATGCCCATTTATAGAATCTTCCCTTAAGTTTATAGAAAAGACCAAAAATAAGGAAATGTACTTATGTTAAACAGGATATGATCCCCTGTATAAGATAAGCACATTTCAGCAGCGGCAATTCTTTTGTTGTTAATAATTGTCATTAGTGATTAAGAAAATAATCCTCTTTAATCATCCTTTACACTGGTCAACAAAAAAAAAGGGTTTTTTTGCTACTGAGAACTTAAGAAGTGTTCTTAGTTAATTTAATAACGCTGATTTCAGATCTGTAATTGAAATTCAGCTAGTATGTCAGGTTTCTGAGATTCACGTTAGTGATTTTTTTTTTTTGAGTTGCCATTTTGGCACAATATTGTGAGTATGAACTGTGTGCTACCAAACTTCTGTTAAGGAGTTTACTCTGAAAACAAACACAAAGACAATAAGGAGATATGTTACAGCATATATTTACGCCTCTCTTAACTCACACAAAAGTGATGTTAACATGCTCAGAAATGTTTGACACTTGCGTTTATGCTTGTACTGTACATTTGTCTCTCTTTGCAAGAACCAATAGTCTCCCATCATACTGGGATTGAACTTTCCCTGATATCTGCTTTCCATCACCTTGATATCTTGATGAAATCTTTCCGCATGCTCATCACTGACATCACCAAGATTGGGTGGGAAGAAGTCAAGGTGAGAATGTAAGGAGTGCATAAGGTGACATTCTGGCAACCATTAGCCGATATACAGTCAGCATGTTCTCCATAAGCTCAGCATAATTCTCTGATCAGAATTCTGAACAACCAGCACAAATGCTTCCCATGCTGCTGATTCAGCTGGGTTCAGCTTCTATTTGAACATGTCATGTCATCAAGGATCAGTTCACAGATTTTGGGTCCAACAAAAATACCTTATTTGATTTTGGCTTCACTTTTCTAAAAGCCAAACATACTTAGGTGCATCACCATTTCTGTCTATTGCCTTGATATAAGTTTTCAGCAGACCCAGTTTTATGTGAAGTGCTGGAAGATAGATTTTCTTATAATATATTAATGGCAGGTGCTTCACATTGTATCTGCCAGGTATGGGTTCATCTCGGTTTGGCCATTTTTTCTGCCTGTAGTGGTTGGCATTATCACAAGAAGCACATGCATTTGGTGTAGCCCAGCTGCAGACCCAGAAGGAGTGACACAACTTTGAGATCACCACAGAGATGGCTTCTGGTTTCCATTGTTTAAAAGTACCACTTTAAGGCTTGTTTTGCTGGAATAAATGAATAGTCTCCATTCATCAGAAGCATGTTCATATCCCAGTTCATGCATGAGACCATTAGTATCGATACAGAAACAAATGTTTCCTTCCATTTGGTGAAAGGAAGACAGGATGGTGTGATGATCAAATAAAAAAATATTTTGGTACCCTACCTTAAAATATTCCATTGCTTCAGCCTTGAACCTAACAATTCTGCTTTCTACTTTGACAATGACAAGTCTCTAACCAGATCATTAAGATCTTGAGTTAGATGGCAAGGTTGTTTTTCATCCACTTCAGGTTCACACAACTCCTCTTCAGCAGCAGAAGCAAATTCTTTATCTGAACATCTGGCACAATGTGCTACAGATGTGGAAGGAGGAATTGGAACTAGATTCTCTGAGTCATGAGAAATAGGTTTGATTGCTGATGGGCAATCAGGATACACATTTTTTTATTTATTCCTTTTTGTGAATCCAGCAATTTTTGTCATGCAAAAATAAGTCTGAGTGATAACTTGTTGGTTCACACCACACCATGGGTACAGTGAAAGGCATCTTCTTCCATTTCCCATTCAACCACTGTGTTAATCTGGAAAAGCAGAAAGTGCAGCACACATGAGGTGCCCACGCTTTATCATGGTCACCAACTTTGCAGCCAAAATCATGCTTGCATGCATTTTGAAGTCTGGTGGACAGATTCTTTTGCTCAGCTTGTGAAGTAAATTATCCGCAGACATAATAGAAATTATCAGGATGGTTAACACAACCTCATCTGTTCATAATAATCATAGCTTAGATAAAAACAAACAAAATATAAAAATTCACAGGTAGAAAAAGAAGCACAATCACTTTTTAGTATAAACTTTCAAATTACTGGTATGTGTGATTGATGAGCTGTCCTAAAATGCAATATTGTGTTACAGAAACAGTAAAATATTAACACTTCACAGTAACATTATTGACAAAAGTGATATAAACACAAATCAATGCTTAACTTAAAAACAGGATATGATAGACAAAAACTGTTTTCAAATTTAGTCAGAACTCCAGTATCAAAATGCTTGTTGACAAGTGTTATTTTTTTACTCCTCCCCTCCCCTCCCCCATCCATCCATGTCATTAAAAAAAGAAAAAAAGCCCAGTGGCGGGAGGCTGCTTTGGGGCTTCCCCAATCTGGTTCTGCGCATGTGTCAAAGTCACTCTCTGATCGGATGGGATTACAGTGAACCTCCGTGTAAATCATTTGCATGCAAACTTGTTGGAACATCAATCACTTTTCCAGAGTTGGCCAAAAACTCAGCCAACAATGACTCACATGGTCTTAATGATCATGTTTTGTGCATCTAGCCCTTAGTGACATTTGCACATACAGTAAAGTTTTGAGACAACATGGAAATTGAAAAATGGCCTCTTCCACATATACATTTTAAAGCTGAGCTAGAAGTGGCTTCAGCAAGTGGGATACCCACACACTCAAAACAGTGCAAGCCACTTTCTACTGCAGCTTAGTAAAATGGATCCAGAATCTGCTGAGTTCATGTCATTGTTTTTGTACACATGTGCATTATTTAAAATGGTTGCTTCTGATGTCATAATGGTAAACTTGTACATGTGTACCCCTGCATGTCATAAATCAAATTTCAGAAAAAAAGCTCTTTGTTTGAAAGGGGAGAATTTACATGTCTTCAGCTGGATCTCACAATACTAGTGAAAAAGGTATGAGCAAAACCCAAAATAATAAAATGAACACTTTAATGTCATTGCAGTTTTCAATTAATAACGTACTACGACTTCCTGGCCTTTGTGTCTTCAGTGGAGGAAATTAACAATAGCTCAGAGCTTTTACCCAACCTCACTCTGGGTTTCCACATTTTAGACTCTTACAGCAATCCTTTCTTTGCATTTCATGCTGCATTGAAAATATTTTCAGGAATGGATATAAATACCCCTAATTACAGATGCAAAACATCTGGCTCACTTGCTGCTATAATTGAAGGTTTTTTATCTGAGGAATCAAGCCAGATAGCCAATGTGTTCAGGATCTACCACTACCCACAGGTAAGGGGCTTTCTATTTTACTTTGTACATTAGCACCTTATCAATTTATAGAGAACACAGTTCCCTGTGACAATATGCAGCAGCACTTCTAAGCTGCTGTGTGTCCAGAGAGCAAAGGGGCACGTTGGGAAGTGAGTTATGGGGGGAATTGGGTGGGTTCTGATGAGTGCAGCAGACAAAATACTGGTCCGGCAAGTCCCCTTTAGCTTTGGGTACTGTTCAGGCCTGGCAATGGCTATGCTGTGGTCAAACCCCAGTATTTTTGGTAAGTATTTCCCTTTCCAGCAAAAGAAGGGAACTTCTACCATAGTTAAAGTTCTTAGAAAGATTTATTATTCTTGGCCACTGGCCAGACTTTGTGTTTGGGTTCAAAGCACCCTGTTTACCCACAGAACGATTCAACTGTTTAAAAAGTAACAAAATCAAAGAATTTCAGCAGTAAACAAAAATACAGCTTTTCCTCCAGCAACTGGTCAACAGCCACCTCAACTGTTGCAATTAGGTAAACTTCCCAAAATCTTAACTTCTTTACCAGCACTATGCCAGGTAAAGACACTGGATACAAAGAGGTACAGTATAGCAATACTTTCAGGCAGGTTCTTAATTTTAGCCAAGTATTTGCCCCTTTATACAGGCTGAGCAGGCTCTTTGCACCAGGCAGCTTTTCTGTCCAAAGAGTTTTTAAATAACTCTGGTTGTAAATGAAGCAAAAAAGTCAAATATAAACTTCACAACCTTACAGTCCAGCAACTTGAAGTCATACAAAGAACAGTTCTGAGGCACAAGCTGTCTCAGCATTCAGAACTGCTTCCATGCACAGCTGTTGCACTGCACTGCTACTAATTAGCTGCCTCTATTCAAATGCACCTCAAATGCCCCTACAATTGGAAGCAGTTCAGAACAAAATGGTTGCCTGGAAAGATAACTCTTATTCATAGGTTTTATGCAATCAATATTGGAGGCTGGCTGCAAAAATATATTTGACCCAAAATTCAACCTGAGCAGTCAGTATTGGAAGCAGTGCCATTCAAATCATGGCTACCATAACATTGTTTGCAATATAAGTTTCTGAAGTCCCTGAATAAGAGCAGTGAAATACTGGCTATATTGGACTTTGGCTTTCAGCACTCTGAATTGAACATCAGAAAAAAAAATTAAGAGCAATCTTCTGGCAAGATCCAATATGGAAGAGAAACAAAAAGCAAGCTGGTAAGAAGATTAATATACGGCTTTATTCTCATGTCCTGCTCCAATTAATGAAAGCTGATACCCAAGATGTACATGATTCCCTATGGCTGCTTCAGAGGCTTAACAAAATATGAATTGATCTTAAAATGCAATTTAACCAACCTGTATAATCTGGTAATTGTAGTCTTCAAACAGGATTATTTCAAAATGAACACTGGAACAGAACGTGAATAAATTCTACTAGTAATCTTCTCAACGGCATACATTCTATCTGTCTTCCATAAGTGCTACAGATAGGTGCATATTTAAAATATATTCAAGTCAGAATTGGAAAGTCTTGCTTATAACATCTAATAATAATATAAAAAAATTGCCCACCTCACAGTCATTTTTGAATGGGGAAAAGGTTTGGATTTCCAATTCAAAAAATATGTGCAAATGGCACTCTTGAGTTGAAAACAATCACAATTAATGACCATTTTCCAAAATAAAATATCCAAATTCTGAACACCAAAAATTCATGCATAAAAATGTCTGGTGTTGCTTGTACAATAGCCACACAAATGTAGCTGCAGAGCAGATGGGCAGCCTGTTGTCAGGAAATGGCATTGAATTAATAGATTTAACTCCTGTGGTGGTCAGCTGATTGCTTAAAGCTGACTATGGGGACCTTAATGCATAATATGGATGTAAATGGCAAAAAGTCCACTTACACATTTATGCCACTTTTTAAAAAATACTAGCTGATGCCCCGGCGTTGCACGGGTATTTAATTATAGCAATAACACTGTAAATGGAATCAAATAAAGATACTTTATAGTGGTGAATGAAATTATTTTTTAACAGCTTTATAAAAAGTACAATATTCAAATTATAATGTGAAATATTTGACAAAATGAATACAATACAACTAACACAAAACTTGATTATAAACAACATTTTTAGTTTCACCTCCAGGAGCAAGAACATATAAATTCTTGGGTGAACCCACCCTTGAGCAAGCAACATAGAGTTGTCCATGGGAAAAACAGGGGGATCTTAAATGCACTCCACAGTATGTAATAGTCTGTCCCTGTGATTTGTTGATTGTGATAGAGAATGCAAGTCTCACTGGAATTTGCAATCTCTTAAACTGAAAAGGAAGATCTGTTGGAATAAGTGGCATCCAAAAGTTCCAGTATTGATTAAAACAAATCAATATGTGGAAACTCAGGTTGAAAAGAAACTCCATGCAGTTGTTTCCCGGTTCAGAATGGAACCTGTGTTCCTAGTTCAGCATATGTGAGTACTCATGTAATGAAATAACATTATGAACTGGGGTGCATGAAGGAAACAGTTACAAACACAGTTAGAACATACAAACTCTATATATATGGTGTCCGTGGTAGAATAGAAACAATGTCCCTAGTGGTTATAGTGTCATACAAAGTGTTTTATAGTTGGAATTACGGTGAGAATGGCAGCTTTTTACATCCTTTCCATTGACATGAATGGGTGAAATCAGATTTTCTGTTTGTAGCTCCGCCCACGTGTGCAGGTGGGCAGTGAGACCCCCAGAACATATCACCCCAGGTAGTGAGGGATCTGCATACCAAGTTTCGTTCAAAGCGGTCAAGCTGTTTTTGCGTGATCGCGGCACATACACACACACACACACATACATACATACATACACACATACATACCTCCGATTTTATATATATAGATTAGGCCCTTAATCCACTAAACTTCTAATTAAAATTTCATTTTACAGTAAGATATTTATTTAAAATGTAACAGCAACAGAAATGGTGATGGAATTATTTTTCTCCACAGATTAGTTATAAATCACAGAATCTTTTGATGAGCAATACTCTTAAGTTTCCTTATTTCTACCGCACTGTCCCCAGTGAGCTCCACCTCTGTACAGGGATCCTTAGGTTATTAAAACATTTCAGCTGGACCTGGGTTAGTATCATTGCATCCGATGATGACAGCAGTGCAAGGGCTGTCCAGATTCTGAAAGAAGGTATTGAACAGAATGAAGGTTGCATTGAATCTATACAAACATTTTCTTATATCACTGGTATGCCACCAGAAAAAAAGAATAAAATTAAAGACACTATTCATTCATCATCATCTAAAGTGATCATTGTCTATTGTAGTAAAGAACATTTTTTAAATTTATATTCAATCAAAGGCATTCTGGATATACCTGGCAAAATATGGATCACCACAAATGAAATGGATTTGCCTTCAATCTATTCATTGGCAACTAACAAGGCTAATAATAGTTTGACATTCACAATGGTAAAGAAGAATATTCCAAGCATGTCAAAATTTATTCAGGAGGTGAATCCTACCTTGTTTCCCAGTGATAAAGTTATCCAGATGTGGTGGAGGCAATTGTGTGACAGCCGCTGCTCCCAAAGCATCAAAAGATCCTGTAGCACTAATGAAACTGTGGAAGCATCAGCTCTGACTCTTCACTGTGCCACCAAGTACTTTGGAAATAGCTATAGCATATACAATGCAGTGTATGCCCTGGCACATGCTTTGCATGACATGGCCATGTCAGACGATGGAAAAAATATTGCGTGGAGTAAAGGAAGTCAGGAAATTTCAGATTACTTCCCATGGAAGGTAACATCATTTTTTGACACATTTTGTGCTTATTTTTGAACAAAATATTTGTAGAAAAATTTGAAGTGTCTTGCCTGTATGCTTCAAATTAATAATGTCTGGGGTCTTGCTATATGCATTGCCAAATATTTAAAATGATTTAAAAAGCTCAGAGAGTTTTCTGGCTGTTTAATTTGCTTGTACTAGACTAGTTCAATGCTGAATTATACTCAGGCTCTATACCTTAAATTAAAAAATTCTCTATATGTAGTATATAATCATGAATAAGTTAATCAATCCTGTATTCATATCCGCTTACCTTAATGCTCAAATGAAATTAATGTGATATCTAGAGCAGACTGGGACCATCATAACCACAGTATAGTCCCATAAAGTGCATCATGTATAACTTTCTAAAATCCAGATAAAAAGGTGTACTTATCTGGGATATCTAGGAACGTTGCAACATTTCTCTAATGAATATCCTCTGCTGTAGAAGTGAACAAAATAAACCAAACACACCTCAAAATCAACAGTACACACCTGAAGGTGCCTACACCCGGTCCCTTGACTCGGGTTTTGCTACATGTGTCATCAGGAGGGAATAAACTACAAAATTTTAAAAAAGCTAAAATTACTAATGACTCTTACTTCGTATGCTGGTATCTAGGCACCTATCTTTAAATCTATCATAAATGAAATAGCAATATAGCAAACATTTATACATATCTTAAAAATGTTCAATATTGTCTTCTAAACTTTACAATAAGCTGAATGAACTAACCTTATGGGTTATGGGCTCCTGCCTCGGGAAGCGGCTGAATGACCAGAAATCAAGAGGGACACTGACCTACAACCCTTCTTATACTGCATTACCATCTCAAATTCAAGCCTCATTCTGAAATGAGAACTAAAACTAAAATGTCAGAAAGAAACTAACTGAAACATCATCTGCTGCCAAATTGCAAAAACAAGATTAGTGATGGGAGATTTTGAATCTAAAAAATATGTACCCCTATCTTACACAAAATCTCTGGTAATAAAGTTATGAAACAGCCATGGGGGAAGGATTTAAACCTGAAACCACTCTACTTCCTGGTTAAGTCCCATTGGATGCAGGGTCTGTCACTCAAAAATGAAATGCTGTTCTCTATTCAATAATGCTTGAGATATATCGCCACCCGCAGGTAACCATATTTGAATGAGTACTGTGTATTGAAGTTCCATTTCTGAGTGGCCCATCTCCATCCAGTGGGCTACCAGCGGTGTCTGTAAGCGGCCAGTACGTATATTATATAGGTGTTCCCTTATATGTGTCTTAATCATATGTTTAGTATGACTAATATAATATTTTAAACAAGGGCATCTAATGCAATATATCACCCCCTTAGAGGTGCAATCAGTGTTAGACTTTAAATAAAACACCCGACGTTGACTTATGTCAGTGTGTATAGTGTCCGATACTAATCACAAATATTCAGCTGTAATTAACTTGTTAGTAAAACTGACTATACACAGATCATCTGCTGCAAACAGCTAACTTGTGAGTGCACCAGGGCAGAGTTGGCACCTATGCAATAATCATCCCTTGTTCATATAAACTGGGCTTTTTAAAAAGCTGTTCTATCATCTTAAGCAATTAAGGGCTGGATAATGCACTAAACCACATATGTTTAGAAAAATACCAGATTCATCTGGTGTGATATAACATTAGCTGAGCTGATGTCACCTGCTAGTAATATTTATTGGATGGTGGTAGGGGTGAAATGGTGGGGAGGGAGGTAAGTGGGTGAGGGGAATATATGAAGTGATGTCAAAGTCTGTAGTATAAGGATTAACAAGTTTATAAGAGGAGGTAAGAAAGGGTTAATAGACAGAGCTTGTAAGAAAGAAAAAGGATTAGGGAGGTTTCTAAGGTGATGGGGTGGAGCAGTAGTGGAATTGGTTGGATGTTGTGGCAGGTAGGAGTGAGTTCCGTGAGGAAAGAGGCAGAGTAGATTAGTCTCTTCAGGAAAAAAATATTCCTCCCTCCTTCCCATGTGTGCTGGTGTTATGTTTTGTATCAGTGTTGGGGGAGGAGGTTATAGGTTATATGTGGACTTGGGTGGATTTGGTTGAAGTTATGGGATTGGGTGGAGGTGGTCGCAGCTTTGGGTGAGGCGAAAAATAGAGTTTGGCCCAGTTGGATCTGGGAGATGAGCAGTTAATAAACAAATAAATGTAACACTTGTAAGTGACACCGCTGCAAGGGGAAGCATGACCTTGCATCACCGTGGGTCATATTTGGGGGAGGAGAAGCATGGCATAGAATTCAACATGGGTCATGTTTGAGGGGAAGGGAGGGGGTCACTGTGGGTCATGGGAGAATGTTATAAGTTTAAAGACTTAACGGGAGCTAGTTTCAACACCGAATAGCTCCCTGGGGGTGTGTGAAATATGCATTGGGGGTTTGTTGGTTTTGGACATGGTTTGTATTCTAAGTGGAGATAATATTCAGATAGATGATAAAGCTACGGCCAAATATTTATTCCAATAAAATTGAATTGTGTGATTATTGATTGATGGTGATTAGTTTTCAGTTGCAGGTGACGGGAATGTGAATGCTAATGTTATAGCTTCCAGCATAAGAAAGGGTGTTGAAAAGTTCTCAGTCAAACCAAGAAGAAAATGATGTGGATATTGTTCAATCATAGATCTGAATCAAAGTCAAAACCATATAATTTGTTTCTGAAAATCGGCACTTAACAAAATAAGATAATTCTCTTTTCAACTATAGTGGCAACATAATACTCACAATTTAGGAACTTGGCTAGTTGGGCTGAGAACATTTCAGCACCCTCTCATACAAATGGATATTCAAAGTAACATAGTAAATGACAGCAAATATAGACCTCAACGGGTCTATCCAGTCTGCCTTCTAATTGCATGCAATACAATTTCATGATTAAATTAAATTATTACTTTTCTTTGTTATTTCTGGGCCATAGACCTTAGAAGTCCACCCAGTACTGTCCTTAGGTTCCAACACCTGGAGATGTCACTGAAGCCCACTCCAGCCTATCTAAATAATCTCATTTGTGGGATTTAGGCCATGAAAGTTTTCCCATTCATATTCTAATTAGAGATCCTCTGTGTTCATCCCACACTTTGTTTAAATTTGTCCACTGTTTTCCTTTCTACCACCTTCCTCAGGAAGACATTCCATGCATCTACCACCCTCTCAGTGGAAAATAATTTCTTAATATTACTCTTAAATCTACCACACTTCAACCTCAATGTTTGTCCTCTAGATTTATCAATTTCATTTCTCTGGAAATATTTGGTCCCATATTAATACCTTTCAAATATTTAAAAGTCTGTATCATATCACCCCTGTTCATCCTCACCTCAAGAGTATATATGTAGAGGTCATCTTGTCTATCATTGTACTTCTTTTGGTGTATACCACCTTTCTTCTGGACCTCTTCAATTCTTCTTATATAATTGACAGATATGGCCTCTAAAATGGAACTCAATACTCCACTTGGTGTCTCACATAGGTATCATCACCTCCATTCTTCTGCTGGTTAGACCTTTCTCTGTACAGCCTAGCATCCTTCTGGATACAGCCATCACCTTGTCACACTGCATAATCACTTTCAGATCCCTAGACACTATCACCCCAAGGTCTTTCTCCCCATCCATGCATACATCTCCAAATTCATCTCTGTACTTCTTTGCATTGGAATTTAATTGCCAGACATTAGACCATTCTTCCATTTGCAGATTTTTTTTCTATATTGCTCACAACCTCTGGGGTGTCCACTCTGTTACAAATCTTGGTATCATCTGAAAAAGCAAACCTTTCCTTCTAACCCTTTGCTCACAAATATATTGAACAAATTTAGTCCCAACACCAATCCTTAAGGCAATCCACTACTCACCATTCCTTCATCCAAGCAAATGCCATTAACCACCATTCTCTGACATCTGTTCATCAGCTAGTTTCTAATCCTGTTCACTTTGGGCCCCAACTGTAGCTGATCAAGTTTGTTCAAGAGCCTCCTATGTGGAACTGTGTCAAAGGTTTTGCTGAAATCTTAGTAAATTATATCTAGCACACTTGCTTGATCCAATTCTTTTGTTACCCACCCCCCCCCCCCGAAAATTCATGATCTACCTTTAGTAAAGCCATGTTGATTTAGATCTTGTAGCATATCAAATTCTAAGAATTTCACTATCCTCTCCTTCAGCAATTTTTCCATTATTTTTCCAATAATTTCCTGCTTCATCACTGACCACTTTTGTGAAGATGAACCACTTCCACTCTTCTCTAATCGCATGAAGCCACTCCTGTCTCCAGGGATTTATTGACCAAATCATTACGTGGAGCCACCAGAACCTCTCTGAGCTCCCTTATTATACTGGGATTGATGTTCAATGGCTTTGTACACCTTCAATTTTTTTCTAATTGTTTATAAACACTTTCTTCCATGAATAGCATGATATCTATACCATTCTTACATGTATTTTTCCATCCAATTGTGGTCTTTCTCCAGGATTTTCTTCCATGAACAAAGAACAGAAGTGTTTGTTTAGTGTGCTTGATTTTTCTCATAACTCTCCACATAGTGGTTCATAGCTTATTTCAGTTTTGCAGTTCCATATTTTTTTTTGTCTTCCTTCTTTCGCTAATATACCTGAACCAAATTTGTATCCCCAGACAACAGAGACATTTCCCCCATTTATAAGCACCAGATCCAGTATCAGTTGCAAGATTGGTAGATTTTGCATGAACTTGATATGAATAAGTTGGCATTTAGAGACACTGCTGAAAATTCATCCCTTATTCTTTAGCTTCATCATTACCTGAAAAGTGTCCGCTTCAAGAACATTTTGGGTGAAGAAGTCTTTTTTGATGAGAATGGTGATTTCTCCATTGGTTATGAAATTATAAATTCAGTCTATCTACCCAATTGGACAGTGAGGAATGAAATTGTTGGAAGTTATAACCCATATGCTCTCTCAGGGCAGGATTTCATCATCAATGAGAAAGCAATTGTATGGAATAATACATTTACTCAGGTCAGAGATAAGTAATATGATATCATGATTAAAATAATCAAACTATATTATGTATGTTGTCTTTCAGTTGTGAAAAATTCAATAATGTGATTTAATGGTATATATTCTACTTTATGCCCATACAGCAGAACAGTAAATCTTGCAAATATGGTTAATTCAATAATTTCCCCTTTCCATAGCAATGCTAATTTAAATCCAAAACCACCAATCCTGAATAAAGGGTAACTCAATCTACTATCCCTTCAAGAAGCTGGGATGGTCTCAGCATCCTTTCCAAGATAAGCAACGCAGAATAAGATATCCTCAGCTGCCCTTCTCCCCTGTTACTCTTATTTAGTGTAGGCTGTACAGAGAATAAAATCTCCAGGGTTACCAGTGTGAAATCACAGCAAAGACATCCTCCAACTTTAAACCATCCCCATGAAGCAAGCAACTATTACTGTTGGTGGTTAATGAGCTAGAGAATGATAGATAGAGGAAGTGGTCAATGGCAGTGCTCCAGATCAAATCTACTCATTTTTTTATGACTGGGTGAGCTGAGAATTGGATATAGTGAGAGCACTATATGTGGTATACAGTGCTTAGATTTTAGCAAAGCCTTTGAAAGTGTTCTACAGGCATTTAATTAATATGAGTACCCTTGGTATAGGCCCCAAAGTAACAGACTGAGTCAAGAACTGATTGAGCGAAAAGCAACAGTAGGTAGTAGTTAATGGAGATCGCTCTGGGAAAAGGGATGTTACCAGTGGTTTGCTTCAAGGTTTGCTTATTAGGCCTGTTCTTAACATTTTTATAAGTGATATTGTTTAAGAGCTGTCAGGTAAGATTTGCCTCTTTGCTGATGATACAAAAATCTGCAATAGAGTAATAGTAATGGTATAAATAACACAAGGAAGGACATAGCAAAGCCTGAAAAATATTCTGAAATTTAGCATCTGAGATTTAATGCTAAGAAATGCAAGGTCATGCAATTGGGCTACAAAAATCTGAGGGAACAAAACAATTTAGGGGTGAAGAATCATAGTGCATGAAAGAGGAGTAAGAATTGAGTGTGATAATATGTGATGACCTGAAGGTGGCAAAACAGGTTGAAAAGGTGACAGCAAAAGCTAGAATGATGCTAGAGTATATAGGAATAGGTATTGACAGCAGGAAAAAAAGAAATATTGATGTCCCTGTACAAGACTCTGGTGAGACCTCATTTAGAGTATTGTGTATAATTCTGGAAACCACACCTTCAAAAATATATAAACAGGATGGAGTTTACTAAAATTATTGGCAGTCTTACAAATCTCAATATATATACTTTGGAGGAATCTTGGGAAATATGATAGAGATGTTTAAATACCTATGTTCTAACTCGTCACTATTGGCTAAACTCTAACTTCTCTGTGCTAGTACATGTAGTGAATAACACAATTTATCTAGAACAGGGGTAGAGAACTCCAGTCCTCGAGAGCTGTATTCCAGTCAGGTTTTCAGGATTTCCCCAATGAATATGTATTGAAAGCAGTGCATGCAAATAGATCTCATGCATATTCATTGGGGAAATCTTGAAAATCCGACTGGAATACGGCTCTTGAGGAGCGGAGTTCCCTATCCCTGATCTAGAACATTATAATGATTCTTTATAGCAGCAGAGTACAGGAATATAATATACCCTCTATCAGTACCTAAGATACTCAGATCGCCAGAACAGTAGCATAACTCAATCTAGCCACAATCGCCATTGATCCCAGTGATTTATTCTTGTTTTACTTTTACTTTTATTTCACTTTTATATTTTACCATTCTTGTATTTATATTCATTTATTTATACCACTCATCTTTCAAATATTGTTTTCTTATTCAAAGACTTAGCTTGATGTATAGCATCACCCCACGCTGATGTATTTTTTAAACAAAACTTTAATCAGGGTCAGGAATATGAAAAGTTCTGCAAAGAAAAAAAATAAGCATTACTTAGTTCCATTCACCAATGTATATTGCCTAATTTAAAGACAAACATTAACAGCTCTTACCTAATGGTGTATAACCTGTCCTCTCTGTCAAAGCAATGCTGCTGCCATTAGTTTAAAATGGCCACGATGTCTCATCTGCGTTCTATATAAGGAATCCCCCCTGATGTCATTACAGAGCCAGACTGATCATTTAAATGGACATGACGCTTTAACAAAATGAAATAGAGCAGAGAGATTAGTTCAACGGGAAAGAAAAAAGATTAACCCTCTCTTTTACTAAGATGGTAATCAAATTAGTGCATTCTAAATGCTAATTTGCACGTTAATCAGTTACTGTACCTTAGTAAAAGAGGGCCTACATTTACCAAGCTGAAAAGCTAACGACCCCTTTCTTTCAGAGAAAACACTTTAACCCACAATTGACAACCGTTCTGTGCTTTCATTTACACCATGAGGAAATGTAGTATTTAACTCAGAGATCCATCTTAGCTCCTTCAAACTGAACATTCTTTCAAAATTATCACCCTCCCATCCTACTAATAGCAGTGTCTATGATTCACCATTTTAGATCTCATAATGAGTGTTTCATTAATAGCCAATGTAAAATAAAAGTGAAATAAGAATACAAGTAAAATTAAAAGTAAAGCAAGAATAAATCACCAGGATCAATGATGATTGTGGCCAGATTGAGTTGTGCTACTCTTTTGGCGATCTGAAGATCCTAGGTACTAATAGAGGGTGTATTATATTCCTGTGCTCTGCTACTAGAAAGAATCATTATAGTGTTCTAGATCAGTGTTCTTCAACCTTTTTACACCTATGGACCAGCAGAAATAAAATAATTATTTTGTGGACCGTCATCGGTCTGCAGACCGGCGGTTGAAGAACACTGGGCTAAGTCGAGGTCCAGACTCTGCCCATCTCTACCCAATCTCCACCCCATACCCTGCTCCCATAGTCCCAATTGTATTTTTTCCATTCATTTTTCATATATACACACAACCGGTGGTTGAAGAACACTTCTAGATAAATTGTGTTATTCGCTATAAATACGTACAGTATGTGGCATAAATGCATATGAGGTGAGTCTTTCTTAGTTTGAAAGAAAGCTCTGGAATGAGAGGGCATATGATGAAGTTAAGAGATGATAGGCTTCAGGCGTAATCTAAGGAAATACTTTAATAGAAAGGGATATAAATATATAGAATAGTCTCCAAACAGAGGTGATTGAGACAAAAACTGTCTCTGGATTCAAGAAAGCATGTGACAGGCACTTAGGAGAGGAGGAGATAGTGGATGCTGCAGATGGGCAAACTGGATGGGCTATTTGACCTTTATCTAACATCATGTTTCTATGCTTCTATGAATGGGCAGATTGGATGGGTGATATAGAGGGCCATTTTTGATAGAACATCTGAGTCCAACTGAAAACACTTATGGCCTCTTTTACAAAGCCGCGCTAGCGGCTGCCGCATGGCAAAAATCCCGAAGTCCTTTAAATCTCTATGGGCTTCGGGGCTGTTAGCGCAGTGCAGCCGCAAGCATGGCTTTGTAAAAGAGGCCGTTAGAGTTGGACATCCAAAGTATTGGGTCATAATAATAAATGTCCAAGAAGAAAGAGCAATTTGAAATTTAACTAAATAGACATTTAAATAATCACCATATAAAACATGTTCTGAATATCCAAGACTATCAATTATACAACACCTAAAACATCTAAGCTCTACCCCTCCCCAGCGGAGTCAAAGTACAGACCTTTAAAAGGCTACACATTTGATGGCATGCTATCTAAGGCGCGTGTTGAAGGTACTTGCCTTGGTGCATGCCTTTGCAAAGCATTTTGGGGAGCTCTTAGATGAGTGGGTAAGTGACCAAGGATAGTTTGTAACTAATTTTGTTTCTTTAAGTAATTCAAATTAATGATGTAGAAACCATGCCAATCACTGTTATAATGGGGTATGGAAGATATGGGACCCTGTCTCATAAAAATGTTTATAGAAGAGATTCTAGAAAGGTTAGCAATAATTTAGTAAAGATTAAATGGATGAGGAAGCATAAATTACAAGCGAGAATATATAACTTTGGATACATTAATCCAAGATCTATATGAACAAGGTTGATAATATCCATGAGTTATTGTTGAGCAATGATTTGGATGTACTCTGTGTGACAGAGTCATGGGCTTTGAAAATCTGATATTATCCTAGTAAGACTATGCTGTCCCACTAGATTCGGATGGCATTGGGCATGCCATTTGAGGAAGTGTGGTGGAGGAGTGATTGTATTTTATGAACTGTAAATAGCTCTACAGCTGGTGGATGTGTGTGAATGTGAAAAAGGTGAATGTTTGGTGGTATTATAATGAGTGTTTAGTCTTATGTGTCTGTTACATCCCACATGGGATGATGCAAGAAAGTGGATTTTCATTTTTAGAATTTTTATTTACTCTAAAGATTGATGTGTCCAGACTGTGTATTATTGGAGATTTCAATATCCCCTTAACTTGACTTGGAAATTGGCAGCATGGGATACAGCGTACTACATAGCTACTAATTACATACTTAGGGCTCCTTTTACAAAGGTGTGCTAGGGCCTTAAAGCACGCAATAGCGCGCGTTAAATTCCCGAGCGCACTAGCCACTACTGTCTCCTTTTTAGGAGGCAATAGATTTTCGGCTACCTCAAACTATAGTGCACGGTAATTTTATGTGTGCACTAAAAACCCTAGCGTACCTTCGTAAAAGGAGTCCTTAATTTCAACTGGTTTGCCACACTTTATCATTTTAATGATTGGATGATTTACACTTAACTGCAGCTGAGTCATAACGAAGCTTGGTGTCAAATATGACTTCTCTATTTCCCCTGACAGTGCATTCTTAATACTAAGGTCAATGATCCATGAGTTGAGCTCCTCCCTCCTCCAATAATTTGTCCTTCTGTTTAAGCTTGATTGCACTTGTCAGCAGTTTCACCTGCAGTTCATGTCATTTTTGACCATGTCATCCTGACCTGTTATTGTGGCTTTCTTGTAACCCAAGTATTTCTTGGAAAGTCCCTTAATAGAACAACTATTAGGTGTTATAATCAGCAGATAATTGTTAGCTTCTAGGGCAAAGATGAAGTTCTCTTGCAAAGTATGATTTCTGCTGGAATGCAAATGCATGCTCTGTACAGTTCATAGGTTTTATTGTAGGTCTCATTCTATTAGCACAATGTCTCTCCTGAGGGTCTTTTCTTCTCAAGACACACACAGCTGGTAAAGGAGAGGACATACCTAGCTAGCAATGTTTTAGACTTGATTTTTTTAACTGAGATAGTATTTTCTATGTTGGCAGACTCATAGGTCCTTTTACTAAGGTGCGGTAGCCAATTTAGTGCACGGTAAATGCTAACGCGTTCATAGACTATAATGGGTGCGTTAGTGCACGCTAATCGTTTACATACACTAAATAAGTTAGCACACCTTTGTAAAAGAGGGGGTTAGTGAGATTTACTAAGCTCCGTTGGACAAATCATTTTATGTTGTCTTTCACCTTGTTAGATATGTTGAAAGTTGAACAGGCAAGGGGTAGGATTATGGTGCGGTCAAAGTTTGAAATATTAGCCCTGGATAAGGAATGGATGCCTCCTTTACTAGTTGTTGATGAGAGATCAGTGGATGAGGATGTAAATGTATGGCAAACTTCATTACAGTCTTCTTTGGATCTGGTAGCTCCAGAGAGGACTGTGGAAGTAAGAGCATACCATGGATGTTTGATATGGAAAAGTAATATTCTGAAGGATGATGTACAACAGTTAAGAAAATCTGAAAGGAAGTAGAAGAAACAGGGTTGGATCAAGATAATGAAACACGGTATTAAACTTCTTGAATAATAATAATAATAATCAACTTATATACCGCAGTACAGTGAAGCTCTGTGTGGTTTACAAAAGATTTAAAATATAATTAAATGAAAATGAATAATCAAATGATTAGAAGTAAAATTATAAGAGTAGTTAGATTAAAAAACTTGCATTATCCATATGATCTAATTACTCAGATATTTCAAGATCAAATGTGTCTTTAAGGGCTCCTTTTACTAAGCCGCGTTAGCTGCTTAAGTGCACGTGCTGGCTGAAAAACTACTGCCTGCTCAAGAGGAGGCAGTAGCAGTTAGCACAGTCGGCGGTTTAGCATGTGTTAAACCGCTAGTGTGGCTTTGTAAAAGGAGCCCTAAGTGACTCCTAAATTCCACATAGGAATTAGAAAGCATAATCATCTACTCCAAATCTTTGCCCCATAGTGCAGCTTGGTATGACAAAAGGCATTGATGATGTATTTTAAACTTACAACCTCTGACAGGCGGAAAGATAAAATTCAAGTGTGAGTTTCTCCTATATTTATTGGTTGCAAAAGAAAAGACCTCAGTTATGTATTTAGGGGTTAACTGTGAAATTACGTGGGGTAAATTCTTTAAGAAAAGATTACAAACTGGGAAAGATTGTCCACATAAACTTTATTATTAAGTTTATAGTTGAGGGACAGTGTGTTTCTAAGACTGGTTGATTTG
Organism: Geotrypetes seraphini; assembly: GCF_902459505.1. Lineage (NCBI taxonomy): Eukaryota > Metazoa > Chordata > Amphibia > Gymnophiona > Dermophiidae > Geotrypetes > Geotrypetes seraphini. The sequence continues at coordinate 106,377,082 of NC_047095.1, read as the reverse complement.
AAGGTTAATAACTATGCTGAATACTTGGCCCATAAAATGGAGCAAAGCTTCATAGTAGATGATATTTTGAGTGTCTGAAACTTGAACTCACCTGGGATAGATTCAGGGAAATTTACTTGGATGAAGTAAAATATGTCATATCAAAAGCCACTCCCATAATATTATATAATAAACATGTCCTACAGTTGGTAAGTGATTGCTATCTCAATTTTCATTTCATATTCCAAATAGTAACTTTCAGGATTACTTTTTAATACTATTATTAAATCTTATTTTTTGAATAGATTGGCAATGAGTTCATGAAGATAAAAGATCCAAATGGATCTATAAATATATAGATCTTTTGAGATCTTACCACTTAGTTGTGAACTGGATAGGTCAATATTTGAAACAGGATACTGGGCTTGATGGACCTTTGGTCTGTCCCAGAATGGCAACTTTTATATACTTATGATAATCAAATTTATTTCTCATTGTTAGGTTCCTCCACAGTCCAAATGCAGCCAGAGCTGTCCTCCTGGCTTCAGGAAATTGGCGAGAAAAGAAGAGCCCATCTGCTGCTATGACTGTATTCCCTGTCCAGATGGAGAGATCTCCAGCCACAGTGGTGAGTAATAGATGGCACATCAACTGCTTATAGATAGATACACATTATGAAGGAAACACCATACCAAAAATAGATAGATACACATTATGAAGGAAACACCATACCAAAAATATCTCCCAGCACTCTTTCTCCTCTCATTGGCAGTGGAGAAGTGGTTGGGATGGAGACAAGGGTACAATAACATTGGTACTTGCAATTCCCACATTCACTACCAAAAGTTTTTTTTTTTTAAACTTCAACTCAATTCTTCAGTGGCAAAACCTTGTCCACATCTTTAATATACCAAAAATACGGTGTTGTTTACAACAGAAACATAAGTTATCCAACTGTAGTATTACAAAATTTTGCATATTCCAGTTAGGCGGTATCACACTAGCTGAACTTTATCTCAAATAGTCTTCAATTTTCAAACCCTACATGTATGACCTGTGGTACAACAGTATGACAATACCACACATGAGACAAATTACCCATTGAACCCCACATCATACAATTAATTTGTTTTTTTGTGACTTCCCCACCCTTTCTTTTCTGCAAGCTGCAAGCCTAGGCAGTTTACATAAAATGAAAAAAGGTGTATATGTTTCAAGCATAGTAATATAGTAAAAATAAAAACAAAAGGGGGAGACAAACAATAATACACTATTAGGAATTGTAGGGTTCAAAAGAAATTGTGGTAAAAGGATACATCATATAAATTTCAGGATGGGATAAGAACACAACAGAAGGGTGGGAAAGATACTTGAGGGAAAAGAAAAAAGGAAGGTAGGAAAAGACCTTGCAAGAATGATTCAATGGCTGAAGAAGTGCTTTACATATTAAATGTATGCTGGAACAAGGAAGTTGTGAGGCCTGATTTGAATTTAGAGACAAAGAGGGGCATAATAGTAAACAAAGCCTGAGGCCCTAGGCACACAAAGTAGGAAGAAGGGAAAATTCCATTAAAAAAAAACACATCCAAAATGTGTTGTTGTTTTTATAGAATGGCCTACCTGTATGTTCAGGAGTTTAATCAAATTCACTCACAATGGATTATAAAGCACACAAAATATTTTCTATTCCATTGAAAAATTATCATAAGATCCCATATCCCCCAAAATTCCTATTCACCTATCTACTGCTTTATTAATTAAGGTGGGGGAATAGCCTCAGACTTAGAGTGTTCACTTCACTCAGATATTATAATCCAATTGTCTGATCACTCTTATTTGCAATCACTGGCTTCCAACCACCAACCGTCCATATTAATACAGACTGCCACAATGTCTATCTTTAAGCCCTATTCTAAAAAAAAAAAAAAAATGCCCAAGTCCTAAACACCCAAAACAAGACATTTTAGGTGTCATAAGTGCCGATTAGAGAATTGTGGAACTGACCCACCCCCGTCTGCAATGATCATGGCAGGAGGAATGCCAAGTCCCTCATGCCCGAAGGCACCATAATCCCCAAATGTTCCCAGCAAAAGATATGTCCAATCTCTCCTGCCACAATCCCCAAACCCTTACCAATGATTGGTGGTAGGAGGGATTCCCAATCCCTCCTGTTGACACCCTGTGAATCCCCTACTAATGTTTCCTGGCAGGAGGGATGCATTAGCATTTAGCGCGTGTTAAAACGAACTAGCACACCTTAGTAAAAGGACCCCTTAATAGCATAATGAAGGAACACTCAACACAAAAATGTGAACAGGGTTACTCAAATGTACCTAGGTGATTTCTAATAACATCCAAGTGAATGTGCAAGCTGTGCAAAAAAACCCTTATACGGGAATGAGGCCAAAAATCTTGCTATACTTAGCTTTCAGGAATGTGTATACCAAACCACCACAGTCTGTCTTCTACCAGTCAAGTGACGATTGTAATCCTTCCCATATTCAAAGCTGCACATCTTACAAAATTCAATTCACCAGGTTACATCCAAAGTCTCAACAAGAGTCCCTGCAGGCCCTTGTTTCACCAAGCTGCATCAGGAGAAAACCTCTCTCACATTACATTAAGGGATGGGAGAATGGCTCCATTAGAAAAAGATGCCAATATCTCTGATGTCATTATGGTGTGAAATTCAAAGAAACCTGCCACTATTGGGGCAGAGAAACAATCAAAGACATGGTCTGAAACTACAATTTAAAAGCCAAACAGCAATGAAATGGGGAAAAAAAATGTAAAAAATTTAAACAGGATCTACCGCATACAGCAAGCCCAAAAAGCAAAACCAAAATCAAAATGCCAAAATACATAAGGGAGGCCCACAGTTAAAACAGAGATTATCATCAAAAGCAAAAAACACGGAAAAAAAAAAAAGACTTTCACTCCTGGGCTATAATAGTAAAGTCCCAATGTCAGTTCTAATCCTTGCACAGAAGGAATCACCACCAATCATTTGAAAAAAGGCCTATAATTTATTCAATTTAAACATTTTTTCTAAATTTCATTCTACTTGCTGATCAGTTTCTCATCAATATGCAGGATGTTTTATTGATGTGCACATATATTATTTTTGAATACCAAATCATTTTATTCATTCCAACAATGCATATTTATCAATATGTATATATGTTATAACACTGGAATTCGCACTTTGCTTAGATTGTTCAAAAAATACACAACTCACATATATTGGCAAAAAATGGGCCCCAGCTTTATTGTCATTAAGACCAAACCTTAATAAAACAACTCATAACATTTCCAATAGCTTATTCTCAAAATTCTGGAACTACTCGGTGTCAAACTAGCCCCTTTTCCAAAATTCTCCCCCATTCCCTACTTCCCTTTTGGCAAGACTCGTGGTACCACAGAGTCCAGCCACCAACCATGGCGGTATCGCACATGAGCAGTTAACAAAATTTAGTCACCAAATCTGTTGCATAGCCACACTGATCCAAAATTATTTCCCCAACATAGAATTTTTTTTTTCCGCCAACAAAACTGCGACCAACCCTACCCCCCCACCCCACCCCCCACAAACAAAACTCTCCCAAGAGAGGACCTCAAAAGAGGGAAGGGCGGGACAATTTTCCCCATTAACCCTAACCTTCCCACACTCCCTCCAAACCCTTAATGCTCCACTGAGCACCAAATTCTCCTCACAAAATTCCTCCTACCCCAGAGCCCCCCAGCCAATCATCACTCCCTCTCCTACACCTATCCTTAAACCTCATACTTCCACACCCCTCCCCTTATCTAACTTGCCTAACAACCACAACCCATTCTCCTACTATCCTGATAATATTAATTAACCCTTCCCCCCCAATCTAGTCTTCGCTGGCTCATCCAGTGTTATAAGCCCGCAGATTAATCTGCAAGCCACTTTATTTGTAATACATTTTTATGTTTTTTGTGTGTCAACAATTTGGGCCAAAACATGTGTGTGTGTCTAGTCATCGAATTAATAAAGCAGAGTGTTTAAATAATCAAGCACACCTGTGTTTTTGATATCCCCACTGTTTGTTTACCTGCTATTAACCTGTGGAGCTGACTCTCCTGGTTTTGTTTGCTGTTTCATTTTACTGAGCCACACACAGCAAGGTATCTTTATATCAATTAAATGTATCTCCAAGTGTCTAGCTGATATCCAAAGATATTCTGTGGGAGATCTGTTGAATATTCTGTTCAACAGATAGTCCGGTGATCAGCTAGCCAGTCATTACCAATATTTAGGCTAATTTTCAGCCAGAAAGACCCACATTAAAAAAAGCAGCTCTATCTTTGCTATAACTTAGTCTACCAGCCTATGAATATCTGCTTGGCTGAATATGTCTCAGCCAACCAAATGTAAACTAGAAATTCAGTGCTGGTTCACTGATATGGTGCTGGCACTGAATTTTCTGTTTTTCTATTACCGTTCTCGTCCAATCTATCATCCTGTCCAGACTGGACTACTGCAACTCAATCTATCTAAGCCTTACCAAGAAAAACCTTCGTAGACTCCAGCAGATCCAGAATGCCGCGGCCAAGCTCATCTTCGCAAAAAGTAAATTCGACCATGTATCACCGCTCCTGTCCAAGCTTCACTGGCTCCCGATTATTGCCAGGGTCCACTTCAAATGCGCCTGTCTAACTTTCAAAATCCTTCACGGCATCCTCCCTCCCTTCATCCCACTCTCCTGGAACTCCTTAAATCTTAATACCACCAGACTCACTCACAAACTTAAATTATCCTTTCCTTCATTAAAAGGCATTTCCCGTGCAGGAAAACTAGGGTCCTCCCTCCCCTTCAGATTCACTGATCTTTGGAACAACCTTACCTCCCCCTTCCGGATCCTGAGCTCCCTCCAACTCTTCCGCAAACATCTGAAAACCTGGCTTTTTTCAAAAATGTAACATTTACCCCTTCCTTGGTCTTCTAAGCCCCCCAAATATCCCTCTCACTATTCCCTTTAACCTCTTTGGAGTTTCCTTTCTCTCTCAACTCTTGTAAACCATGCCGAGCTCTATGATTGTGGAGATGATGCGGTATATAAACCTAAGGTTTAGTTTAGTTTAGTTTAGTTTATCACAAATCATGAGAGACAGACAGTCAAATTCCACAGTATGAATACCAGACAGATTAAATTTATGGACTGGTTCCTTGGAACATGGTTGTACCTCACTGTTTTTCTTGCTGTTTCATAACTTGTTTCACCTTTTTTACTTTTGCCCAAAATTAAGTACCAGGAAGATCTGTTTTATATAATACTAACATAATGTGGATCTAGTACATAATTGTGGGTGCCTCCATTTACACCTGCTGAAACCTGTTATAAATGCTGGTGAGCAACTAATTGCATCTAACTTCTAGGAATGCATCTTGATCCACCCATGCCCCTCCCCCTTTAGAGTTGTGTGCTATAAAATGTAGGTGTCCATGTTTCAAAATAAGATATGGCCTATTTAGGATCCAGGGGTCACTGTCTAAAAATTGATGTAGTTTTAGAAAAATGGATACATTATTCTTTTTATTTTTTCAGATATGGAAAACTGTATAAAGTGCCCAGAGACCCAATGGTCCAATCAGAACAGAGATGCCTGCATCCCCAAAATGATCATCTTTCTGTCCTATGAGGAACCTTTGGGGATATCTTTGACTGTTATCAGTATGGTCTTCTGTTTACTCACTGCTCTTATTTTGGGAATCTTTATTAAATACCAGCATACTCCCATAGTCAAAGCAAACAACTGTAGCCTGAGCTATGCTCTCCTCATCTCCCTCATGATCAGCTTCCTCTGTTCCTTATTATTCATTGGTCATCCTAATAAGTTGACCTGCATTATCCGACAGATTGCCTTCGGTATCAATTTCTCAATTGCCCTATCCTCAGTACTTGCAAAAACCATCACTGTGGTCATTGCTTTCCAAGCCACAAAGCCCAAAAGTAAGCTTCGCAATTGGATGGGTTCCAGTTTGTCAAATTCTATAGTCCTTTGTTGTTCTCTTCTTCAAGTCCTTCTATGCCTTGTTTGGATGTGTACTTTTCCCCCGTTCCCACATCATAACACTGAATCAGAAATTGGAACAATAGTAATTGAATGTAATGAAGGGTCAATAATTGCATTTTATTGTGTTATGGGATACTTGGGATTGCTTGCTGGTATCAGCTTTGTTGTAGCTTTCCTTGCAAGAAATCTACCTGACAGTTTCAATGAGGCCAAACACATCACCTTCAGTATGGTGGTTTTCTGTAGCGTCTGGGTGTCTTTCATCCCAACATACCTGAGTGCCAGAGGCAAGTACACGGTGGCAGTAGAGATATTTGCTATCTTGACCTCCAGTGCAGGACTGCTTGGCTGTATTTTTGTCCCTAAATGCTATATGATCCTTCTGAAGCCTGAAAAGAACAACAAGAAGTACCTAACAAGATATGTAAAGACGTAAAATGTCAGAAATTAATTTTTAAATACAATTGGTTGTTCTGTAATTGCATTCATCTTCAAACACAGTAGGTACATATTTGAAGGTCTTTATATTGGTATATATAATCTGTAAATGCAAGAAAAAACAAACAAACAAAGATTTGGAGTGAGAAGAATCCAGACTTTAATATAAATGAAGGCTCTTATAGATAATGGCTTAGGAAACCTTGTGAGTTTCCATCTCTTTCCTTTCCTCCAAAGTATACATTTTTGTGATGGAGAGCTGAAACAGACTCCACAATAACACCGTCAGCTTTTTCCCTCTCCCATATTCCTCAAGAAGATGGTCTGAAAAACTTAGGCCCTCTTTTACAAAGGTGTTCTAAGTGTTTTAGCGCAGATTTAGCACGTACAAAATCAACGCGGGAGCTAACCGCTAATGCGTCCATAGGATAACATGCACGCATTAGCGTTTAGCCAGTGTTTACAATGTGCTAATATTTAGCGTGCACTAAAAAACTTAGCACACTTTTGTAAAAGAGGGGGATTAGCTTCTCATATTTTACCTTTTTGTAATGGACTATGACAATTCGAACAGAAGAAAAAGCAAGACTGAACAAAGAACGAAAACCACAAGAACGAGAGGGCATTCGGCAAAGTTGAAAGGGGACAGATTCAAAACCAATGCTAGGAAGTTTTTCTTCACCCAACGGGTGGTGGACACCTGGAATGCACTACCAGAGGGCGTGATAGGACAGAAGGTTCAAGAAGGGATTGGACAGTTTTCTGGAGGAAAAGGGGATATAGGGGTATAGCTAGAGGACTACTACACAAGTCCTGGGCCTGTTGGGCCACCGCACGAGCGGACTGCTGGGCACGATGGACCTCTGGTCTGACCCAGCAGAGGCACTTATGTTCTTACGGCTTGCCCCAAAACAGTATGCTTGGGAGGCAGAACCAAGCCAAGCCAATTCAGTTCTATGCTTTGAGGTTCTCTCTTGGAATAAGTTTGGGGAGATTTTAAGAGCTCACAGCTGATAAAAGGAGGAGAGGAGAATGAGAAAGGCAGCCTAGCACTACAAGGGAGTCCTCCTGGAGGAACATCTTGGCATCTTACTCACAGGCAAACTGGGACCCGGTTAATAATGAAGGTAAAATGTAAGTTTTTAGGGAAATTCCTAAAACCCTTGTGGATGAATCCCACTACATTTATGGTGAGGACACCGGAACTCTACTATACTGCCTTAGAGGTGCTACCTGCAATCATAAGGGGCTATTGGGTTGGTAGACAAGTGGGTATAGTAGTTTTGTGGGACTTATGGAGGGCTCACCATAAACTTAAAAAGGGTTTTGGTGAAATATGTACCTGATACCCTTTATGTTAATTCACTGCAGTGCCTCCTAAGGTGTCTTACTGCATTGTTGAGATGTCTGTGTGGCCAGTCCATTAAGATACTGGTCCCTCACACATCCAAATGGGGTTGATTTGGACATTTTGAACATGGCTGTTGACATATGTTTCTATATTATAAAGATGTTTAGAAGTCATTCATAAAATACCAAGCATAGATTTTTAGCAGTTTTAAACTTTTACAGCTGCCAGTGACTTCAGAAACAACCATGTCTTAATTATTTGAATTTTCAATTCTGCCACCTCAGTATTTTTCTAACACCTATTTAAACATACAATTTGCCATTTTACAATCACTGAGACTTGTGCCTTAGGGACCATTTTCATGGCCCTGAAACAACAGCCTTTGACTCACAGGGAAAACTTTACCACCGAGGAGTCAGAGATGTTGGTCTTTGAGGCCATGAATCACTGAATCACATGAATCTGTTGTAGCAGGACAACAGCTCAGCACCTATACTAAATATAAAGCATGGGTTGTTAACCGCATTGGACTTACCGGTTATGCAGTATAGAAGTGATTTGTTATGTTATATTATAAGATGAGATCTGCCACTATATGAAACCTGTTTTTCATAACAGGATCCAAAATACAAGTAGAGAGAAATCCACAGGAATACAAAGAGAAAACAAAGGCAAGTGGCAGCTCTCAATTTGGCCCTGATGTACAGAGTTCAGTAGAGATACAGGTCCTCCAGACCCCTGAGAGGAAGCAGAATGGGGGGCAGCACTTCCCACCAGCACTTCTCACCAGCAAGAGGCAAGGGAGAATGTCACCTTTTATACCTTGCTGCCCATACATCAGCCCCCTTTTTCCTCTGTTCTGTCCAAATTCTAATAGAGATTGCAAAGTTTGAGAGCCCTGAAGAAACGATTATGTAATATTGTGAAATGTTGACCATCATCAGCAATGTACAGCAATATTTTTAGCGTTCCAGCATTCAAACATAGGACAGAAGTAGCGTATGAGATTAGCAGCACTAAAACAATTCAAAAGATAAGTCCTGTTGTTTTTATTATGATAGGTGTTTGAACCACTTTATTTCAAACTTCATTATGCTGAAAGAAAGAAAGGGAGAAAGGGTTTTTCTGGCTGATGATTGAAGCATGAGGGAGAGCCAATAAATTTATCTTAGTGCTCTCTCTCATATCTCCAGTGCACAACAAGCATCTCATGGCTTCTGAGGCCTTTTCCCTTTCTTTAGAAAAATATTGCTAAGAGAATTTATGGCATGATATTCAGCACATTTATAACTGGAGGTTATTTTGATCTTTTATAGTTTACAGTATATTTACTTCAGCTCTCTATCTTTGAAGGTGGTATTTATAGATAGTGCCACTGAATATTTTTAATGCTGCCTTGGGAATATTTAGATAGTACTAGGCCAGTTCAAAAGAAGAGTTGGGTGGAGGAAAGAGTGTATCGGTGGAGAGATGAGTTATCTGTACAGAGATGATATTGAGCCCACAGTCCAGTGCTGCCTTTATGGGCTAAATAATTGATGAGAGTCACAGGAAGGTGTATTTGGATTAATAAGGGAAATAATGAAGCTGAAAGGACTGGGGGCAAGAGACTGAACTAGTCAAGGGAGTTTTGAATGATGAAGTTGGTAAGGACTACTGAAGCAGTATGGTAAATGATCAAGCTACATAATGTCATGATCAAGATAGAAAAGGAGAAAGACTGTAACTGATGATGTTTTTATATGAGCTAAAAGGAACACAATATAGCATTAATAATTTGGATATTAATAGATTGCTCTATACTTATAGAATAACTGATAGATCTAATCCTATGACTAAAGCTAATATTTTATATCAAGTTCAAAGTTTATTAGTACTTACTATTCCACACAATGGCTAATTAACCTTCTAGGAAGCTCACAATCTAGTACTGGAAAATGCAGTTAATTTTTTTTAAATGTTGACACAATAATGAGGTTGCAACTACAATTATCTGAAAGAAACATGGGGTAAGGTAAAGACATAATGGAGAGTCACATCATGTTTGAGGAGCCCCTCTTCCTCGGGGGTGGCAATACATAAGGAATTATATTGGTAGGCATTCCTACAAAGAAATATTTTAAGTTCAGATTTGAACTTATCTAGAATTGCTTGTTGATGGATCAAAAGTGGAAGTGGGTTCCAGAGTTTAGGTCCCTGAACATTGAAAATCATGTGTTGAATGTGTTCAAGGATAAGCTCTAGATATTTAACTCTGACTACTAGATCCATGAGAATAGGAAGGTGTGTAAAGTATCAAGAAATGCATGAGGATAGTAAATGAATCAATAAAACAATTTAAGGTTGCATCTCAGGTACTATGGCAGAATTTCTAACTATTGTTTTACCAAAGACAAATAAAGATCTCATGTTGGTTTCAAATTATAGGGCTATTTCTTTGATTAATGTAGATGGGAAATTGTTGGCTAAGTTATTGGCTTTGCGCCTGGCCAAGGCTCTCCCTTATATCATAGGTATGCACCAAATGAAGTTCATTGCTCAAAGGCATTCTTCAAACAACACCAGACTGGCTTTTCACATGTTATTTTTAACAAAAGTCATGGAAGATCTGACCTTCTCTGTATCCTTGGATGCAGAGAAGGCCTTTGATCGTGTGGAGTGCACCTTCATGTATCAAGCAATGGATTGGTTTGATATAGGATCTAGATTCATACAATGATTCAAACCTTGTATAGTTCCCCTTTTGCTAGACTATATATTAATAATACTTTTTCAGAATGTTTTCATCTCGAGAGGGGAGTTAGACAAGGATGTCCATTATCTCCTTTGCTTTTTGACATTGTATTAGAACTCTTGTTATTGGCGATTCAGCAAGCAGAGGAGATACAGGTGGGGAATATAAGGTCTCTGCATATGCAGATGACATTTTGCTACATTTAAGGAATCCTGAGTCTACCATTCCACATTTACTAGAGTTGATTGACAGATTTGGAAAATTTTCTGGTTATAAAATAAACGAGTAAATCAGAGGTTCTTCCGCTGAACGTTCACTGTCCAAAAGGATTATTTGATACATTTCCTTTTATTTTGAAGGAAGAGGGCATAAAATATTTAGGCATTTGGATTCAGAAAACATTGGAAGAAACAATGAAAGTAAATGAAAGATCCTATATTGATGAAGGTCACAGAAATGTGTAAGCAATGGAACCCATTACATCTGTCTTGGTGGGAGAGAGTTCAGATGGTTAAAATGATGATTTTGCCTGTGGTTTGTTACCAAATGGGTATGTTGGCAGTTTATTTTCAGGGGTCCTTTTATAAGAAATTAAATAGTATTTTTACCAAATTTATTTGGCTGGGTAAAACTGCTCAAATTGCTTTGGTATCATTACAAAAACCAATTATGGTGGGGGGAGGGTAAATTTTCCCAACTTTTATAGGTACCATCAAGCCTATATAATGCACCAGGGTATATATTGGATCCTCCCCAATCTCATGGAAAAGCTCCCAGATTGGTTATACTTAGAATGCAATTGATGTTCCCATTGCGACTGTTTCATGTGTTGAGTATCAAATTACCCAGTTATGTAAAGGACAATAGTATTTTATTGGACAGATACTCCAGTAGTGAAATCCACATATCAGTTCAATGGCTAAACTTCAAGATTCAAATTGGTAAATCTGGGATCTTCTGGAACCAATGGATCCAAGCAGGGATTTGAACACTAGATGATGTTATGTTAAATGGAAAAATGCTTGAGTTTTCATGACTGCAACAAAAATTTGTTATAGCTAACTCTCTAAATTATAAGTGGTTGCAGTTGAAGCAAGCCATTCAGAAGGGGCTCCCTGATTGGCAAAATCTTAAAAATTATTATAGTCTGCAGATCCTTTCCTTCCAAACAGATTTGTTAGGATATCAGACTGCCAGGTGGTATAAACTAATATTGAGTTCATGAATAAAAAAAACAAAAAAATGGTCTTCATGACATTTGGAGCATTGAAATAAAGCAGTATATTTTTGTGTCTCAATGGCCACAAATTTGTACTTGGAGAGTGAAATGTACAGTGTCAGCATATATGACACAAACATGGATCATTCTGTCACATAGATCTTTTTGGCCCCCTGTTAGGTTGCATAAGTTAGATACTTTTAAATCTAATAGATGCTGACATTGGGACATTGGATCATCTGTTGTTTTATTGTCCTTTGATACTTAACTTTTGGAGGTCATTATGGGGTAGAATTAATAACATTTTGGAATAATCAATTTCACTAACGTATGAGGCGATCATTTGCGGTACAATTTTACATGTCAAGCCCCTTATAGATCAGATTGTCTTTTCCTTATAATGACTAGGATAGCCATCCAAATGATCACCCCAAATTGGAAGAATTGTGATCATTTAAATTTTTCATTCTGGTGGGCAAGTCTTTGCTCCAGTTATAGACTTGAAAGGATGAACGCTGATAATTTGGGACAAGATAATATATTTAAATTGATATGGGGCCCATTGACATCGTATGTTACCTCTTTATAATTGATTATTGATTTGAGTCAGTTTTTTGTTTATTTAGGTACATATCCAGGAAAGGGGGGGGATTATTTCTGTCTTAGTTTTGTTTTAAGATATTTACATTTGGGGTGGGTGAATGGATGGGAAGATATTATCAATTAGAATAGGGTCTGTTTTTTTTGCAGTAATCTATGTTTTCGTGCTTTATTGTATAATCATTGGGTGGGTGGGTGTGGAAAAATGGATGATTAAGAATATGTGTATGTTAAATGTGTTTTTATTGTATTATTATATGTTTGTTGTATTGCACAATTTAAGTTTTGAAAATTAATAAAGAATTAAAAAATAAAGAAATGCATGAGGAATGCAGGTTCACTGAAGTTCAGTACTTGGTATGTTAGCAATAATATCTTATAAGTGATTCAATGGGAAAGAGATAACCAGTGTGCCTTTTTGCAAAAGTGGAATAATGTGATCAAACGTCTGTATTAGGCATGAAGTGAATGGCTATACAGTATTTTAAAATAATTGTAAAACTGTTCTGTCCTGCAATGTATGATAATATCTGGTGAATTCTGATTATACAAATGATTAAAAGCAAAACAAATGATGCTGATTAGTATTATTACACCTATCACCAGGCATTCAATATAAATAATATTTGTTCTTCTTTTAATTAAGGCAGGGCTTCTGTACAGTCATTTAAAAAAAAAATAAAAAAATAACCTATATTTAATATTAAATACACAGATCTGAAAAAAAAATATTCTCCTTGAGTACCAAAATGCTATAAGGACCACATGTCCCTTCTGCATTCTTTCTGTTCATGCAGTAATCTATCTTCCCATAATTGAAAGATATAAAAGAGAGGGTTTACCAAGATCTGTAGATTATCCTTAATTAAAAATTAAGCCCAGTTGAAGAGCAAGTATTTTATAAAACAAGCTACTTTAGATCTTGAAAGATGAAAGATTACCTGGTTCAGATTTTTTTGATGCTTTTCCGTATCTCATGGAAAACTCTTAACTGTAGTTATCTAGAAATGTATTATTGGCGGTTAAATAAAGGGTACCATAGAGATGGGGACATCATAATTGGAGGAATCATGTAAGAGTTTACAAATAACTAGCCTTGTGACCTTTATACTTTCTCCTAGATTTACTGGAATCACTAGGAGGTTCTTTTACTAAGGTGTGCTAGCTGATTTAGTGTGCGCTAACTTTTTAAGTGCACGCTAATTGATTTAGCACATGATAAATACTAACTTGTCCATTAAAGTCTATGGATGCATTAGCGTTTAGTGTGCACTAAATTGATTAGTGCATGCTAAATCAGCTAGCGCACCTTAGTAAAAGAGGGGTAAGTAGCTAAGTTAATTTTCAAGACATAATTGTGAATTTTATTTTCAGTTGTTACAAATGAGAAAAATATGTATATGATGACTAATGGAAAGGATCTGTAAATACAGTCAAAGAGATGTGAATGTATGGTAGGTAAATTCTTAAAAAAACAAAAAAACTCTGTGGAGTGACGATGTTCCTAAATGGACTTTATTTGAAAGTGTCAAAGTACCAAAGGTACACTGAAATCATCCACATGAAATAATTTCATCCACATAAAAATAAATCAACCACATAAAAGCCTTAAAGGATCTAGTCTGCTAGGAAAACAGGACAAAAAAGTCTTCTTCAGGGGTCCCTGGGGGTCCTATAAAGGTGAATACATGGGAAACAATTGTGTGGTGAGCCGGAAGTGAGACACTGCTTGCATTTCTCAGTAGAGTTAATAATTAGAAAGCTTTCAATCTTCTTGATCAAAGAAACATAGGGCTCCTTTTACAAAGGTGTGTTAGGGCCTTAACACAGAATAGTGCATGCTAAATTGCTGCACACGCTAGCTGCTACTGTCTCCTTTTGAGCAGGTGGTAGTTTTTAGGGTAGCACGCGCTAATCCGGTGTGTGTACTAAAAATGATAGTGCACCTTTGTAAAAGGAGCCCATAGTTGATATTGGCAAATGAAGACCACTAACCCCCTCTGAATGGCCCGTGCTGCTCCCAATGCTCATACCCTGTTTCCCCGATGGTAAGACACTGTCTTATTTTTTTTGGAAGGCCAAAATATGCTCTAGGGCTTATTTTCAGGGGGATGCCTTATTTACCCTTTCACTGTCTTTATCCCCCCCCACACTTTTTCAGCATTACTTCTATGTCTCTATTTCACCTCTTCTTCATGTCCCCTCTGTATCTCTATCCTTATTCAGTAGGTCCTGCTTACCCTTTCTCTTCTTTGTGTCACTATCTCCATTTTCAGCTTTCCCCCCCTTTTCCTTTGTTACTGCACCCTGTAGCTAGAATCTTTCCACCCTCCCTCCACTCCGGCCCAGCCCAGTATGAAATATTTCCTTTTGTTTCCCTCCCCTCTCTCTTTCTCTCTCTCCCTTCTGCTCCCTCACCCACGAGTCCTGCATCTGGCCCTCTCCCTTCTACCTGCACCTGGCAACACCCTCCTGCTCCGCGGTTCTCTTCAGCAACTTGTCAGCAGCGGTGATCAAGACAAGCTACCGACATCGAGGCCTTCCCTCTACGAGTCCCGCCTTTGTGGAAAAAGGAAGTTGAAACAAGCGGGACTCGCAGAGGGTAGGCCCCGACGTCAGAAGCTTGTGTCGATCGCTGCTGCTGAGTTGCCGAAGAGAGCCGCGGAGCAGGGGATGTGGCCGGAAGCAGGTAGAAGGGAGAGGGAGATAGGAAGGCTGTAGATCTCCGGAGCATGACACCGACCCCGGCCAGGATGATTTCTTTTTCAGGCGTGCATCTTACAAGTCCGGCGTCACGGCGGGAAATAGCCATGCTGAGCAGTGAGCTCAGCACTACACAGATGAAAGCCTTGCTTGCTGATTGGTCCAGCGGCACGGCCGCCGGACCAATCAGCAAGTAAGGCTTTCATCTGTGTACGTGCTGAGCTCACTGCTCAGCATGGCTATTTCCCGCCGCGACGCCAGACTTGTAAGTTGCATGCCTGCGTGACACACTACCGGAGCCACGGCAAAGGTGGAAAAGAGCCGCATGCGGCTCTGGAGCCGCGGGTTGCCGACCCCCGTGCTAGACGGAGGGACCACACGGAGTCACCCACCGTACCACCCGATTTGGGTAAGCGCAGGTATCGGTGGGTGGCTTATTTGCGGGGGGGGTGCCTTATTTTACAATTTTTTCTAAAAAGGGGGGGCTGTCTTATTTGATGGCCCTGCCTTATCATCGGGGAAACACGGTAGGAACTCAATGAGTGTCAGGAGTAGAGCAGGCCATTCAGCGCAGCTCCCTATGCTAGAAACTGCTACCGCAGTTTTGTAAAAGGAGGCCTAAGTTAATCCTGCATTCCCTTTTGTTTGCATTCAAATCTTAGAGACATGGATCTAAACTTTCCAAATAAAATATATATAAAATTGTGTTTTTATTATTAGGTACAAAAATGATTTATGGAATGAAAATATTCTAAAATAAAAAGGGGAAGGTTTTTCATTTGCCCTCCCCCCCAAAAAAAAAATTAAACTACTATGAATAATGTTGTCCAGGTACCTTTCATCATAATTCCAAGTATATGTTTTGATTAACAAATTATTTCTTTTGATGAAATATTTAAGGAGTATTTGTTATCTATTTGGCAGTTGTTCATTTGCTTATAAAAAGCTTGCTTCTTTCTACTTTTGATTATTGTAATATCATATATGCAGGTTGCCAAAATAATTTTCTAAAGAAGATTCAAATAATTCATAATATTGCAGCCAGATGGATTTATTTTCATCCAGTAAGGCTGATAAAGTTTGTTGGTGAAGTTGCACTGGTTGTCAATCAAAGCTCATACCCATTTTAAATGTGTATTTTATTTTTCTCAAAATACTGCATATTTGTTAAATTGGAAACAGGCTGCACCTAAAGAAAGTCATCCTCATGATCACTGTATATTACATTTTCCCAACCCTAAAAGATTGCTCAAAGGCATTCTTCAAACAACACCAGACTGGCTTTTCACATGTTATTTTTAACAAAAGTCATGGAAGATCCGGCCTTCTCTGTATCCTTGGATGCAAGATTGTGGTTAATGTAAGCTTTGCTTTCCAAGCTCCTGTGAACTGAAATTTTTTGTCAGCGCATCTAAGACAGATGCACCATTATTTGCAATTTAGAAAGGCTTTAATAGCTTACTTTTTTATAAAGTTTTTGATTGAGAATTTGTCGATTGTTCTTAATCTAGTAGATACTTTGGAAATCTGGTCTATCTGGCTAAATTGTTAATTCTCAGGATCTGCCTGATGTTCCTCTCTTTATTGTGATCTTCACTGAATATTTGGGAATTGCTGCAGAATATAAGAAACAATGTAATGTAATATGGATATTCTCATGTAAGTATTATAAATTTTAATAAGAATAAGAATATTATTTAATGCATAGGCATACCCAGAGACCATAACATTAACATTCACACTCCATCACCTGCAACTGAAAGTCAAACCCCATCAATCAATAATCAAGCAACTCCGTTTTATTGGAATAAATATTTGGCCACAGCTTTATTATCTATCTTAATATTATCTTCACTTACAATACAATCCATGTCCATATTTCACACACACCCAGGGAGCTATTTGGCATTGAAACTCGCTCCCGTTAAGCCTTTAAACTTATAAGATCCAAATGATATAACTAACATTAACCAGAAACAACATTGGGAGTGTCAGTATTCATCTCAGCAAGCCCGAAAAGTATGGATAAGACATTAATATCTAATATCACCCCCTTCCCACCCCCACAGTATTTTTTCCAGATAGTAAGTCATATGTATATCAAGTTTGGTTGAAATCTGTCCATGTATTTATGGATTAGACACTAATATCTGTCATTTTGATGTTACCCCTTCCCCCCCCCTAGTATTTGTCTCCAGATAGTAAGTCATATGTGTACCAACTTTGGCTGAAATCTCTCCATGCGTTTCAGAGTTATGCTGAGGATTCATCTGAGCGAGCCCAAAAACACATACTATATGGCCACCCTACTCAGTACCCTCTCATCAACACATATTACAGATATAAACCACTTACAGATATGAAAGAATTAATGCAGAGTGTATGGGATTTAGTGGTATATTTGATAAAGTTTGGAGCCCATTGACTAAATTTGTAAAATTATAATAATGTATATTTATCTTATCTTTCCTTTTGTTCGTTCATCTTTACACATCCATGGAGGTGGGGGTTGGAGGGAGGAGAATAAATATTGATGGTGACATTTGGGTAACTTTATTCTTCATTTATACTATATACTAGCTGATGCCCCGGCATTGCACGGGTATTTAATTATAGCAATAACACTGTAAATGGATTCAAATAAATATACTTTATAGTGGTGAATGAAATTATTTGTTTACAGCTTTATAAAAAGTACAATATTCAAATTATAATGTGAAATATTTGACAAAATGAATACAATACAACTAACACAAAACTTGATTATAAACAACATTTTTAGTTTCACCTCCAGGAGCAAGAACATATAAATTCTTGGGTGAAGAGACCCCCAGAACATATCACCCCAGGTAGTGAGGGATCTGCATACCAAGTTTCGTTCAAATCGGTCAAGCCGTTTTTGATTTACTGTGAGAATGGCAGCTGTTTACATTTTTTCCATTGACATGAATGGGTGAAATCTGATTTTCTGTTTGTAGCTCCACCCACGTGTGCAGGTGGGCCACGAGACCCCCAGAACATATCACCCCAGGTAGTGAGGGATCTGCATACCAAGTTTCGTTCAAATCGGTCAAGCCGTTTTTGATTTACTGTGAGAATGGCAGCTGTTTACATTTTTTTGAACATATAAATTCTTAGGTGAAGAGACCCCCAGAACATATCATCCCAGGTAGTGAGGGATCTGCATACCAAGTTTCGTTCAAATCGGTCAAGCCATTTTTGATTTACTGTGAGAATGGCAGCTGTTTACATTTTTTCCATTGACATGAATGGGTGAAATCTGATTTTCTGTTTGTAGCTCCGCCCACGTGTGCAGGTGGGCCGCGAGACCCCCAGAACATATCACCCCAGGTAGTGAGGGATCTGCATACCAAGTTTCGTTCAACTCGGTCAAGCCGTTTTTGAATTACTGTGAGAATGGCAGCTTTTTACTTTTTTTCCATTGACATGAATGGGTGAAATCTGATGTTCTGTTTGTAGCTCCGCCCATGTGTGCAGGTGGGCCGCGAGACCCCCAGAACATATCACCCCAGGTAGTTGGAATTACTGTGAGAATGGCAGCTTTTTACATTTTTACCATTGACATGAATGGGTGAAATCTGATTTTCAGTTTGTAGCTCCGCCCACGTGTGCAGGTGGGCCGCGAGACCCCCAGAACATATCACCCCAGGTAGTGAGGGATCTGCATACCAAGTTTTGTTCAAATCGGTCAAGCCGTTTTTGAATTACTGTGAGAATGGCAGCTTTTAACTTTTTTTCCATTGACATGAATGGGTGAAATCTGATGTTCTGTTTATAGCTCCGCCCACGTGTGCAGGTGGGCCGCGAGATCCCCAGAACATATCACCCCAGGTAGTAGGAATTACTTTGAGAATGGCAGCCTTTTACATTTTTTCCATTGACATGAATGGGTGAAATCTGATTTTCTGTTTGTAGCTCCGCCCATGTGTGCAGGTGGGCCGCGAGACCCCCAGAACATATCACTCCAGGTAGTGAGGGATCTGCATATCAAGGTTCGTTCAAATCGGTCAAGCCGTTTTTGAATTACTGTGAGAATGGCAGCTTTTAACTTTTTTTCCATTGACATGAATGGGTGAAATCTGATGTTCTGTTTGTAGCTCCGCCCACGTGTGCAGGTGGGCCGCGAGATCCCCAGAACATATCACCCCAGGTAGTAGGAATTACTTTGAGAATGGCAGCCTTTTACATTTTTTCCATTGACATGAATGGGTGAAATCTGATTTTCTGTTTGTAGCTCCGCCCATGTGTGCAGGTGGGCCGCGAGACCCCCAGAACATATCACCCCAGGTAGTGAGGGATCTGCATACCAAGTTTCGTTCAAATCGGTCAAGCCGTTTTTGATTTACTGTGAGAATGGCAGCTGTTTACATTTTTTCCATTGACATGAATGGGTGAAATCTGATTTTCTGTTTGTAGCTCCGCCCACATGTGCAGGTGGGCTGCGAGACCCCCAGAACATATCACCCCAGGTATTGAGGGATCTGCATACCAAGTTTCGTTCAACTCGGTCAAGCCGTTTTTGAATTACTGTGAGAATAGCAGCTTTTTACTTTTTTTCCATTGACATGAATGGGTGAAATCTGATGTTCTGTTTGTAGCTCCACCCACGTGTGCAGGTGGGCCACGAGACCCCCAGAACATATCACCCCAGGTAGTGAGGGATCTGCATACCAAGTTTCGTTCAAATCGGTCAAGCCGTTTTTGAATTACTGTGAGAATGGCAGCTTTTTACATTTTTTCCATTGACATGAATGGGTGAAATCTGATTTTCTGTTTGTAGCTCCGCCCATGTGTGCAGGTGGGCCGCGAGACCCCCAGAACATATCATCCCAGGTAGTGAGGGATCTGCATACCAAGTTTCGTTCAAATCGGTCAAGCCGTTTTTGCGTGATCGCGGCACATACACACATACATACCTCCGATTTTATATATATAGATTATGTTATATTATGTCATTGTTATATGTAGGAAAACTGAAAATCTTGAATGATATATATGTTACCTGTACAGATATTAGTGTAATGTATGTAATACCTACTTTTTGTTCATTTGTATGACAGAGTTTTAGATTAAAAATCAATAAAGATAAAAAAATTTAAAAAACACACATTGTGAAAGATATATTTCTACTGCAGGCCAGAGGGAGTGTGATTTCCTAGAGGCTTCTTCCTATCATTAAAGTGTCTGTAATAATGCAAGCCAGAGGCCCTTGTTACCACTCATTTTGATGCAATATTTTGTGAACCACAAGAAAGGGTAAGGAAAAAAAATTGGGCTAGGTAAAGATGGTACCATACATGACAAATAGATAGACAGCTTCAGAAGAAAATCCACATCTACAATGTGTTGAAAGAAATTCTTGATTTGAAGTTCTAGTGGCTCTGCTGATTGAACATAAGAACATAAGACTGACCTTATCAATGCTTCTCCAGAGTTAAGGGTAGTACCAGAGGATTAAAGAAGGGTCAATAATCGATTTAGTGCACTAAACGCTAACATGTGCATGTTATTCTATGTCTGCGTTAGCGTATAGTGCACGTTAATCGGTTAGCACACCTTAGTAAAACAGGGGGTAAGTCTAGACCATATTGATCTCCTGTATTTAACCAACTTGTTCCTTATGCAGCTATTTGAAGAATACAGCTTAGGTATCCTGATAGTATCTGCATATGAATATTTGCCCAAACAAATATAAAAGCTAGAATTCTGGATATCTACTTGTGCAATGCATACATAAATGATCCCTAGCTTATAAAATTGTTCTTTACCTGTGATCCTTATAAAGGCTTTTCCCAGATAATGAATAGAAACACTTACAGCAAAGCACTTTGTCCTTCTGTGAGTGGGGGAGGGCTTAAACTTTATTTGAGGATGGTGGAGGTCATTCCATTGGTCAAAAAAAACAAGAAAAACAAGTTCTGAATCATATTAGACTTGAACCAAATTTCAAATCTTTTAAAACATTATTTAAAACTCTTTTTTTTTTTTTTCAATTAGCATTTGGTGAAGAGATCCCCTTCAATGATCGTGTTTATTAATCTTGTCTGATGGTGGCAGAGGAATCCCCATTAGCTGAGTTGGCTTTGGAGATTCCTGGTGGCTCAGTCCCCCTGCCAGGATCAGCTGAGCCACAAAGCCCTATACCCTCCCCCTGACATCACTGGACTACTCCCACATTCCCCCAATACTGTTAGACCCCCCCTCCCCTATCCATATACCGAGATCCCCTGTACCTGCTGATGACAGATCGGCAAGAAGGAAGCTCACTCTCTCCTACCTACAGGGCTGCATGCTGTGAACGATGAGCCTTCTCCCCTGGTAATGTTGGAGGGTCCAGCAATGTTGGGGTATGTGGGGGAATGTGGGGGGGGGGGGGTCTGTGGATATAAGGGGGATGTTGGGGGAGGGTTGTAGGGCTTTGTGTCTCAGCTGATCTTAGAAAGGGAATCCCCATCAGCTGAGCTGGCAAAAATCTCTGAAACTGTCTCAGCTAATGTGGATTCCTCTGCCATGATCAGCTGATGGAACTTCATCAATGTGCTGTTTCCCCCCCATCTCTGGCTGGTGGGAGAGGGTCATGACTACTCAGGGAGTAAGGAGGTCATGCCTTAAACCCTCCAGTGGTCATCTTGTCAGTTTAGTTATCTTTGGAACACTTAGACCTGTTTTACCTGGGTCTAAGTCCCAGGATGGAAGTTCTGCATACGATGTCTAGAATAGCTTTGATTATTGCTTCAGGACATCGAGATGGAAGCCCACCTGATTCCAGCCCATAGCATACCTCCCAACATGCCCTTTTGGGCTCTGGATGCACAGCAGTTTTTAATATCCAGAAAATTTGTTTTGAGTATTGGCACTTGGACATCTCTGCTATTACGATATCCAAGTGCTGACTAAGGCAAGTTTTTGGACATTTTAAAGGTTTGATTATGAGCACCATAATGTATAATATGTATACTTGTCTTGTAAATTGCTGTCTACTTTTTAAAGAATTTAACTCTATATGAAAATATATTTTCTCCATTTTATTTCATAAGCCATTATGAGGGGCTGCATTCTTCTCCATCCAAATATTTGTAGTACTTATAGATTAAACATATCTTCAAATATGTGTCTACTGTGTTTGAAGATGAATGTAGCTACAGAACAACCAAACACCAATTGTTTTATTTAAAATGAGATTATTTAGTTTTCTTTTGTAAAAATAATATCATTTTTAGATATTTTAAGTCTTTACCTGTCTTGTTAGGTAATTCCTAGTGTTCTTATCAGGCCTCAAAATGACCATGTAGCATTTGGAGATAAAAATACAGCCAAGGAGTCCTGCACTGGAGGCCAAGATAGCAAATATCTCCACTGCTACCATGTACTTGCCTCTGGTACTCAGGTATGTTGGGATAAAAGCAACCCAGACACTGCAGAAAACCATCATACTGAAGGTGATGTGTTTGGCTTCATTGAAAGTATCAGGTAGATTTCTTGCAAGGAAAGCAACAACAAGGCTGATACCTGAAAGCAATCCCAAGTAACCCATAACACAATAAAATGCAATTATTGACCCTTCATTGCATTCAATTACTATTTTTCCAATTTCTGATTCAGTATTATGATATGGGAATGGGGGAGAAGTACACATCCAGACAAGGCACATGAGCATTTGAAGAAGAGAACATCCAAGGACTATAGAATTTGACAAATTGGAACCTATCCAGTTCCGGAGCTTACTTTGGGGCTTGGTGGCCTGAAAGGCAATGACCACAGTGATGGTCTTTGCAAGCACTGAGGAGAGGGAAATAGAGAATGTGATACCAAAGGCAACCTGTCGAAGAATACAGGTAAGCTTATCAGGACGGCCAATGAATATTAAGGAACAGAGGAAGCAGAGCATAAGGGATATGAGGAGAATATAGCTCAGGCTACGGTTGTTTGCTTTGACTATGGGAGTTTGCCGGTATTTAATGAAGATTCCCAGAATGATAGCACTAATGAAGCAGAAGACCATACCGACAACAGTTAAAAACATTCCCAAAGGTTCCTCATAGGACAGAAAGATGATCATTTTGGGGATGCAGGCATCTCTCTTATGATTGGACCATTGGTTCTCTGGGCACTTTATACAGTTTTCCATATCTAAAACAATAAAAAAAAGAATAATGGTCAGTTTTTCTAAAACTGCATCAAATTTTGAACAGTGACTCTTGGATCCTAACTAGTTCACCCAAATTTGAGTGAAGATCTAAATTCATCATAAACAAATTAATTAAGGAGCTAACAATTTATAATTGGTGTTATTTGGCGATCAATTGCATTTAAGTATATATCTGTCATGTTCTATTCTATTAACTATCTAACAAATGTACCTTGTTCCTGTTTTGTGCAAGGTAGAAGATGGAAATTCTGTCACATTAAACAATAATCCTCAAAGTCTTACAGACATATACTCCAGGAGGACATAGCCGCCTATAGAGAGTTTATTGGTGATCATTGGCTCCTTCATTTCATTTCGGAAAGCTCTGAAAACTTTCTTGTTTACTAAACACTTTGGAAACTAACCCCCTCTTTTACTAAGGTGCACTAACTGATTAGCGCGTGCTAATCAAATTAGTGCATGCTAATTGCTAACGCGGCCATAGACTAACATGTACACGTTAGCATTTAGTGGGCTCTAATTGGATTAGCTCATGCTAATTGGTTAGGCACCTTAGTAAAAGAGGGCCTAAGCCATTTTATATTATATTCTTCTATATTTATGTACTATAATTAAATTATGAATCCCTACTGACCTCCCTAATCTCCAAGGTCCAACAACTTCACTCCCGCAACAAGTTCGCCGTCCTCTTGCAATTTGACTTCTCTGCCGCTTTCGACGTTGTTCATCACGACATTCTACTTTACCAACTTTCCAAGATTGGCATCACCTCCACTGTCCTTGAATGGTTCTCAAAATTCCTTCGTTACCATTCCTACATTGTCAACATGAATGGCACCTCATCCTCCCCCTGGACACCAATCTGTGGAGTCCCACAAGGTTCACCTCTATCTCCTATCCTCTTCAACATCTATATGTCCTCCCTAAAACTCCTCCATCTATCCCCCCTTGAAACAATTTACACCTATGCTGACGACATCCTTGTCCTCCTCGAGACCGACTCGAACCTCACTGATCTCTCACTGAACATATCCTCCTGTATCTCAAACCTCCAATCTTGGGCCCACACCGTCCAAATGAAATTGAATGAATCCAAGACAAAACTACTTTGGCTTGGCCCAAAATTAGCTCAGCTACCCCCCTCAATCCCACTGTCTTCCGGCTCCTCTCTGCAGCTCGAATTCTCCAGCAAGGTCCTGGGCGTCATCATTGATTCTACACTGTCCTTCAATGACCACTTCAACTCCCTGGTAAAAAAATGCTATTTCAGCCTTCACATGCTGAGGTCAGTAAGATCCTGTTTCCATCAAAAACATTTCGCCGTTCTCGTCCAATCCATCATCCTCTCCAGACTGGACTATTGCAATTCCATCTTCATATGCCTAATGAAGAAAAACCTCCACAGACTCCAACGGATCCAAAATGCCGCAGCCAAGCTTATCTTTGCTAAAAGTAAATTCGATCACGTCTCACCACTACTTTCCAAGCTTCACTAGCTTCCGATAACTTCCAGAGTCCACTTCAAATGCATCAGCCTAACTTTCAAGATCCTCCACGGCATCCTTCCTCCATTAATCCCACTCTCCTGGAATTCCTCGAACCGTAGTACCTCCAGACCTACCCAAAAATCGAAACTATCCTTCCCCTCACTAAAAGACATTTCCCACCCAGGAAAACTGGGGTCTTCCCTCCTCTTCAGATTCACCGAGCTCTGGAATAACCTCACCTCCCCCCTTTGGAACCTGAGTGCTCTCCAACCCTTCCAAAAACATCTGAAAACCTGGCTTTTCTCTAAAATCTAACTCTCCCTCCTCCCTGACTTTCTAGCTCTCTAACATTCTTCTTCCCTCTGATCTTCATCTAACCCTTTCCCTGGAGTTCCTTTCTCATTACATTCCCTGTAAACCGTGCCGAGCTCCACGACCATGGAGATGGTGCGGTATAAAAACCTAAGGTTTAGTTTAGTTTAGTTTATTGTAAACTGAGTTGAGCACCATTTTGGCTCTTTTACTAAGGTACGCTAACCAATTAGCATGCGCCAATCAGTTAGCACACCTTAGTAAAAGAGGGGGTAAGTTTTAGTTTAGTTTAAAAACTCCACTATACAGGAGAAAAGTTTTCTGGGCTAGAAATTGGGTGTACATATTAAACTCAAAGGCCTAAATTCTCTATTACTGCGTTTAACTTAGGCGTGCTTTGGACGTCCGCTGCAAGTGAATAATTACGGAGTTAAGGGTCTTAATTGATGTTAATTGGGTAATTAACGACACATAGACGTCCCTAGGTAGTACATAACGAACTAACGTCTATTGAACGCATAGTCCCGTCTGCAGCTCTGGACGTGGGCGTTCCATGGGCGTTCCGTTGGGCGTGCCAAGTGGGGACGCTAGATAGGCGCTACTTGGGCGAACGCGTGCGTCTAAATCTCGTGAATTATGTAGACGTAAGAAACCCTGGTCTAGCTTGGATTTCAATGCCGTTTCAACTATCGTAATTGCGGCTCTTTGTTAGACGCGAGGCAGACGTCCGCTGTGTTTTTCATCAATAATTCCAATAGTGAATTTCAATAGGTATATTTCATCTTTTCTCTGTCCGAATAAATATAATGACACCATAACAATGGAACACATTATATTGCATGGATAACAAACCACATTTCATCCCAAACCATAATATAATTTTCACATGGCTTTTACAACCCCCTTTTTTGTCTCAACAAACAGCACTGCAATCGGCTCTCTTTTGAAAGCAAAGAAAAACCAGCACACATTATCAGCACTTAAAAAGAGAATAAACAGATACACACCTTAACAATCCAGCTTCCCTCATTGCAAAATGGAGGTGTTCAGTTGCACAAAACTGACCTCATTGTGACCTCATCAATCTGCATCTTCCAGTAATATGCCACAATTAAAAGACGTGGTGGGTGTTGAACCCACAACTTCTGGATGTTAGCAGCACAGGCTGGGCTCCTAACCGATAGAGCTACAGCTGCTTGACTTAACTGTCCGTGCTTCATTAGGTATCATGTCAGGATGAACTCAAATAAGTTTAAGCAAAGGAATGGCTAAAGATTTGGAACGTTTTCAAGTAGAAAACAAATATGAAATATGTATTAAAGAATTGCAGCACAAAGAACGCCTAAACGGAACCGATTATTTACAGTCCTATATGCATTAGTACAGTGCTTAGAATGAAGATTAGCGTGTGAGAAAAACGGAGCTCCACCTCACATGCATTCAAGCACACTTGGGAATATGGGTTTGGGGCTCAGTGAAAGCAGCCTACTATGACATTATAGCTAAACTCCTTTTCCCTTAGCACTTCACTAAGATATGATATGACAAGGGAACCAGAGGAATTGGAGCTGTGGGTCAGTGAGGAAAGGCACTCTCTACCAATTGTCCGGCCTTTGAGGGTTCAAATCCCAGCCTGTATTTTACTTGTGGCGTATCTGCCTTCCAGGTGCACTTTGATGATGCTTTCCACTTCTTATAGGAGTTGAATATAACATTTCTCCATTTAAACATGGCATACGTTGTTAGTTTTTATCGTGGTAAAGTATACATTTCTGAAATGGTGAAGAAATGGCAGAAAGCGGTATAAGCAAATCCAAACTGCTATAAGCACAAGAAAGCATTTGTAGCTCAACACGCTAATGCTCCTTTTCTGAGCTTTGCCATCTAAAACTCCCCAGTTCGACTCCCACCTTTGCTAATTTTAATAAGGTCCTAGTTTTTTGCTATTAGCTCTTATAACATTTCCCTTTGCAGGCAAACCTATTTTCAACTTACCATGGCTCGGACATCCTAAGCAGTGATGAGAGCACATTAACCAGGCGATCCACAAATGTCATCTTGCTGTCAGAGGAAAGGTGTCTCTCATCACTGCTTAGGATGTCCGAGCCATGGTAAGTTGAAAATAGGTTTGCCTGCAAAGGGAAATGTTATAAGAGCTAATAGCAAAAAACTAGGACCTTATTAAAATTAGCAAAGGTGGGAGTCGAACTGGGGAGTTTTAGATGGCAAAGCTCAGAAAAGGAGCATTAGCGTGTTGAGCTACAAATGCTTTCTTGTGCTTATAGCAGTTTGGATTTGCTTATACCGCTTTCTGCCATTTCTTCACCATTTCAGAAATGTATACTTTACCACGATAAAAACTAACAACGTATGCCATGTTTAAATGGAGAAATGTTATATTCAACTCCTATAAGAAGTGGAAAGCATCATCAAAGTGCACCTGGAAGGCAGATACGCCACAAGTAAAATACAGGCTGGGATTTGAACCCTCAAAGGCCGGACAATTGGTAGAGAGTGCCTTTCCTCACTGACCCACAGCTCCAATTCCTCTGGTTCCCTTGTCATATCATATCTTAGTGAAGTGCTAAGGGAAAAGGAGTTTAGCTATAATGTCATAGTAGGCTGCTTTCACTGAGCCCCAAACCCATATTCCCAAGTGTGCTTGAATGCATGTGAGGTGGAGCTCCGTTTTTCTCACACGCTAATCTTCATTCTAAGCACTGTACTAATGCATATAGGACTGTAAATAATCGGTTCCGTTTAGGCGTTCTTTGTGCTGCAATTCTTTAATACATATTTCATATTTGTTTTCTATGAGTTAAATCAAACTTCAGAGGGCTTGGACAGGTGTTGAAGAATGATCCAGTTAGGGGGGGATGTTTTTGGTGGGGGGAGGGTGTTCAGCATGAGAGAGAACAGGTTGCATTAACTATTAGACAATGGGCTGCACATAATAAAAGCTGAAGCAAAATATTGATATGTAAAGGCAAGGCTAAAGAGTTACCAGGTGTCCTGGCTGAGAAATGAATATAACCTATTTGCTAACCTTACTCAAGACTTGAACCCCCTGATGTATGGACGATGAAAAAAAGCAATGCCTTAAGGCATAGAGCTATAGAGGTAACTTTGTTTAGAACATAGAGCTTAGAGATGTGAAGGAAATGACTACAACGTCACTACAGCTGTATATTGCAAAACCACATCCAATGCACATCCAATTAGATTTGAATCCTAACGGTTTCTATGACGTCCGCCGCTAATTAGGCGTGCTTAGTATATAGAAAGCTTTGGCACAGCCATTTTCCCTATGTAAGACCCCCTCATGTGAGTTGGTGTTTGTGGTGTTCCGTTTCCTCAATGATGAAACTTTGTGCTATGAAACTTGCCTGTTCTCCTTTATACTCCCTTCTGCCTTTGACACTCCTCCCCACCCCCATTATCTGTATTTCTTTCGTTTATGGATTTTTCTGGGTGTTGGTGTGAGGGATTGTTGAGGACTTAAATTTTGTGTTAAGTGTGGAGGGGAATCAATTGTTAGGGAAAAGAAGGGGCCAGGCCAGGTTACACACAGATGCCTACACCCACCACTCTCCCTGCTTTCAAAATGTCATGGTCTGCCCCACTTCCATTTTCCATATCTGCAACTCTCCATGCAAGAAATTCGATTTCCGTTTTGGAGCCATGTTGTAAGGTGAAGATATCTTTTCAGGCTACTTGTAGAACACGTTCAAACACACCCCCATAGAATAGCCAATGAGGTGTGATAGGCGTGGTTAGGAAGCGGGCCAAGGAACCGCACCCGAACGGTGCCCAATAGGCATTGAGAAACCTTTCCCGTCCTACTGACGTCAGACGTTAATTAGGCGTGCATGGGTATAAGAAGGTCCAGGTGAGCAGTGTTTCTTTTCTATTCTGTTCTATTCCTTATGCAGATGTTTGAGACTTTACTCTGTCTTAGTCTTTTACTTTTTTTTTTTCCTATCTCTGCCTCCCATTTCTCTCTATTCCACAGAGCCATTAACAAGCTACATGTCATTCTAATATGTTGTTTTATCTTTTCTAGAAGTAGCTCAGATAGTAAGTCCAGGTGAGAATGATATTTTGTAAGCTACTTAGGTGTCCTTATGATAGAACTAAAGAAACCAACCAGCAAAAACTGACTTCTCTTTATGGGCTTTCATTGTGTGCTATTGTTTATAATAGTTATTTTATTTCTGATATCTCTTACTCTTCATTCCACAGGGCTGACAAAAATGACTGAGAAGACTGATAAAGACCATGCTGGTAGAAATTTTGCTGGTAGAAATATGGATATATAAGTAAAATGGATGTGTTCATACATCTGAGAGGGTTTACTCATAGAGCTAAAGTTAATTCTTTGTAGAATCAAATTACAGGCAAGTTAAAATCAGGTGAGGAATGGTTCTGTGTACTAACTCATTGATAAGAACAGGTTGGGTGTGTTGGGGGGGGGAACACTGCCATTCAGTGGACATCCAATCAGTGTACATGGTTCAGGTGGAAAACTCCTAATGAGTGGCTAATGGCTGCCATTTTTAATAAGGAGTCTAAAGGTATGTTAGCACTTCTGTTACTTCTAGGTGTGTGTTCTGCCACAACTTCAGTGTTTCATTTTGGAGACATAGATCTTTGTTAACAGTTTCTCTATTCTTCATTTCAGGTTAACTCTGCTCATCAGCTCAGCACACCAGCTTGCACCTAGCCAAACAGTTGTAGGTGAGAATGATACTCTACTATTCTTCACTTGAGTCACTCTTCTGATGAGTGAAATAAATGTTTCACACTTCTATTGTTCTCTTCACACAGGTATCCTTGATGACTTTCAGGAACAATAGTAAATTGATAATGTTGGCCTCATAGAACACCATGGCACGCATTCCTGCTGTTATATGCACACAAACAGCAGCTCAACATAAATGAGGTTAACACATTGCTTCAGGGAAGGGAGGATAGATATGGACCTTGGGGGTTGAACCCCCTGTTTGTGAACCTTGTGTAAACCAGCTTCTCCTCTTTTCTGTTTTCAGGTGTCTTAAACAGGCAACTGCAGTATTGTCAGATGGAGTTTTGTATTACTGAGAGCAGTGCAGCTGTGAGCATCTTTGTGGTTTCCACACCTGCTTAACCAAAATAGTGCAGCTCAAGAACCAGGAGGATAGATTGAGGTATGTGGCCTTTACTTCCATCACCTTCCGTGAAAGGAAGAAAAACCCACATGTCTCATTTGGATTCTCCTGGTGTGGAGCCAACTCTTAGTAGCAGTAACCCTATTCCTTAACAACAAATCTACCACAGTGACTTATATTTTCTTCCTTATGTAGCCATTTACTTTGGAACAGGGACTGCCTTATTTTGCACATCATAGCTGAGATGTCGTTATCTACCTATAGTTGCATATACCCTTGCATTCACTTACTTTTTTCCTAGATTCTGCAATGATTTGACATCAGAGTGGCTAGCAGGTAATAGAATGAATGACAGACCCCAATAAAGATTGTCAAACTTTCTATATGTCACCTTCTTGTATATTGAAAAGGGCCCATTCAGCAGTCCCTCCTGAACCCCTATCTACCTTGGACTCTGTCCACTAAACTGCTGATGCTACATGGTTAAAACCACACAGGAAAGTTTAAACTATAACCAACTTTTTTATTAAAATATAAACTTTTTAAAACTTTTAAAAACTTAAAACTTTTTTTTAAATAACTATTTACATACACATAACACAGGGAAAGAGGGTAGGTGCCCCCCAAGAGCAGCTTGAGCTACCTCAGGCGAGGGGGGCGGAAGGAGGTGCAGTCAATGAGAGGGTGTATGGCTGCTGGCACCATGCCCTCTTTCGGCTACCAGCCGCAAGAGGGCATGTTCCATCCTCTCCACACACCCTCTCATTACCTGCACCTCCTCCAAGATGGCAGAGTAGGCCGCCATCTCCCTGGCTGCCCCCTCCTGAGGCTGGTCGGGCTGCTCCTGGGGGGGAACAGCAAGGAAAGGGGGTGGGATGGGAACAGGAAGGGCAGGAGAGTGAGGGGAAGGGCTGTGGGTGGGGGAAGGGGAAGGTCCAACAGGGGATGGTGGTGGTGGTCCAGGAGGTAGTGGTGGGGCAGGCGGTGGGGGTCCAGGGGGCAGTGGTGGGGCAGGCAGTCCAGGGGGCAGTGGTGGGGGCAGTGGTGGAGGTCCAGGTGGCAGTGGTGGAGGTCCAGGGGGCAGTGGTGGTGTGGGCGGTCCTGAGGGCTGCCAGGCCTCCTCCTCCTCTTCCTCCTCCTCCATCTCCTCTTCCTCTGCTGAGGACCAGGGTGGGGCTCCCTCCATCACCTGCGGGGCCTCCTGAGGGGGTGCCTGCGGTGCTGCTTGACAAGAGAGAAATAGGATACAGTCAGATATGTCAACAACACTTTTGAACATGACATTATTTACTACGTTATTTTCTTCAAATGCTAATAACAGGATGCAAAGCACCTACTCCACTGTAAACATCAAAATGTAGCGTAAGTAAGTGAGGCAAGTAGAACACCATAAAGCCATTGTGACATGATATCACAATAGCAGCTTTACTGCAGATTTTATGATTAAGAATGGTTGACAGCTACTCAAGCATTTTCATCTATTTATTCTGGTAGGCTGATCACAAAGAAACACACGCTGGACTCATTACTCACCGGCTTCAGCGCGCAATTCCTCCCTCACCCCCTCAAGGAAGGCCCGCTCCTGGCGCCTCAGCAGCCGCCCCCTTTTCCTGAGATCCTCAACCTAGATAATAGAGAGAGAGAGAAAGAACAGAGAGGGAGGGATATGATGAGTGCCATCTAGCACTGTGGCATAACATGTTTACTTAAGTATTGACCTCTATAAGCACATAAAAATGGAGCACGCTGCCCTCCAAGAGCCGCTATCCGCTTTGCTGCCTGCCTCTACCCCCTTCTGCCACATGTTTTACATGAATGTATTCACGTACTCCAGCTCTTTCCCCTTTCTGTGCTGGAGGCATCGCTATCTCTCTACTGTACCTGGGACAGTGGGGGGGGGGGGGGGGGGGTTTGAGGTGACATGGCCAGCATCACAAGGAGGAGTGTGGGATTGAACTCACAACCCCAGGGTGCTGAGGCTGTAGCCTATCAGCACTGCCCCACATTACAGCATGTCCTGGTGAGCTTACAATCATACAGCAGGGGCAATAACATAGTTTGGTCAGAAGGAGCAGCGTGGCTTGAAACCCCTGACGTCAGGGTACTGACGCTGTCACTTTAAACGTCATGCCACTATCTCCCTAGACCAGCAGATTGATCCAGGAAAGGTGAAGGTATTTGAAATGACATAGCAGCAATTTGGCAAAGTTGATTTCAAGATGTTTCTATTACAAATGCGAAGCTTGTGACCCAAAAATTAGTTGTGTGCATGTTGTGAATGGAATAGATGCCTTCTAGGAGCTGAATTTGACATTTGAAATCCTACTACTGCTCCTTTGGGATGTGCTTTAATTTCAGTATTCAATGTAAAAGATTTATTATGCACAATTGTAGTTTTTAAAAGGAATCAAAATTTGCCCACAAAAACATGAACAATTTGATTGAGACAGGTTTCCATCATTACATTTTACATGATTATTTGTGAGGGCCTGACTTGGAATACTTACTTCCCTGGGACAGGAGGCTCTACGATTGAACCGCCGGGTCAGGCGGGTCCAGGAGTCCCTGAACTGCAGGTATGACCTGCGATGGCCTGCCACTCTAAAATAGTGGTGCTCATGTCCTAAAAAGAGCCTGGCCAGCAGCCTGGAGTCCTCTGTGGAGAAATTTGGCTGTCTCCTAGCTGCCATTTTAGAGGAAATAACTGCGTATGAAGAACAGCCGATTCTATGATGTCACAACGCAAAAAAACGCGATGACGTGTTTGTGCCGCTTGGGCGTGCTTACGGTGGCAATTCCGCACTACATCAACACTGTTAATTACATCCTAAACCACGCCGATATCGCTGTTATACAAAAAAGTACAGCAGAATGAACCACCTCCACCAAACACAATGACAAATTAAATAAGTGAAGATTGGGAAGTGAGGTTCACATGCATGTTTGGGTGGGTGGAAAAAAAAAATATTATGTCTTTGGTAACCTTAGTCAGGACTTGAACTCCTGACCTTTGGAAGATACAGGCAGTGCTTTTAAGCACTGAGCTATGGTGGGGACTTGGGAATGGGAGTCTCCAGAAATGGCTTTAGGTACAAGATTTGACAAGGGGTAATCATTGCATCACTAAGGTATGCTTTGACAGGGGAACCAGAGACACAAGTGTAGGTTAGTGAGTAAAAGCACTATATTGATCATCTGTAGGTTGTGAGTTCAAGTCCCGGCTTGTCTTTTACTTGTGGTATATCTACCTTCCAGGTGCACCTTGATGATGTCACAATGAGATCAGCATTGTGCTGCTTGCTATTTCCTCTTCCTGTGAACTGGAAGCCACATTCAGGTTTAATCTGTGTTTTGATTCTGTTTCTTGTTGTGAAGAATGAGCTGATAGTAGGAATGTTTTAAGACCAGGAGAGTGTTCTTTGGAGCAAGATATCACTTCTAAACTATCCTCTCTGAAATAATGTCTCTGGCAAATCGAGAGAAAGCTTATTGGATGACTTAGGGTGCCTTTCCTGCCAGTCTTTGTGGAAGTTAAACGAAGTTTATAAAAAGTCTATATGGTGTTCAAAGTCCTATCCTTTCCACTTCTAATATGAGGTGAGTATGACATTCTTGTATAGCTTTCTGTGTAGCACACATCTACTGGTTCCCACCTTCCATTACTGATAATGTAAGTTCAACACCCACTCGGTACGTTTCATTTTCTAGTTTTCCTTTGAAACATAACATATTTCTTTTCCTTGTATTAATGGTAAATTGTACAATTCTGATACAGTGTTTTAGTTATGTTTTTCATCATCCTATACTTATCAATGCTGAATGTGTGATAATAAAGAGTATATATAAAGTATAATTTTTAAAAAAAACAAATAACAAAAAACAAACCCGTACTCAGGTCTATCACGGGTCCATTAGAGACGGTTCAGAAACCTGCGTCTATTTTGCGCACGTCTATTTTGAGGGACGTCTATTTTGCGCGACGAGGGACGTCTATTTTGCGCACGTCTATTTCGCGGGACGTCTATCTCACGCCTAAATATAGTTAATTGGTATTTACGTTTACCGGACGTCCAAAGCACGCCTAAGTTAAACGTACTAATAGAGAATTTAGGCCAAAACTGTCTACTTAGCATAAACAACTTTCAGCAAAAGGAATTAATAGGAAAGATGGTACTTAGCTTCCAAGCAGTTATGTGATGCTCGTGTACCGTGGCATACTAGTCCCTGTGCACAGAGACGCCAGAGTCTTCAACTGATGTCACTTCAAGTGTCAAGATTCCAGTAGGGCTCCAAGTACTGAAGTACAATGCTTTTATAACACAAGTTCACGTTTCTATGTAACCTACACTCCTCCCCAAATACTAAGTTCTCTAAATCAAAATTGGCTTACATAGAAACATGATGGCAGATAAAGGCCAAATTGCCCATGCAGTCTGCCCTTCCACACTAAGCATTAATCTCTTCCTCTCTCTAAGAGATCCCACATGCCTATCCCAGGCTTTCTTGAATTCAGACACAGTCTCTGTCTTCATCAACTCTACAGGGAGACTATTCCATGCATCTACCACTTTTCTGTAAAAAAAGTATTTCCTTATATTACTCCTGAGCTTATCACCTCATAACTTCATTCTATGCCCTCTCATTCCAGAGCTTCCTTTCAAATGAAAAGTACTCGACTCATATGCATTTACTTCATGTAGGTATTTAAACATCTCTATCATATCTTCCCTCTCCTACCTTTCCTCCAAAGTATACATATTAAGATCTTTAAATCTGTCCCCATATGCCTTATGATGAAGACAACACACCATTTTAGTAGCCTTAATCTGGACATTTTACTAAATCAATGCATGCACTAACTGCTAACGCGTCCATAGGATAACTTGCATGTGTTAGCGTTTAGTGCATGTTTAGCGTGCGCTAATGTTTAGCATGTGCTAAAAAGCATAGCACACCTTAGTAAAAGAGGGGGGGTTAGTGTCCCAGGCCATGGTAGAAACCTCTACCATGATGTAGTAAAAAGGGGGTTAGTTTTGTCCATTTTATAATGTATAATTATCCACAGGCAGTTAACATGCCAGATATCACTCACCACTTTGGGTAGCGATCTCTCCATCTCGACAGGGAATACAGTGATAGCAACAGACAGGCTTTCCTTTCCTAGCCAATTTCCTGAAGCCAGGAGGACAGCTCTTGCTGCATTTGGACCTTGGAGGAACCTGACAAAAAAAATTTAATTTGAGTATTATAAGAACATAAGAATTGCCATTCTGGGACAGACTGAAGATCAATTAAGCCTATTATCCTGTTTACAGCAGCTGTTAATCCAGTTCACAAGTGCCTGACAGGATCCCAAAAGATATATCTATTTGCAGACCAATTTTATCTCCATGAACTCTTTATCAATCTATTCAGTAAAATAAAGTACTGAGATAAGAACCTTATTTAAGGAAATATTTCATAAATTAGTTAGTTATTGAAATATGAAATTTAGGTTAGAAATATGATGGCAGATAAAGGCCAAATGATCCATCCAGTTTGCCCATCTGCAGTAACCATAACATTAGCATTTGCATTCCCATCACCTGCAACTGAAAGCTAATCACCATCAATCAATAATCACACAACTCAATTTTATTGGAATAAATATTTGGCCGCATCTTTATTATCTATCTGAATATTATCTCCACTTACAATACAAGCTGTGTCCAAAAACCAACAAACCCCCAATGCTTATTTCACACACCCCCAGGGAGCTATTCGGTGTCAAAACTAGCTCCTGTTGTTTTTAAACTTATAACATTCCCCCAAACATGACCCACGGTGATGCAAGGCTATGCTTCCCCTCCCCCCAGACATGACCCACAATAACACAAGGTCATGCTTCCCCTCCTCCCAAACATGACCCACAGTGACGCAAGGCTATGCTTCCCCTTGCAGTGGTATCGCATACGAGTGTTACATTTATTTATTTATTAACTGCTCATCTTCCAGATCCAACTGGGCCAAACCCCATTTTCCACCCCACCTAAAGCGGTGACTACCTCCCCCCAACCCCATAAGCTCCACCAAACCCACGCAAGTCAATATATAACCTGACCCCCCCATACCCCACAATGCTGACACAAAACATAACACTAGCACAAATGGGAGGGAGGGATAATCTTTTCCTGAAGAGACTACTCTACTGTTCCCCTTTCCTCACAGAATTCACTCAAGTCTGCTCCACCCCATCACCTTAGAAACCTCCCTAATCATTTTTCTTTCTTACAAGCTCTGTCAATCCTTATTCTACAAACCCTTGACAACACCTCATATATTCCCCTCACCCTCTGCCCCTCCCCCCATTTTACCTACATCATCATTCAATAAATATTACCAGCAGGTGACATCAGCTCAGTCAATGTTATATCACACCAGATGAATCTGGTGTTCTTTATCTCTTCCTCTCTAATGACAACAACTGTGGGACATGTTTTTTAAAATGTTGCTAGGTCTCGTGCATAACACAAGTTAAAAGCCGAACTCAATACACCCAACTACAAAGACTTTTACCAAAGTTGGTGTGTCAACTTGTAGCATTCCTTCTGCAGACAATTCCTTTAAGATCTCTAAATTCAGGTTGGGATGCATCCAAGTTAACCTAATATCATCTGAACTGATTTATTTGTGTTTTAGACAATGCAGGTATTATCCTTCCTCATCACACAGTACCACCTCCTCCCTCCCTGTACCATCTATTGCTCCATCATAATGAGCATGCACTCCTGTAGGGTTAGCTTCCGCACCCTATTCTCAATTTTGAGCAGGAAAGCTGGGCACAGTTTACTAGTTCCGGCTAGAAATGTAAAGGACATCGTTGGCCCTTCCTCCCCAACAACCTTCTGTTGCTGCTGCCTTGGTGCCTAGACTTGACTCTACAAAGGCAGATGGCATAAACAATGTGACGTCCTCTACCTGCTCTGCAATAACTATAATGGGTTCAATAATCTCCATGTTTTGCGTGACTAGGATTTATTATTGTAGAGTTTTTAATATTTTAATTGTTTATTTAAAGTGCACCACTTTAATTAGAACTTAATTATACAAATATTAATTAATAGCATATATTTATAATTAAAATAAGTATTGTTCTCATTTTCATAGAGAATTTGAGATGAGAATAATGTTTTAAAGTGAAGTGACTTTATTTCCCACAAAGATTCTTAGCGGGTCCTCTTAATTAATAAATCCTTTTTACTAAGGTGCAATAGCCAATTTAGCGCATGCTAAATACTAACGTATCCATAGATTATAATGGGTGCGTTAGAGTTTAGCACACGCTAAATCGATTATCGTGCACTAAATCAGTTAGTGTGCACTAATGCCCTCTTTTACAAAGGCACACTAAAGGGCTCATAATCGAAAGAGAAAAACATCCAAAAACCAGCCTAAGTCAGCACTTGGACAATCATCAGTCAAAAACGTCCAAGTGCCGATAATAAAACCGGGATTTGGACGTATTTATAAATGACCTAGGCCTTCATAGTGCCGCTAAACAACCATAGCTAAATGGGGCATGTCAGGAGGAGTGTCGAGGATGGGATTTGGGTGGGACGTGGGCAGGCTTAGACTTAGTCATACTGCATGTTTAAACCAAAAGTTATACAGCACAGGATCGACAGAACTTGGATGTTGTGACTTAGGCCATTTAAAACATGGTCTAAGTCACAAAAAAACCACCTAAAGTGACCACATAAGCACTGCAAACACATAATACAGACACCCACACACTACCCCAGTGATCCCTGACCACCCACAGTATAAAAATATTAATCACAACTTGAAAATTGTACCTACAGAACATCATTACCTGGCAGCCTGGCATAGGAAAGCCTAGTCATGCTGCACAGAGGCGTCTTAAACCATCTTGGGGTGGATTAGGGACCCATGGAGAGGAAGACCCATGCCCATAAGCCCCTGTAATCACTGCATTGATATTGAAACATGTGCACTCCCCTATACACTCACAAAACCCTTTTTTACTGGCATAAAAGTGGCTCCTGCAGCCATAAGGGCAATTGGGGTGGTAGATAAGTAGGTATAGGGGATTCTAGAGGTAGTTTGGGGGGCTCACCATGACCTATAAGGGAGCTGTAGTGAGGAGAAAACATGGCACCCTTTTTGTGAAGTTCACAGCAGTGCCCTGTAAGGTACCCCACTATTTAGGTGCCATGTCTGGGTGTTCAGTCCATCACTTTGCAGACCTTTCCCTCATCCAACAGGGTTTATTCAAGGCATTTTTGACATGG
This sequence comes from Geotrypetes seraphini, assembly GCF_902459505.1. NCBI lineage: Eukaryota > Metazoa > Chordata > Amphibia > Gymnophiona > Dermophiidae > Geotrypetes > Geotrypetes seraphini. The sequence goes on along the minus strand of NC_047095.1, from coordinate 106,338,609 downwards.
ATGAAAAGTTGGACGAAAATGTGGTATAAAGATGGACGATTTAGCGACTTGGAAGATCAGATTGATAAGACGTATACTTAGACAATTTTCGAAACAAAAAAAATCAGACGTATTTTTCAAAAATGTGTCCTAAGCTGTTTTTTACTTTGGACGACTTGTGACTTAGACGAAAATGGACTTAGATGTTCCTTTCGATTATGCCCTTCCAAGCGTTTTAGCATATGTTTAGCACGTGCTAAAAAGCATAGCACACCTTAGTTAAAGAGGGAGTAAGTGGATGGTGTCATTATTATTTGATGGGAGTTATATAAGACAGTGTGAATGATAATGTCAGTTCTAGATCTGGGATACTTTGGCATCTGAAGTCAGCAAAGATGGCAAGGGCAGATCAAGGGAGCCCTTAGATCTTGCTTTTTTAATTTTATTTTCATTGGTACTGCATGAATAATGTCCGTTAAAACACTTCAGATTTCACAGCTAGGGTAGTTTGGCAATATAACACAAAAATTTATCAGAATGACAAGCAGCTACTTGTTAAGGAAGCATATGCTGACCCGGCTTCTTTTTCTCATGCTCTAATATGCATGGATAAACAGATGGATATATCCTCCTAAACAGGTGCTCCTGCTACATTGATTATATGGGTATATCCACATCCACTTTACAATGGTGCACTACGCATTTTAGCATGCACTAAACAATAACGTGCCCATGTCTATGGGCGTGTTAGCATTTAGTGCATGCATATATTTAGCACATGCTAAAACACGTAGTGCACCTTTGTAAAAAGAGCCCTAAATCTTCAAGTTTCAAGTTTATTAGTTTTTTTTATATACCGCCTATCAAGGTTATCTAAGCGGTTTTACAATTAGGTACTCAAGCATCTTCTAATGCTATTCCTGGTTTTCTCTTATTTAAGCTATATTCATCACCCATATGCTTGTTTTTCTCATCTGCATAATAAGCTGTGTTCCACTGTCTCAGCACAAGCAGTCTTCGCAAATGGCTGGTAGCTCACTGGTATTCTCTGTTTGTTGTCTTAAGTAGCTCTGTGCCACATTCTCTCATTGTCTCCATCCACCACCAACCTCTGAAGCACTGCCACTGACTTCTCCCTCTATCCACCAGTATCTAGTTCATTGACCACCAACAGTGACAGTTGCTTGCTTCCTGGGGATGGTTTAGAGTTATAAGTTATGGCCATGGTGCAACACTTCCACCCCAGGAGCTTCTGTGTTTTGCCATCACTAAAGATGAGGAACAGAGAGTGGAGAACAGCTAAGGACATCTTATTGCTCTACCTTGCTTCTCTTAGAGAAGACACAATACAAAATCTCCAAAAGAGAGCTACCAAAGAAGCTTCTAAAGATACTCAAAACATAAAGTCATTAAAAAAGTCAATAAGTTCTAAGAGTGGTAATCTGATAATAGGAAACTTGTGTGAAACACCACAAAACAGTGATATCAATTAAATCATAAAATGTATTGTGAAACGGGGTATCCTCAGTGTGAGAGGTCAGTGAAGGGAGAAAATTCTCCAGCGCTTTACACAACAAGGCAAAGGTGAGCAAACCCCTGCCAGCACACCATCATAGGATGCCTCACGTGTGCTCATTAAATTGTGAAAATTTAAATGGTGATATTAAATAATAATCACACAAGTGAACAGTCAGTCAGAAAAAAAAACACTCTGAGAAACCCCCCCCCCCCCAGCTAACTCCCAAAATAAACTCAGACTTAGCTTGGAGATTAGGTCTTGCAGTCAAAAAAGGGTATAATAATAGTCCAAAAACCCCTTGTAACCAGATTCAACCAAGCCCGGTTTTTGAAATTCAGTGTCCCTTCATCAGGAACCCGTTACTGGTAAGAAACCGAAGGAATCACAGTAGCCACCTAAGGCAAACAGTTGAAGATCCAAGCCAGCTGGGAGGATGGAAGAGCTCCAAGCTAAGTCTGAGTTTATTTTGGGAGTTGGCTGGGGGGGTTCTCAGAGTGGTTTTTTTTCTGACTGACTGTTCACTTGTGTGATTATTATTTAATATCACCATTTAAATTTTCACAATGAGCACACGTGATGGTGTGCTGGCAGGGGTTTGCTCACCTTTGGCCTGTTGTGTAAAGCGCTGGAGAATTTTCTCCCTTCGCTGACATCTCACACTGAGGATACCCTGTTTCACAATAAACTTTATGACTTAATTGATACCACTGTTTTGTGGTGTTTCACACAAGTTTCCTATCATCAGTTTACCACTCTTAGAAATTATTGACTTTTTTACTGCCTTTATGTTTTGAGTCCTTAGAGAAGAGGCACAAACCTTCTGCACTTCTGGGAGGGATAGTGGTTGGAGCTATTTTTCTTCAGAATTGAGGGTTTTAGAGCTAGCTGTATCATTGCTCTGGAAAATGGGAGTTATTGAATTCAACTCTAATTTGCTAGGTTTACTGCTTTGTTGTATTGGTATTATTATTAGGATTAGGATTTGAAATACCACTTATCAAGGTTATCTAAGCAGTTTTTACAATCAGGTACTCAAGCATTTTCCCTCTCTGTCCCGGTGGGCTCACAATCTATCTAACGTACCTGGGGCTATAGAGGACTGAGTGACTTGCCCAGAGTCACAAGGAGCAGCGCGGGGTTTGAACCCACAACCCCAGGGTGCTGAGGCTGTAGATCCAACCACTGCGCCACACACTCCTCAAGAATAAGGTATAAAGTAGAATTTGTAGCAGTAAATCACAGCATAGGTGATATGGTTTGTTTCTTCCATCATCATCTCACATTACTTATCTCAAACCTGAGTAAATGCACTCTCCCACACGATTGCCTTCTCATTGATGGTGAAGTCCTGCCCCGAGAGAGCGTGCGGGTTATAACTTCCAACAACTTCATTCCTTTGTGTCCAATTGGGTAGATAGACCATATTTATAATTTCATAACCAATGGAGAAATCGCCATTCTTATCAAAAAATATTTCTTCTCCCAAAAGGTTCTTGAAGTAGACACTCTTCATATGATGATGAAGCTAAAGAATATGGGGTAGGTTTTCAATAGTGTCCCTAAAATGCTAGGTCATTGATACCAAACTCATATAAATTTCAAGTGTATTAAAAATTTCTTATACTGCCTAATTAGGCTTCTAGGCGGTTTACAATACTAATAATACAAAGCATAGATACAATAAAACCAAATTGGTATAAAATTAACAAAGATGGACAATACTAGGGGATGTTAGTACAACAAATTACTTGACTTACAGACATACACCGAACATAAGGAGATGGGCAAGAACTACAATATTTGGAAATAAAAAGAACATAAAAGGGAAGAACGATAGGGAGGGTAAACTCAATAGAATTGTTTTGTCCTTAGAAGGGCAGTTTTTATCCATAAGCATCCTGGAACAAAAAGTTTTTAGATTAGATTTGAATTGATCTAATACAGGTATTGCCCATAGTTAATTAGGCATAGAATTCCATAGGGTGGGTGCTGTAATGGAAAAATTATTAGATCTCGTGCTGTTGATTAGCCTCAATGATGGTATAGTAAGAAGATTTTTAGGTCCTTTTACTAAGGTGTGCTAACCAATTTAGCGCGCGCAAACTGATTTAGCATGCACTAATCAAATTAGCACGTGCTAAACACTAATATGTGCATGTTAGTCTATGGACGTGTTAGCGTATAGAGCGTGCCAATTTGATTAGTGCACTAAATCAGTTTGCATGCGCTAAATCGGTTAGCGCACCTAACCCCCTCTTCTACTAAGGTGCTCTAACCGCATGCTAACATGCATGCATTTGCATATAGTGCGCGTTAATTTGATTAGCACACCTTAGGGGTCCTTTTACTAAGCTGTGATAGCATTTTTAGCACACGCAGCATTTTAGGGCGTGCTAAACCCACGCTACGTGGCTAGAACTAACACCAGCTCAAATGCTGGTGTTAGTGTCTAGCGTGCATGGCATTTTAGCGCACCCTATTCCACACGTTAATGCCCTAAGAGCAACTTAAGTACAAGTTAAGAAGATGATGCATCTGGGAAAGAAAAACAAACAACATGAATATAAGATGTCGGGGGTGACATTAGCCAAATGCGAACAAGAAAGGGATTTGGGGGTGCTGATAGACAGAACCCTAAAGTCATCAGCTCAATGTGCGGTGGCGGCGAAGAAAGCAAACAGGATGTTGGGCATGATTAAGAAGGGGATCATGAGTAGATCGGAAGATGTTATAATGCCACTTTACAGAGCAATGGTCAGACCACACTTAGAATACTGTGTCCAACACTGGTCTCCATACCTTAAGAAGGATAAAATTCTGTTGGAGAGGGTGCAGAGGCAAGCCATGAAACTAGTCAAAGGCATGGAGAATTTAAGCTACAAGGAACGCCTCGGAAAATTGGGACTGTTCGCCCTCGAAAAGAGAAGACTGCGTGAGGGATCTGATAGAGACTTTTAAAATATTAAAAGGATTTGACCAAATTGACCAGGAAGCAGCATTACTGACATTTTCAGATGTGACACGGACAAGAGGTCATAGCCTGAAACTGAGTGGCAGCAGGTTCAGGACAAATGTCAGGAAGTTCTGTTTCACACAACGAGTGGTGGGCGCTTGGAATGCTCTCCCGGAGGAGGTTGTGGCGGAGACTACTGTTCTGGGTTTCAAACGCAAGTTGGATGCACACCTTCTTGCAAATCATATTGGGGGATACGGGAAATCCGGGTCTCCAACAAGGAGCACCTAAATGGGCCTCCGTGTGTGCGGATCGACGGACTAGATGGACCTAGATCTGATCCGGTGAAGGCGTTTCTTATGTTCTTATGTTCTAATGGAGAAGAGAGCGCAGAAAGAAAGGGGGAATTTAAGGGGGGAAGGGAGGTTGATTGCAGTTGGATTAGTAAAAGGATCCCTTAGTAAAAGAGGGGGATTGAGACATAGAGCAAAGAGTTTTAGATGGGTTGTAAGGAATAAGTCTGTCAATAAACTCGGGCTAGTTACTTTGATGGATTTTAAAGGTAAGAAGTAGGATTTTGCAACCAACCTAATTTTTCTTTCTTTTTAAGTTATGAAATATGTACAAGGATTATGGTCCCTTTTACTAAGGGGTGGTAGCTGATTTAGCGCACGCTAAATGCTAATGTGTGCTAATGCATCAGCATTATATCCTATGGACACATTGACATTTAGCGTGTGATAAATCGTCTACCGTGCCTTAGTAAAAGGACCCCTAAGTGATATTAGCATCGAAGTGACACACAAAAAAACAAGGTGCACTAACTGATTAGCGCGCTAATCAAATTAGTGTGTGCTAAACTCTAACACATACATGTTAGTCTATGGACGCATTAGCATTTAGCACGCGCTAATCAGTTAGCACGCCTTAGTAAATAGAGTAAGGTGCGGTAGTCAATTTAGCGTTCGCTAATTGATTTAGTGCGTGCTTATGTTTAGCATGCGCTAAATGCTAACACGCCCATTATAGTCTGGACACATTAGCGTTTAGTGTGCGCTAATCATTAGCGCATGCTAAATTGATTAGCGCGCCTAAATTAGTTAGCACATGCTAAAACGCTTAGCGCACCTTTGTAAAAGAGGGGGTTAAATTGTGAGACTATTAGGGACAGAAAAAATATCTGCATATAACATGTGTAAACCACTTTGGTTGTACCCACAGAAAATAAAATATCAAACCCATAGCCCTTTACCTTTGATTTGAAGAGCATGAGTTAGGCAGAATTAAAAAATATTTGTGAACATTACATTTTTTTTTAATGGAAATGCATGTGAACTTCAAATATTTTCCCATCAGCATTTCTATTTCTGACAATGGAGAAACTTTCTGGACCAACACAAAAACAATTTCTTTTTAGATCCACAATTCATCAAGTCACTAGAACTCAAGCAAGAGTAAATGAAACCTTAAAACAAAAAAGATTATTTTTATATAAAATATACCACACAGTGTGAATGTTTAAACTTGGATGCTCACTCCCTCCTGCTCCTGAACCCTCAGAAGTTCCAACCCCCACCGACCAGTGATGCCCCTTCCATACCCTCCCCCACATCTGTACACTACTGGCATGCCTAAGTCCCCACACCTAGTACCTTTTCAGATGAAAGTCCAGCTGGAGGGATGCTTATACCCTCCAGCTATCAGGGGCCATAGGTATCAGGACAACTGGAGTCTTAAGCCACTCCCACTGCATCCCAAGATATACCGGGAAGGAGGTCTAAGACTCTGATTGGCTCAAGTGCCTAAAGCCACTCCTGTGGGAGGGGCATTAAGCATCTGAGCCAATCAGGGCATTAGGCCATTCTCCTATGCATCCCAGAATACACTGGCAAGGGGAAAGCCCACAATTTTGGAGTAACATGCCTGCTGTCCAGAGGGTATAAGCATCCCTCTGGCTGGACTTTCTTCTGGAAAGGTGTGGGGGGCTTAGGGGTGATGGGGGTCTACAGTTGTAGGGGTTCTTGAGGGGGTATCACTTGTTGTGGGGGGTGGGAGATTCTGGGGGTTCGATGACAGGAGGAAGTGGGCAACCCTCCTGCTGGCTCTTCAGGAGGTTTTTCAGGGGTTTGAGGCAGGAGAGTGTGGGTATTCCTTGTTCCACACTCTTTGGGAGGGTTTCAGGAGTTTGGGGTATGGAGGAAGTGGACATCCATCCTACTGGCTGACTTTACAGGGAATTCCTTGACACAATTTTTCAGCTGATCACAGCAGGAGAAATCCCTTGCCACAGTCAGCTCAGTGGTTACATCTATTTCAAATTTCAATGTCGAAACTTCTATAAAAAATTTCATTTTGTTTTCAAAACTCATGAGGAAGGTACTTCTTTTTGTACCAAAATGATGATAGTACTGAGTCATTTTATTTTACAATAAAGAGCCCATTTGGAAACATACCTTTCTTTCCCCACTGTTCATGTTTGCTTTAACTATAACCTAGTCATGATTCTCCATGTGCCTATCACTGCTAATAGATCTAAGTTAACCTCTTCATGACAGCATGAAGATCCAGAACTTTATTTTTCATACTACAGGCATTAATATACTGTACACAGCTTTCCAGTTATCCTTTTTTAGCCTTTCCTATACAAGTGTTTAATATTTTACTTCAGGTTGTTTTGGGGTTTGTTTTTTTTAATTATTTGGGGGCTTTGTTCACCTTCCCAACAATTCCAGTTTAAAGCTATCATCAGCTAAGGTCGACGTGCTTTCATTAACCCCCTCTTTTACAAAGGTATGCTATGCTTTTTAGCATGCGCTAAATATTATTGCACGCTAGATATGTGCTAAACACTAATGTGTGCATGTTATCCTATGGACATGTTAGTGTTTAGCGCACGCGTTGATTTAGCGCGCACTAAATTCACGCTAAAACGAGTAGCACGCCTTTGTAAAAGAGGCCAAAAAATGATATGCAATATAAATCAGAACCTCGGGTAGCTATCAAGTCAGTCACTTTTCTATTACCTTATGAAAGTGTATTCATTAAACTCTCACAACTACCCTGAAACCCATTATAATTATACAATCCTGAGCACAATGATATGTGCCGGGTGGCCGAAACATGATCATGTCGAGTCATTGAGTTACTTTGGATGGGGGGGCATTGTTGGGAGACAGCAGACTTGAGAGAGACTTGGGTGTGCTGGTGGATGCATCACTGAAGCCATCTGCACAGTGCGCAGCAGCCTCGAAAAAAGCCAACAGGATGCTGGGCATCATAAAGAGGGGCATAACAACCAGGACGCGGGAAGTCATCATGCCATTGTATTGAGCGATGGTGCGTCCACATCTGGAATACTACGTTCAGTATTGGTCGCCGCACCTCAAGAAGGACATGGCGGTACTTGAGAGAGTCCAAAGGAGAGCAACGAAACCGGTAAGAGGGCTGGAACACTGCCCATACGCCGAGAGGTTGGATAGGCTGGGGCTCTTCTCTTTGGAAAAAAGGAGGCTATGGGGAGATATGATAGAGACCTTCAAGATCATGAGGGGCATAGAGAGGGTGGATAGGGACAGATTCTTCAGACTGAGGGGGACAACAGGTACGAGGGGGCATTCGGAGAAACTGAAGGGAGATAGGTTCAAAACAAATGCAAGGAAGTTTTTCTTCACCCAAAGGGTCGTGGACACTTGGAATGCGCTACCGGAGGAAGTGATCAGGCAGAGTATGGTACAGGGATTCAAACAGGGATTGGATGGATTCCTGAGGGATAAAGGGATCGTGGGATACTGAGAGAGGTGCTGGGATGTAACACAAGTATAGAAAGCTAACCAGGTAATAAGTATAGAAAGCCAACCAGGTCGTGCATGTGCAACACCGGAGGGTTAGGACTTCGATGGGAAGATAGGACTTCAATGAGAAACCAAGGTGGCAAGGGGGCCCCTTCTGGTGATTCAGACAGGTCGTGACCTATTTGGGCCGCCGCGGGAGCGGACTGCTGGGCAGGATGGACCTATGGTCTGACCTGGCGGAGGCACTGCTTATGTTCTTAATTATTTTGGATGAATAAAGACATTTGGATTTATCAGATGAGTTAAAAGACACTTTTTGTGCACCATTCTGATTGGACATTTCCACTTTTGCTCTTGCTTGTTTGATTTTTGTGGATTTGTTTCCCCTGTTTTAGTGTGACTGCAAGGTCGTGTTGGTTTGTAGCGCCACAATATTCGGAGCAACGGTTTGATCATTGTATTTTAGAGCATATTTATCCAATTGATACCCAAAGACTCCTAAGACTCCTGATGCAGGCCGGGTGGCCGAAACATGCTCATGTCGAGTCATTGAGTTACTTTGGATGAATTAATTATTTTGGATGAATAAAGACATTTGGATTTATCAGATGAGTTAAAAGACACTTTTTGTGCACCATTCTGATTGGACATTTCCACTTTTGCTCTTGCATGTTTATATTCTTTACAGATTTATTATATTGCCTAATCAAGTTTTAAAGATTTTTTTAAAGGTTTTATTAAAATTTGATTCTGTCGCTTATCAACTTCTAAGCGAGTTTACAGATAAAATATAAAGGGAAATAAAATAAAAATAATAACAATACAAATATAGTATAGAGAATAAAACTGACAACCTTCTTGTCAGTGGCTCGCCTGAAAAAAGGAGGTGGAAATATGAATACTCTGATTGTTTGATTTCCTTTTTCAGCTAACATAATTACTAGTTTTTTTGTTTTTATTTCTTTATTATATTCTCGCTGATTCTACACCTTGGACTTGAGTTGAAATTAAGCTATATATATTTTTCTTTTTTTTATGATAGTAAGAACATAAGAACATAAGAATTGCCACTGCTGAGTCAGACCACTGCTGAGTCCATCATGCCCAGCAGTCGCTCACACGGCGACCCTCTGGTCTAAGACCAGCACCCTAACTGAGACTAGCCCTACCAGCGCACGTTCTTGTTCAGCAGAAACTTGTCTAACTTTGTCTTGAATCCTTGGAGTGTTCCAGCTTTCTACCACTCTCTGGGTGAAGAAGAACTTCCTTACGTTTGTACGGAATCTATCTCCTTTCAACTTTAGAGAGTGCCCTCTTGTTCTCCCTACCTTGGAGAGGGTGAACAGTAGATTATAATCTGTATTGTATTTTATTTTCTGTTTAACTTTACCTTTCTGTACAAGTGGATACTTGATATGTTATTGAAAAATGATTAATAAATAATGAAAAAAAATAATAAAAAGAAAGCATTTCAACTTACTCTTAAATTGGTCTAACATATGTTTTTCCCTTAGGTAACTAGGGAGAGAATTCCACAGTTGTGGAGCCATTACAGAGAAGATCTATTGTCAGCGAGTATTGATAACCTTGAGAGAGGGAACTGTAAGTAAATGCTGATCATTAGACCTAAGAATTCTTGTAGGGGCATATGGAATGGTATAGATAGTGTTTGGGTGGGCTCTGGGCAGGCTTAGACTTAGATGTCCTGCAGGGATAATCAAGTGTTTTGACAGATGTCCTGGATAGAACTTATACATTTTGAGTTGGACTTGATTTAAAAGGGTATAAGTGTAAAAAAGGTACCCAAAGTGACAACATAACCACTGCAGAGATAAAGTAAAGATACCCATATGCGTTCCTTGAGCTCACTGACCCCCTCATACCCCACAAGGATCTGAACAGAAAAATACATACCTGTCTCCAAAACAGCAGCACCAGGTATAGGAAAGCCAAGCAGATCTACACACTGGAGTCTTAAGTAGCCTGGGGGGTGGGGCTAGTGAACCATAGAAAGAAGTAGAAAGTCCCATAAGCCACTCTAACCACTGCATTTATGGTGGAAAGTGTAAGCCCACCAAAAACACACCCCAAACCTACTGTGCTGCCCTATAGGTGACACCTGTAGCCATAAGGGCTATTGGAATGGTAGGTGCAATGGTGTAGTAAGGGGGAATAGGGAAGTCTGCCCCAAGTGCCATCTTGGTGGAGGTGTCAACACCTATCCTCCCCTTCACACCCCCCCTCGCTTCTTCCTTGACCCACCCTGCTATGCACATATGTCTTTTCCCTTCCCTATCTTTGTTTTTCCCGGGGCGAGCAGTATCACAAACTTGCTGCCCGCCTCGGTGTTGGCTATCTCTGAGGTCAATTCCAGGCCCAGCGCCTTGGAAATAGCATCAGAGGGAGAGCCAGCACAATGTGGGCAGAAAGTTTGTGATGCTGCTCCTGCCTGGAAAATTAAAGAGGTACGAGGGAAGGGGAGGAGGACACATGTGTGGCGGGGGGGTGGGTCAGGAAGGAGCAGGGGAGTGGAGAAGAGGTCAGGGGAGTGGTGCCACTCCTCTGGACACCTCTCACCTTCGCTACACCACTGGGCAGGTGGAGACTGCAGTGGTAGGTGGATGCTGTGGGTTTGGAGGGAGTTTTGGAGGGTTCGCCACACACTAAGGTTCGCCTGCTTTTACTAAGGTGCGCTAATCGATTTAGCATGCGCTAAATGCTAATGTTATGGACACGTTATTTTAGCGTGCGCTAATTCAATTATCACACACTAATCAGTTAGTGCACCTTAGTAAAAGAAGGAGTAAAAGGGGTTTCTGGTGAAATATATGACTGGCACCATTTATGTGAAGTTCACAGCAGTGCCCTCTAAAGTGCCTCAATGTCCTGCTGGGATGTCTTTGTGGCCAGTCCATTAATCTGCTGGCCCCTCCCTCATTTAAATTTGCTTGATTTGACATTCTGAACATGGACATTTTTGTATCCAAAAATGGTCAAAAATATCAGATGTCCTAAGGACAAAAACATCCAAACAGCTCATTTTCCAAACAAAGGCAAAAAAAAACACTTGCCCTCTCTTTTACTAAGGTGTGCTATGCTTTTTAGCATGTGCTAAACACACACTAAACACTAACACGTGCATGTTATCCTATGGATGCATTTTAGCGTGCATGTTGATTTAGCATGATATCCAATATATACAACTGGGGAAAAATTTCAAAAAAAGGTTTGTTCCCAAAATATCTGAATAGGCAAACAACTAATAAAGGAACAGGCTACTTTAAATACCTTTTTAAACGAGTAAAGGTGCTCAGAATCCAAGATGGAAAAAAAACTTCAATTTGGGGTACAAACCCCTAAAAAGCGTTTTTTGTAGAATCAATCATTGCACCATTTTGAGTAAAAAGGTAATAGAGAGTGCTTGTTGAGAAACACTCGAGTTAAATGTCCTTAAATATCCAATAAAGTGAATATTCTCCAACTACTATATGAATTCTATGAGTTTGAGTTCAAAAAATATATAATAATGAGAACTTATCTAAGTGGGTTCAGATAGCGTTGACCCGGCGAGGTTCTAACCGGTTGAACCTCGCCGGGTCAACGCTATCTGAACCCACTTAGATAAGTTCTCATTATTATATATTTTTTGAACTCAAACTCATAGAATTCATATAGTAGTTGGAGAATATTCACTTTATTGGATATTTAAGGACATTTAACTCGAGTGTTTCTCAACAAGCACTCTCTATTACCTTTTTACTCAAAATGGTGCAATGATTGATTCTACAAAAAACGCTTTTTAGGGGTTTGTACCCCAAATTGAAGTTTTTTTTCCATCTTGGATTCTGAGCACCTTTACTCGTTTAAAAAGGTATTTAAAGTAGCCTGTTCCTTTATTAGTTGTTTGTCGATTTAGCATGATAAACACACGCTAAAATGCTTAGTGCATCTTAATAAAAGAGGGCCTAAGGTGCGCTAACCAATTAACATGTGCTAATTGATTTAGCGCGCTAAACACTAACGCATGAATAGTAGTCTATGGATACGTTAGCATTTCACACGTGCTAAATCAATTAGCGTGCGCTAATCAGTTTGTCCACCTTAGTAAAAGAGGGCCTTGGATATCTAACAATTTCAAAAATGGATGTTTCCCCACCCCGACTTTTCAACGTCTTGCAGGAAGTGTCCCTCCATGTGTTAAAGTGCAATATTCAGCCCTTAACTGCATACAATTATAGGACTGGGATTTTTTAGGAGGCCCAGTTTATGTGATTAAGGTCTGAATATTGCATAAGTACTGACTCTGCCTTGTAACACCCACAAGTTGCATCACTAACCAGTTAAGTGCAGCTGAATAATTGTGGTTAGCCCCAGACAAACAATTTAAACAACAAGGAACTTTTCTGAGCTATTTAAATCATTTGAATATTTGACTCTGCATATATTGTTATTGTTATCAATGCCACTCCCTCTACATATAACAATACTGAATACAGTATATTATTAATTAATAATAATAATAATAACGGTTTATATACCGCAGGACTGTGAAGTTCTATGCGGTTTACAATGATTATAAATGTTACAAATTGAGTAGAATTAAAGCATTCAAAGTTTTCTCCAAGTATTTTGTTCAAAATTACGCTTAGAATTTCTCTCAAACTGATGTTCCACGTACCTTCCATGGCAAATAATCTGAAACTTCCTGACTTTCTAAACCCCATGTGATATTTTTTCCAGAGTCTGACATAACTATGCCTTGCAAAGCATGTGCCAGGGCGTACAATGCATTGTATATGCTATAGCTGCTTCCAAAGTATTTGAAGAGACAGTGTGAAATCAAGGCTGGAAATTCAATCGTTCTGCAGGATCTTCTGATGCTTTGGGGGCATTGGCTGCTACACAGCCCTTTCCACCAGTTCCTGGTATATATGTTATTAGGAAACCGGGTAGGATTCACCTCCTGAATAAATTGTATGATACTTGGAATATTCCTCTTTGCTATTGTGAATGCCAAAGTATTATTCTTCATGCCAGACACCTCTGGATAGATTGATGGAAAATCCCATTCTGCTGTGGTGATCCATACTATGGCAGGTATATCCATGCTTAATGTGACCCAGTACATATCCCCAATATATTCTCTATTACAATAGAAAATGATCACACTAGCTGATGATGAATGAATAGTGTCATTAATTATATCCTTCTTTTCTGTTGGTATAAAAATGGTATGAGGGAAGGTTTCTATGAATTCAATGCAACCATCGTTCTGTTCAATACCTTCTTTCAGAATCTGGACAGCCCTGGCACTGCTGTCATCATCAGATGCAATGATACCAACCCAGGTCCAGTCGAAATGCTTTAGTAACCTAAGGATCCCAGCACAGAGATGGAGCTCACTGGGAACAGTCCGGTAGAAATAAGGAAACTTAAGAGCATCACTCATAAAAAGATTCTGTGATTTGTAACTAATCTGTGGAGAGAAATAATCCCATCATCATTTCTGTTCTTGTCACATTTTAAGTAAGTGTTATACTGTACATATGTAAAATGAATATTTAAGCAGAAATTTTAGGGGTCCTTTTACAAAGGCGTGCTAAGCGTTTCAGCGTGCGCTAAATATTAGCGCGTGCTAACCATGCACTAAACACTAACGTGTGCATGTTATTCTATGGACACATTAGCGTTTAGCATGATCAGATATTTAGCACGCACTAAAATGGTTAACACGCCTCAGTAAAAGAGGAGGTAAGTGACTCATTTAAAACAAAAAAAATCCAAAGAGTGGCATAAAGGGGCAGATGGAATATTGTAATTTATGTCCATATTATGTTTTTAGGGGGAAACTCTATAACCAGTGCCAAAATTTAGGTGTCGGTAGATGCCCTGCCAATGGTCAGAAAAGGCAGGGTCGAAATGGCCACTGGAATCACAGCTAGAAGGTGCTTTAGACCATGGAACACCAAAGTAGGCATGGCCAACCCCTGAAGTGGCATTAGGCAGCTGTGAATCATGCCAAGATAGGCAGCTGAAATGTAGGCCTGGGAAACCCTGACCTACATTTCAGCCACATATCTTTGCCTAGACCAAAGCAGCCGATCGCGGCAGGGAAATTCCCCCCTCTCCCATCAGCTGAGCATCAGGGATTCCCCAAAGCTGCAACTCTGTAATCGGCACCCAAGTGCTGGGTGCCAGTTATAGAATTGTGACTTTGAGGAGACCCTGCTGCTCAGCTGATGAGGGAGAGGGAATTCTCCTGCCATGATTGTCTGAGATCAGCCGTGGCTGGGAACTCCTGAACCCCACCACAAATCAGCCAAACCCCACTAACATCCCCAGAAGGAGGGATGCCCAATCCCTCCTGCCAGCACCTCCCCTGAACATCCCCAGCAGGATGGATGCCCAATAACTCCTGCCAGCATCCCCCATAACACACCACCCCTTCAAACCTACCAGCACCCTCTCCATACCTTTTTGTTGAAGGCTGGCCAAAGGGATGCCCACTCCTTCTGGCTGGCAGGCCTGCCTCTTCTGAATGGCGAGCCTTCCCCTTCCCCTTATTGAAAGTACCCCAATATCTGAACTTCCCAGTTCTTTAATTTTCACTCTCATATTCAAAACTAACTCCCCCCACACATTTTATAAATCCTTGCTAATGGCTGCTGATGCTGATGGGTCGAGGAAGAATCACTCTGATGTTGATAGGGAATTAATGGACACTGGAGGGTGGTGGTCAACAGTACCCTCTCTGAGACATCGGAGGTGACCAGCGGAGTGCCACAGGGCTCGGTCCTGGGTCCACTCCTTTTTAACATATTCATAAGGGACTTGACCCAAGGGCTTCAGGGTAAAGTAACTCTATTCGCTGATGACGCCAAACTATGTAATATAGTAAGTGAAAGCAATCTGCAGGATAGTATGACGCAGGATCTGCTTACGTTGGAAAACTGGTCCTCGACATGGCAGCTGGGCTTCAACGCTAAGAAATGTAAGGTTATGCATCTCGGTAGCAGAAATCCATGCAAACCTTACACCTTAAATGGAGAAACACTAGCTAGGACTTCAGAAGAAAGAGACTTGGGAGTAATCATCAGTGCAGACATGAAGGCCGCCAAACAAGTAGAGAAGGCCTCATCCAAAGCAAGGCAACTTATGGGATGTATCAATAGAAGCTTCGTTAGCTGCAAATCTAAAGTCATAATGCCCACTGTACAGAACCATGGTGAGACCTCATCTGGAGTACTGTGTGCAATTCTGGAGGCCACATTATTGTAAAGACGTGCTTAGAGTTGAGTCGGTTCAGCGGATGGCCACTAGGATGATCTCGGGGCTCAAGGGTCTCTCGTACGAAGAAAGACTAAACACATTGCACCTCTACACTCTAGAGGAATGCAGGGAGAGGGGGGACATGATTGAGACATTTAAATACATCACGGGACGTGTCGAGGTGGAAGAAGACATCTTCTTTCTCAAGGGACCCTCGGTCACAAGGGGGCATCCGCTCAAACTCAGAGGAGGGAAATTCGATAGTGACGTAAGGAAGTATTTCTTCACAGAAAGGGTTGTAGATCACTGGAACAAGCTTCCAGAGCAGGTGATCAAGGCCACCAGCGTGCTTGACTTTAAGAATAAATGGGATGCCCTAGTAGGTTCCTTACGAGGGTCGAGTTAAGGAACTAGGTCATTAGTACTCAGACTTAATGGGGTGGGTCAGTAGAGTAGGCAGACTTGATGGGCTATAGCCCTTTTCTGCCGTCATCTTTCTATGTTCTATGTTTCTATGGAGTGTTTTCCACATGACAGCCACTAGCACGGTTATGTAAAAGAAGCCCTGTGTTCTGTTGGGATCGATAAAGTGATAATCTACAAGGTACGTAAAATAGAGAAGCCCCTTACCTGTGGGTAGTGGTAAATCCTGAACATATCAGATATCTGAATTGATTCCTCAGCTTGGAGACCTTCAATTACAGCAGCAAGGTTACCAGGTTTCTTACATCTGTAATTAGGGATCAAGGTTCTCATTCCTGAAAATATATTCATGGCGGCTTGAAATACAAAGAAGGGATTGTTGTAAGAGTCGTAAATGTCAAAGCCCAGAGTGAGGTTGGGTAAGAGATCTGAGCTATTGTTAATTTCCTCCACTGTGGATACAAAGGCCAGGAAGTCATAGTAGGATGATTTTTCAAATCTGTAATGACATTAAAGTGTTTATATCAGGGATGTCCAACCCGCAGGCCATGGGCTGCATGCAGCCCCATGAAGCATTTTGTGTGGCCCCGCTCGCACTCGAGGACGATGCAGTGTTTTCCTCTGCCGCCCCCAGGTGTTTACCGTCTTGCTGGTTCCCTCCTCCATCTTGCTGCAATGTTTGCTCAAAGCCATGGGCAGTGTATCCTTTGTGCCTCTTGCAGTTGACCCAGAAGTGTTCCCTCTGATGTTGTGACATCAGAGGGAATGTTTCCAGATCAGCTGCAAGAGGTGCATGGAAGCCGCTGCCTGCGGCTTTGAGTGAACACTGCAGCAAGATGGAGGAGGGAGCAGGCAAGACGGTAAACACCCATGACACAAAAGGGAGGAAGGGAGTGAGAAAGGTAATTTGGGACTTGAGAGGGATATGCTACCCACAGCTTTCAGCAAAAAAATAACTAGCAGTGAGGAGGTAGTCAGCCTGAAGGTAAACACCCGGGGCACAGAAGGGAGGGAGGGAGAAGGACATGAGAATTGAGAAGACTTGAGAGGGAGGGAGCACAAACTTAGGAAACATGATGGAAGGAAGGAGGGAGGAGCACAAACTTAGGATACAGAATGAAGGGAAAGATAGAGGGGAACATGAGCCATAAGATGGAAGAATGGAGGGAGTGAGGGAAAGAGATGCAGAGGTAAGGGAGATAATAGAAAAGGAGAATTTGATGTCTGAGAGAGGGAAAGAGATGGTGCGATTGGGGAGATAAAGAAAGAGGAAAACTGTTGGGCAGAGAGAGGAGGGACAGAGACAGAGAGATAATTATTGGACATGGTGGTGAGAGAGGAGTGAGGTAGAGATGCATGGGTGCAGAGAGAAGGGGGAGAACATGCTGGGCTAAGGAAGCCTCATGGACCTTTTTTGGGATGGGAGGGTATTAAAAGAAATGCCAGATTGGGCTTGGGGGAGAGCTTATGGGACCATAAACAGAGGACAGAGAGAGATGGTGGACAATGTTCTGAAGGGAGAGAAGTTGGACCTGAGGTAGTGTGGAGGAAGAAGGAAAGAGATACTTGGAGGGATAACTGTTGGGAAGAGAAGGAAAGAAATGGTGGACCTGAGGAAGGAGGCAAGGAGGCAGGTAGGCAGGGGTAAGATGGGATGGGGCAGTTGAGAAGAGAAAGGGAGAGAAGTTGGATCTGGGGATGGGAGGGAAGGAGAAATATTAGGCCTGTGGATGGAAGGCAGAGAGATGCAGCATCTGTCTTTTTTTCTCTATTTCATTGTTCAACATCAAGGGGGGAGGGAAGAAGAAAAACAGGAAAGAGAGGGAGCTAAATGTTGGACCATGGAAATAGAGAAGGAGAGATGGAACCATGGAAGGGTAGGAGGGAAGACAGCTGAGATAAGATGATGCAAGGGGATGGAAAGAAAAGGACAGGGAGTTATAGCCTGACCAGTGGAGAGAGGGAGGGGGATTCTAAAAGCGGTGAGCCATGTGGATGAGGTCAAAAATGAGATAACAAGATGAGTTAGAGAGCAGTGAGTACAATGGTAGAAATATGGTAATGGGGAGTAGATAGAAGGGAATAGGAGGCTGGGAAAGGAGTGAGATGGGAAATGGGAGAACTAGGGACTGAGAGAAGATGGAGAATTGAGAGGTAGCTGAACATTTAAAAAGAAGAAGGGTGAGAAAGAAGGCAAGATTTGAGTGGACAGAGGCAGAAAAGAAAAAGTTAAGAAAGCTGAAAGGGAAAAATCAATACGTTGGAGACAGGCATAAGAAGGAAATGGAACGAGAGAAGAGTAGAAAAAAATGGACAGCAAACACTGGAAAGAGAATTAGCTGAAAGAGAAAAGTAGAAAGAGAAAATGGGACTAAGATGATGTAAAAACAAGGTAGAAAAAATTGTTTTAATTTGAATTTATTAACTGGAATATGTTAGCTTTGGGATATGTGCATCACAATTATTTTTGTATTCAGTGGTGTAGTCATATACAGCTAATTTGGGGGAGGGACTGGAGCCCAAAATTAGTGGATGGGCACCAAAGTTTCTCCTTGCCTGAGTGCAATTTATAAATACTTGAGCTAGTAGGGATTCCCAAGCCCTGCCAACTGAAGACATCTTCCTCCAGTCTGGCAACTCAAAATCTCCAAGCTTTGCAGCCAATGGCAATATCCTCAAGCTGCCCCTGCTTTCATGCATGCATGAAAGCCAAAGGAGGGCAGGGAGGAGGGAAGGCAGCAGTTCTGCAATATTGTTGCCAACTGCAGAACTTGGGAAGTTGGAGGGGGAGGAGGTGTCTGTCAGTTGGTGAGACTTGCTATAGCTACAGCAGGGGCGATATTCATTTTGAGGGAACCTAAGCTCAAAGTGGGAGGCCCAAAAAGGCAGTAATATTTACCCTGATTAAACGATCCTCCAAGTGCGCTGCTGACAGCTGATTCAGCATCCCCACTCTGATGAGGCTCATCTCTGAAGAGGTTCACCATAGCTGTAATACAAGTGAATGGGAGAACCAGGAGCGCGTATCCCTGCTCATCAGAGTGGGGATGTGGAAGCCTGTGTCTGCTCCCACTGTCAGTGGTGTACGTGGAGGTTCACTCAGTCAGGGTATTACTGCTTTTTTGGGTTCCTCTCCACAGTGTCCCTTTAATGGAGGTTTATTATTAGATACGTACATCTTCTATATTAGCGATTGCAAATTTGGGACCTGCTCAATCTTTTTTTTGGCTCATAAGCTAGTGTTAGTGTTTGTGTGGCCCCAGAAATAAACTTTTTGGCCAATGCGGCCCAGCAGGGAAGCCAAAAGGTTGGACATCCTTGATTTATATTATTATTATTATTATTTTGGGAGTCTTCTCACATTTTTTCTACTATTATTGAAACATTCAGTTCAATATTTAATTCCATTTTAATTTTACAAAATATGGGGTCCTTTTACTAAGGTGCACTAATTGATTTAGCATGAGCAAAAGATTATCGTGCACTAAATGCTAAAGTGCCCATTATATTCTATGGGCACCTTAGCATTTAGCGCATGCTAATATTAACGGGTCCTTTTACTAAGGTGCGGTAGCCAATTTAGCGCACGCCAACTGAATTTGTGCACGCTAATCAATTTGGCACGTGCTAAACGCTAACGCGTCCATAGACTATAATGGGCATGTTAGCATTTAGTGCACGCCAAATTGATTAGCGTGTGCTAAAACAGTTAGCTTGCGTTAAAACACTTAGCGTACCTTTGTAAAGGAGTGGGTTATTGCATGCTAAGTCAGTTAATGCGCCTTAGTAAAAGGACCCCTATGTAAAGCAAGGAGTTTTCAGTACAATATGTATGATAGAAAAGTTGTACTTTGTCTAATCAATGCAAAAAAAAAAAAATTAGTTACCTTTTACTAAGGTGCGCTATGCTTTTTAGTGCGCGCTAAATATTAGTGCACTAATGCGTGCATGTTAGTCTATGGTCGCATTAGCAGTTAGAGCGTGCATAGATTTAGCACACGCTAAACGCACGCTATAATGCATAGCGCACCTTAGTAAAACAGGGAGTAAGTGCTATGTATTCTTTAAATGGCAGCTAAAGTTTGGCCCTGTTTATTGAACAGCATTTACTTCCATAAGCTGCATCTGAATTTACATATAACCTTTTTATACTAATAGAAAATGTAGTGCAAAACATGTAGTGCAAATGTAGTGCAAAACATGTAGTGCAAATGTAGTGCAAAATGTAGTGAAAATGTAGTGCAAAATGTAGTGAAAATGTAGTGCAAAATGTAGTGCAAATGAAGTGAAAATGTAGTGCAAAACAAGTCACATCTGACTTGTCCCTTTTGCTATAATTTTACATGGAACTTTGAGTAACACCCCTTTTGATGCTCAGCATACATTTTACCATACTGAACTTAGCCTTGATATTTCTTTTGCTTTCAAAGATACTATAGTCTATGGATGCGTTAGTGTGCACTAAATCAGTTAGTGTGCTCTAAATTGGCTATCACAACTTAGTAAAAGGGCCTATAAGTCTTATGTATACCAAGTTTGATTGAAATCTGTCCTTGCGTTTATGGATTTGACCCTAATATCTGTCATTACGATGCCTCTCCTTCCCACCACTTTCCCCCACCCACATGTCACCAACTTCCCCCCCCCCCACACACACACACAGTATTTGTCCCTAGATAGTAAGTCATATATGTACCAAGTTTGGAACACACATATGATTTTATAGATATAGCATTAAAAGGCATATACAGCACTGTACATTTTGACATTTATAGATGGCCCCTACTTGGAAAGAGCTTGCAATCTAACTTAGACAAACATACATGACATATAGGGTTGGGGATTGTCACAGGGCTGCCCCTGTTAGCGGTAAGGAATCCTTGCCAAAGGAGGAACCTAATATTAAAAACAGTAAAAGTATTCCTAAGTCTGCTAGCCTAACGCCCAGAGCAGCTTCCAGGGATATTCAGAAGCGTTGCTTAGCCTCCTTTCATAATGAATGACTAGGCCGATTGAGCGACCGAGCCTAAAAAAATTCCAGTGTCCATTGGGTTGCTTAAAAATGCCAATGGAATGATATTAAATGATCCAGAAAGCATGGAAAGAATATATGAAAAATCTATAGAAAAAAGGCAATGAGGATAGCATTGGGTAAATTGAACAGGAAACTGATGCTGACGAAGAACCAGATATTTTAAGTCATATCAGCAATTAAAGCTTTATTGAAAAACAAGTCATCTGTTGGGGGGGCATAATTAAAAAAACTTCTAAGTCCCCTTTTGGCCTAAGTCACTAGATGCTGAAAGTAGGAAGCATAGAAATGTCCATTCTAAAAAAAAACATTCAAAATGAGGGTTTTTTTTAGAATGGCTTACCTCCACATGAAGCAATCTACTCGCCCAGGCTGCCACTACGTCTATCCCTATAACACATTTCCGACCAAAAAATCACCCAAGTCCCAAACGCTCAAAACCAAACCTTTTCGGTGAAGGAGGGGCCAGTCCTTTGCCTAAAAGCAAGATTCTGTTCCCGGGGTCTGTCAAAAACAATGCTGGTTACAGAATCCTGTAACTGTGGCTGGAGGGATCTATCTGGCAACCTGTCAAACCTTTTTGGTTGTGGCTGCCAAATGACTAAGGCCCTCGTTTACTAAGGTGCGGTAACCGAGTAGCACACGCTAAACGCTAATGCGTGCATGTTAATCTATGGATGTGTTAGCGTTTAGCGTGCACTAACCAGTTAGCGCACCTTAGTGAAAGAGGGGGTAAGTCTAGATCGACCCACCTCCCGCCCCCCCTCCCACCCTTTACAGTCCTCCAAAAATGCCCCTTTTCGCTCTAGGCATTCAGAGGCAAGGTAAAGGCCTAAGCTGGTTTTAGATACTTCTAAAACCAGCTTTGATTATCAGTACTTGAAAGATATGTCTTTTTGACCACTTTTAGGCCACTTTTTGAATATTTTTTTTATAATGAGCCCCCTGGTATTTATGGTATTCCAATTGAACTAATCAAAGGCCCAGAAGGTACTATCATGGTTCTCACTCAACTGTGTCAACAGATTTGGAAGGAAAAAAACATGGAAAACTGATTGGAGAAGATCACTGTTCATATCTATACCGAAGAATGGTAATGCCAAGGACTAACAGCTATACAACTATTGCATTAATTCCATATGACAGCAAAATATTGTTGAAAATAAAACAAAGGCTACAATCACACATTCAAGTTTCAAGTTTATTATAGATTTGATTAATTGCTTATTCAAAATTCTAAGCGATGTACAAAACAGTAAAATTACAAATTTGGGGGAGGAAACAAGCCAATTAAATATGACTAACCTGACAGAACATATAATACAGAAGAAAAAAATGGGGAAAGAAATACAAGCTATTGATAGTAAATAAGACGAGAAGAGAAAAACCAATAACTATCCAACATTCAAGCTGGTTTGAGAAAAAATGTTGAGGAACAATTAACATTATTGCCAATGTCAGATGGATATTGTTGAAGAGCAAAGAATACCAAAATACCCTATAGGTTTGCTTCCTCAACTACAGCAAAGCTTTTGACTGGGTAGATCATGATAAATGATGGAGAACTCTAGCACAAATGGGAATACTTGAAACTTGAATACCCAAACACATAACTCAGCTGATAAAGAACCTCTATGAAAATCAAGAAAATGCAATGAGAACTGAATATGATAACACTGATTGATTTCCAATAAAATGAGGTGTCAGTCAAGGATGCATCTTTTCAATATACCTGTTCAACCTTTATGGTGAAAGACATAATTCAGAAAAAAAATTTGGTAGAAGAGAGCGTTGGTTTTAATATTGGTGGCCAAAATATAAACAACCTGTGCTATACAGATGATACAACACTCATCACCAGCCTCAAAGAAGACATGCTGTATCTACTGAGAAAAGTCAAAACTGAAAGTCATAACATGGGATTAGAACTAAACATATAACAAAAAAAGTAACTGAACATAAATAAGACAAAAATCATGAACACAGAAAATGATGAAGATTTTGAGCTTGAAGGTGATAGAATATAAGTTGTAAAGGATTTCAATAACTTGGGCTCTTTTGTAAACAAAGATGCAACTAGCAGGGAAGATATACTCCACAATGCATGCGCTAACCGCTAATGTGTTAGCATTTAGCGCGTGCTAATATTTAGCATGCGCTAAAAAGCATAGCGCACCTTTGCAAAAGAGGGGGTTAGTCTCTCTTCAATGAAGGCTCTCAACAAAGTATTCAAAGACAAGTAAATAACACTCCAAATGAAGATCAGACTTGTACATGCACTCATTTTTCACTGGTCAATTATGGATGCAAAAACTGGACACTACAGAAACAAGACAGAAAGATGATTGACTCATAGGAGCTTTGGTGATAGAAAAGGATTTTATGTGTGCTGTGGACCTCCAGAAGTACTAACAAATTGATTCTGGAAGAGATCAAATTGGCTATGTCACTTGAATACCACATGATGAACTTATGATTGTTTTATTTTGGTTATATTGTCAGAAGAGAAAGATCATTGGAGAAGGGCATCATGTTATGGAAGATTGAAGGAACCAGGTGATGAGGGTGACCTATAATCAGATGGCTTGACATGTTGAAAAGCCCATGGAGATGATGCTGGAGGACCTTACCAGACTAGCTCAAAACTGATATCTTTCTAGATCTGTAATTCATCAAGTTGCTAGGACTTCAGCAATGGCACCAAACTAACTAACTAGCCAACTAACTACTTTCCCCCCACTTTTACTAAACTGCAATAGCAGTTTTTAGCACAGGTGAATGCCCCAAGGCATTCAGTGTGGCTCCCTGTGCTAATAACTGCTATTGCGGTTTAGTAATAGGGGGCGGGTAACTAACTAGTTTTTTATTTATTTTTATTTATTCAATTTTTTCAAATTTCAAACAAGCAAATCAAATATTTATATGCAGATTTACAAAGATTATTAACAGAAAATGTATAAACCCAATTCCACTTAACTCAGTGATTTAGGTTATTCCTTTAATTCAACCTATTTCGTCCACCATATATTGAGAGAGATTTTAGAAAAATTGTTAATGAAAGAAAAAAAATCTTATTCAACCTAGGAAGCGGCACTTACCTGTAGTTACTACAGCCATTCATAACAAGTTATACATTTTCTGCAGCGGGCACTACTTGGTCTTTTGATTCTATAAATCCTAACAGTTGTTTAGGTTCAAAAAACAGATGACTCTTATTCTGACGGGTAGCAAAACATTTTACAGGAAATTTCAGCAAAAAATTTGCTCCCAGGGTTAGGACTCTTGGCCTCAATGCCAAGAACTCCTTTCTACGCCTCTGAGATCTTAACCCTTTCAGGACCAAGGGACATATTTGTCCCATAACTTTAAAATCCTATAAATTTTGATTGGGATCGTCTACAGTTCTAAATTTGATATGTACGGATTCCATAGGATACTGCCTTTATGTAAACAAACTGGTTCCGACATTCATTCATTAGCGTCGTTGCCAGATTGACGAGAAGATTCACTTGCCACACTGTCCATAAGCCAGAAGTGTGATTTTTTTTTTTAAAAAATAATGATATTTCACAAAAAAAAAATCAATTTTTTGGCATCTGCAAGCCCTTTTTACCATAAAAATGTCGTCAAAACCACAAAAATTGGCCTACGATCCTTATGGTCCTGAAAGGGTTAAAGACATGTCTGGAAATATTCAAACATTAGAACCTAAAAGCTGATCATTTATATGACGAAAATACAGACGTAATACATATTCTCTATCGCTTTCCAAAGCAAGAGTTATTAGCAAGGTTTTCCTTTCCGTTATGACCTCTAAAGAGTTTTCCAGAAAAGCACTAACTAACTAGTCCTAATAGTGGTCTGTATTTATTTTATTCACTTGAGTTTTATTACCTGAATGTTAATTTTAATTGTACAAATAGTTTGTGCTTGTTTACCCTTAGGCCCTCTTTTATTAAGATGTGCTAAGCGTTTTAGTGCACGTTTAACGTTTAGCGTGTACTAACGCATACACAGGATAACATGCACGCGTTAGCATTTAGTGCATGTTTAGCATGCGCTAAAAAGCTTAACATACCTTTGTAAAAGAGAGGGATAATACTTATTCAGAGAAAACCTTCCATTTATTAATAAAATTAATATAAACCAAATTACTCCATCAGCCCTTTGGTTCTATCATGGACCAGATCTCTAATTGTTAAATTTTACATCCATCAAAAGTATGGGAAGTAGATAGAGGTCTTATTTTATTTTTTTTCTGTCAAAATGATGGTAAACTCTTAAAAAAGTGATCTCACCAGACTAACAGATTTGATGGGATACCCATAAAACTATTCCCATCTCTAGAACCCCAAAATGCCAATAAGTCTAGGTGATGTCATTTTTATTGAGAAGAGGGATAGAATATGAACCAACAATAAGGGCTTTCCAAGGTGTCAATATTTCTAAGGCATTATTATTTTCTAATTTCAAAAAGCTAAATTTAAAACAAGATATATATTTTAAAAATATTACCAAACCTCCACCCTTTCTATCCAACCTCTAAAGTGAATTGAAAGCCATGTTTCAGTGATAAAAATATAACCTAGGGCTACTTTTACTAACCCCCCTCTTTTACAAAGGTGCGTTAAGCTTTTTAGCGTGTGCTACATATTAGCGTGCACTAAACACGCGCTAAATGCTAACGCGTGCATGTTATCTTATGGATGCGTTAGCGGTTAGTGCCCATGTTGAATTAGTGCACATTAAATTTGCACTAGAATGCTTAGCGCGCCTTTCTAAAAGAAAGCCTGTGTTCTACACATTTTAGCACATACTAAGGGCTCCTTTTACAAAGCCATGCTAGGGCCTTAATAAGCGGAATAGCGCGTGCTAAATTTCCTCCTTTTGAGCAGGCAGTAGATTTTCGGCTAGCGTGCACTATAGCTAATCCGGTGCATGTGCTAAAACGCATAGCGCACCTTAGTAAATGGAGCCCTAAATATTAGTGCGCACTAAACGCTAATGCATCCATAGACTTATAATGGGCACAACAGCGTTTAGTGCGCGCATTTATTTAGCATGTGCTAAAACGCATAGCGCACCTTAGTAAATGGAGCCCTAAATATTAGTGCGCACTAAACGCTAATGCATCCATAGACTTATAATGGGCACAACAGCGTTTAGTGCGCGCATTTATTTAGCATGTGCTAAAACGCATAGCGCACCTTTGTAAATGGAGCCCTAAATATTAGTGCACACTAAACGCTAATGCATCCATAGACTTATAATGGGCACAACAGCGTTTAGTGCGCGCATTTATTTAGCATGTGCTAAATCGCATAGCGCACCTTAGTAAATGGAGCCCTAAATATTAGTGCACACTAAACGCTAATGCATCCATAGACTTATAATGGGCACAACAGCGTTTAGTGCGCGCATTTATTTAGCATGTGCTAAAACGCATAGCGCACCTTAGTAAATGGAGCCCTAAATATTAGTGCACACTAAACGCTAATGCATCCATAGACTTATAATGGGCACAACAGCGTTTAGTGCCCGCATTTATTTAGCATGTGCTAAAACGCATAGCGCACCTTAGTAAATGGAGCCCTAAATATTAGTGCACACTAAACGCTAATGCATCCATAGACTTATAATGGGCACAACAGCGTTTAGTGCCCGCATTTATTTAGCATGTGCTAAAACGCATAGCGCACCTTAGTAAATGGAGCCCTAAATATTAGTGCGCACTAAACGCTAATGCATCCATAGACTTATAATGGGCACAACAGCGTTTAGTGCCCGCATTTATTTAGCATGTGCTAAAACGCATAGCGCACCTTAGTAAATGGAGCCCTAAATATTAGTGCACACTAAACGCTAATGCATCCATAGACTTATAATGGGCACAACAGCGTTTAGTGCGCGCATTTATTTAGCATGTGCTAAATCGCATAGCGCACCTTTGTAAACGGAGCCCTAAATATTAGTGCACACTAAACGCTAATGCATCCATAGACTTATAATGGGCACAACAGCGTTTAGTGCGCGCATTTATTTAGCATGTGCTAAAACACATAGCGCACCTTAGTAAATGGAGCCCTAAATATTAGTGCACACTAAACGTTAATGCATCCATAGACTTATAATGGGCACAACAGCGTTTAGTGCGCACATTTATTTAGCATGTGCTAAATCGCATAGCGCACCTTTGTAAACGGAGCCCTAAATATTAGTGCACACTAAACGATAATGCATCCATAGACTTATAATGGGCACAACAGCGTTTAATGCGCGCATTTATTTAGCATGTGCTAAAACGCATAGCGCACCTTAGTAAATGGAGCCCTAAATATTAGTGCGCACTAAACGCTAATGCATCCATAGACTTATAATGGGCACAACAGCGTTTAGTGCGCGCATTTATTTAGCATGTGCTAAATCGCATAGCGCACCTTTGTAAACGGAGCCCTAAATATTAGTGCACACTAAACGCTAATGCATCCATAGACTTATAATGGGCACAACAGCGTTTAGTGCCCGCATTTATTTAGCATGTGCTAAAACGCATAGCGCACCTTAGTAAATGGAGCCCTAAATATTAGTGTGCACTAAACGCTAATGCATCCATAGACTTATAATGGGCACAACAGCGTTTAGTGCCCGCATTTATTTAGCATGTGCTAAAACGCATAGCGCACCTTAGTAAATGGAGCCCTAAATATTAGTGCGCACTAAACGCTAATGCATCCATAGACTTATAATGGGCACAACAGCGTTTAGTGCCCGCATTTATTTAGCATGTGCTAAAACGCATAGCGCACCTTAGTAAAAGAAGAGGCGAGCTGATGAAGTTCTAGGAGATTTCTGATTATCTTATTAATGATTGATTATGCAAACAATGGATTGGTTGACAAAAATGCAATCTTATCTCTTCTCTTTTGTAGGGAATTCAACTATTCTAATTAGAAGAATATTTAAACTCCTGGCTATGAATTGAATAGTTTAGCAAAGAAATAATGGATGTGTCATGTTGTAAATATGCTACTAACAGTGGCAGTACAAGAAAAAAAATCTTAGGGGTCCATTTACTAAGATGCGCTAACCAATTTAGCATGCATTAACCAATTTAGCATGCATTAACCAATTTAGCATGCATTCTAATCAATTTAGCGCATGCTAAAGATTAGCACGCGCTAAATGCTAAGATACCAATTATATTCTATGGGCGCCTTAGCATTTAGGACGCACTAATCTTAAGCGCATGCTATATCAGTTAGCACGTGGTAAATTGGTAAGCGCACGCTAAATCGGTTAGTGCACCTTAGTAAAAGGACCCCTTAATTAGGAACTGAACTTTCCAGAAGAAAGGAAGTTCAAAGTAAAATTTGACAGAAACTTTCAAATGTGTAGGAAGCATCAGCAAGATCCAAATAGGTAGAATTTTCCATAGAATGAAACTCAGAATGTGAAGAAATTATCTGATGAAAAGGAAATGAGGGGACACAAAAGATAAATTGGACATTTTTCCCTCTGTTAGATAAGTGAGGCCCTCTTCTACTAAGGTGCACTAACCAATTAACGTGTGCTAAATGCTAATGTGTGTATGTTAGTCTACGGATGCATTAGCATTTAGTGAGTGCTAATTCAATTAACGCACCTTAGTAAAAGAGGGGGTGAGTTTATAGGAATTAACATAATGCAAAATTCAAACATGCTTTTAAACAAATACAACAAAATCTTAATGTCAGAGGATTGGGAGCAATATCATCCCTATTTACACTGAAAACAGACATGAATGAGAATTCTTGATGAGCAAAGTGGTCTTTGTCTGCTAACACCAACTAACCCCCTTTTTTACGAAACTGTGATAGCAGTTTCTAGCACTGAGAGCCACGCTGAATGGCCCGCGCTGCTCCCAACGCTCATAGGAACTCAATGAGCGTCGGGAGCAGCGCGGGCCATTTAGCACAGCTCCCCGCTCTAGAAACTGCTATCACAGTTTCGTAAAAGAGGGGGTATGTATTTATGGTCCATAAAATCAAAATTTGCCAGTAAAATAAAAAAAACTCTATTCAGATAAGTGTTAAGAATTCACCTGCACTGCTTTCACATCTCTTTGATTTCATGTATAGACACTTTTCAGTTCATACCTCTTTTTTATTACAACTGTAACCATTGAAACAAAACTCACAAATTTTGTCTTGCAAAGAAGCTTAACCACAGTGGTACTTACTGACTTTCTCCTGACAATATAGGATAATGTGTAAAGGATGGATGGTCAAATATTTTTAAAATAGAAAGAGTTAAGATTCCTCCAATTATGATGTCGCCATCTCTGTGGTATCCTTTGTTTAGCAATCTAAAATTTTTGTCTGGACATTGACAGTCAACAGTCTTCCACATGATAATGAAAAGCATCAACAAAATTGGAAGCAGATAACATTCCATCTTTCACGTTCTAAAATACTTTATCCTATAAAACACCTGCTCTTTTTGCTCTTTAATTGTACTTTAATTTTTGATGTAGGACAATATACAGATCTTGATAAACCTACTCTTTTGTATCTTCCAGTTATGGGCTGATAGATTTCTGCATGAACACAAAGAACGTTGAATGGACATGTGGTCCTTATATAGCTCTGGCATTCAAAGACTGAATCTCATGGGATAAGTCCTCCTGGTCTACATGTATAATATTAAATATAGGCTGTTTCTTAAATATAACTTTACATAATAACTGACTTCACTAACTGAAATATAAATATTAATTTTTATTGAGTGTTTGGTGATAGGCATAATAATACTAATCATCAGTATTGTTCATTTTAGTCTATTATTTTTGATCACCATTTACTAGATATTATCATATTTTGAAGACAGAGCAATGAAACTAAATATACTATATTATTTTTATTCATAGGATTAGATCTATCAGTTATTCTCTATTATCAAATGAATGGAGTAACCTACTGATGTTCAATTTTTAAATAATATATTACTAATTAAAATATTGTGTTCTTTTAACTTATATAGTAACACTTTCTTGACCATGATATCATCTACGTTGACCATTTAGCACTCTGATTGAGCAGTCTCTACCAACTTCATCCCTCAAAACTCTGTTTCTTAACTCAGGGTCCCTTTTGCTAAGGTGCGCTAAAAAAATGAGCGCACATACGCGCATGGCCGGGAATAGGCATGCACTAATGGTCAAATTATCACATGGCCAAAAAACAACAAACCCCCAATGCATATTTCACACACCCCCAGGGAGCTATTCGGTGTCAAAACTAGCTCCCGTTAAGTCTTTAAATTTAGAACATTCCCCGAAACATGACCCATGGTGATGTATGGCCATGCTTCCCCTCCCCCCAAACACGATCCACAGTGACGCAAGGCCATGCTTCCCCTCGCAGTGATATTTATTAACAGCTCATCTCCAAGATCCAACTGGGCCAAACCCCATTTTCCGCCACAAGCAGTGACAGCCTCGAGCTTTTCACAGCTCCCCCACCACATAAGCTGTAGCCAACAGCTTTAAAACAAGTCTCCAACAAATCCTAAAGATTACCCCAATAAAATTGGCCAAACCTATGCCTGAAAGGTAGACAGCATCAGGATAATAATGTCCAGGGAAAACAGCTGCAACAAACTCATAAGAAACCACTCTAAACCCCCAAAAACTATCCGTAACTCCAAAATCTCAGTATTAAACCCATCTATGCAACCACTCAATAGCAACCATGTCCCAATCCTCCTTTCATACTCCATAGAGGACCAAACATAACAAAAGGGGTGGGGGCATTAGGGAAAACACAGACAGCAGACAACAGATCCCACCTCAGGGGCAGTATGAAATCCTCTCCCTTTGCTGAACAAATGCCACAACCCACCAAAACAATCAGAAGTGAAGCAGAATAGGAGATTAGGAAATTGTCTTTGCTGGAAAAGGATTAGCAAAAGCCACTCCCAACAAATGCTTCATACACCTAACCATAAAATCTATAGTCCATGCCCCACTGGACTCAGAAACAGCTAAGACAATCCTCCCCAGCCCACTAGAATGGTACACAAGATACTGCACATTCCCGTTACTTCACACACATGTACAAAAGAATCCAAATTCCTGATCCTTCCAAAGCAGGTGACTGGGGAATAGGCAATTGCATTTAACCTGCAGTCAACCCAACATCTCCAGACAGCTACCCCGTGAACACAATAGCAGGTCGAGAAGGTGCCAGCTCACCCACTCGATAAGCTGCCAAGTACCGCAAAAAGGCTAACCACCAGAGCACCACTACAAATCTTGAAGTGCACACATCAGACAATATTGCAAACAAATGTTACCAAACCCTCATACAAAAAACAAACAAACAAGTAAACCCTGCACATGGACACTGGATCACATGCATCCACAACCAATTTCAGTACCAATTTCATAATGGAAGTAGGAATACTGAAAGGAAAGAGAACCATAGCGACAACTTTTAACTTCAGGAAGGGTAACTACGAAGCAATGAGGGGAATGGTAAAGAAGAAACTTAGGAACACTTCCCAAAAATGGCAGACGGTAGAACATGCCTGGTCCTTTTTCAAGGACACAGTGAGCGAGGCGCAAAATCTATATATCCCCAAATTCAGAAAAGGGTGCAACAAGAGTCGAATAAAAGACCCGGCGTGGATAACTAAAATAGTGAAGGAAGTGATAAGCAATAAGAAAAATTCATTCAGAAAATGGAAAAGGGACAAAACTGAGGTAAACTGGAGAGAGCACAGGAAGTATCAAAAAGAATGTCACCGTGTGGTACGAAAAGCCAAAAGAGAGTATGAAGAGACACTAGCCAGGGAAGCACGAAATTTCAAACCGTTCTTTAGATATGTTAAAGGGAAACAGCCGGCTAGGGAGGAGGTGGGACCACTGGATGACGGAGACAGGAAGGGAGCGGTGAAGGAAGAGAAAGAGGTCGCAGAAAGACTTAACATGTTCTTTTCATCTGTATTCACAAACGAAGACACAACCAACATACCGGAACCTGAGCAATTCTTCAATGGAAATCAAGCACAAAAGTTAACATCCATAGAAGTGAGCCTTGATGATGTGCGCAGACAGATAGAAAAACTAAAAACTGACAAATCCCCGGGTCCGGATGGAATCCATCCAAGGGTGCTGAAGGAACTAAAAGAGGAAATAGCGGAACTACTACAGCAAATTTGCAACCTGTCTCTGAAAACAGGTGTGATTCCGGAGGATTGGAAGATAGCCAACGTTACGCCCATCTTTAAAAAGGGATCAAGAGGAGACCCGGGAAACTACAGACCGGTGAGTCTGACCTCTGTTCCGGGGAAAATGGCGGAAGCACTAATAAAAGAAAAAATTGATGAACATTTTGAAAAACACGAACTTCTGATAACCAGCCAACATGGTTTCTGCAGGGGGAGATCGTGTCTGACCAACTTATTGCACTTCTTCGAGGGAATTAACAAACAGATGGACAAAGGAGACCCCATAGACATCATATACCTAGATTTCCAGAAAGCCTTTGACAAGGTGCCTCATGAACGTCTACTCCGGAAACTGAAGAACCATGGGGTGGACGGAGCCGTGCATAGATGGATCAGAAACTGGTTAGCGGGTAGGAAACAGAGGGTAGGGGTGAAGGGACACTACTCAGACTGGAGGAAAGTCACGAGTGGTGTCCCGCAGGGCTCAGTGCTCGGGCCACTGCTATTTAATATATTCATAAATGATCTAGAAACAGGAACAAAGAGTGAGATAATAAAATTTGCGGATGACACCAAACTATTTAGTGGAGCTCGGACAAAGGAAGATTGTGAAAAATTGCAAAGGGACTTGGACAAATTGGGAGAATGGGCAGAGAGATGGCAGATGAAGTTCAATGTTGAGAAATGTAAAGTATTGCATGTGGGAATCAGAAACCCGAGGCACAGCTATACGATGGGAGGGATGTTATTGAATGAGAGTACCCAAGAAAGGGACT
Organism: Geotrypetes seraphini; assembly: GCF_902459505.1. Taxonomy (NCBI): domain Eukaryota; kingdom Metazoa; phylum Chordata; class Amphibia; order Gymnophiona; family Dermophiidae; genus Geotrypetes; species Geotrypetes seraphini. The sequence continues at coordinate 106,305,659 of NC_047095.1, read as the reverse complement.
TGGGGGTAATGGTGGACATGACAATGAAGCCGACGGCACAGTGCGCAGCGGCCGCCAAGAGAGCGAATAAAATGCTGGGGATAATCAAGAAGGGTATTACAACAAGAACGAAAGAAGTTATCCTGCCGCTGTACCGGGCGATGGTGCGTCCGCATCTTGAGTACTGCGTCCAGTATTGGTCACCATACCTTAAGAAGGATATGGTGTTACTCGAGAGAGTTCAGAGGAGAGCGACACGACTGATTAAGGGGATGGAAAACCTTTCATACGCTGAGAGATTGGAGAAACTGGGTCTCTTTTCCCTGGAGAAGAGAAGACTTAGAGGAGATATGATAGAGACTTACAAGATCATGAAGGGCATAGAGAGAGTAGAGAGGGACAGATTCTTCAAACTTTCAGAACATAAAAAAACAAGAGGGCATTCGGAAAAGTTGAAAGGGGACAGATTCAAAACAAATGCTAGGAAGTTCTTCTTTACCCAACGTGTGGTGGACACCTGGAATGCGCTTCCAGAGGACGTTATAGGGCAGCGAACGGTACTGGGGTTTAAGAAAGGATTGGACAATTTCCTGCTGGAAAAGGAGATAGAGGGGTATAGATAAAAGATTACTGCACAGGTCCTGGACCTGATGGGCCGCCGCGTGAGCGGACTGCTGGGCGCGATGGACCTTAGGTCTGACCCAGCGGAGGCATTTCTTATGTTCTTATGTTCTTATAACTTCCATAAAATCCCCACACCAGCAAATGTCCAGTGAACCATCTCCCAAAATCATCCTACAAACAAACCATACAGTACTAATAGAACATGCAGCTGCTCCATTTGAGAAAGGAGCAATACACCTCTGGTACCCAAAATTGCAGAAAATGAGTCAAACAAAGCAGTTTGGCTCCCAGCACCTAGCCAGCACCTTGCAGTTCCTCATAACCCAGTCTGAGGACATAAGCAAAGCCACTTAGAAAAAACATAAGGGCAGATAAAGACCAAAATGTCCAGCCAGTATACCCCTCCACAGCCACAATTAACTCCTCCTCTCTCCCAGCGAGCCCATGTGCCTATCCAATGCCTTCCCCAATTCAGAAACTATTTCATACATCTACCTCACCTTCTGTAACAACGTAGTACCATACAGTACTGCAGAGCCCAGCACTCCTGCACTGCATCATCTGCCCTCTTACTCTGAATTTGCTGTCTAAAAAAGGGGAGTCATCTCATGTATTTAGATATTTAAACATCACTGTTATCTCCCTTCTCATGACCTTCCTGGAGATCATAAACTCAGTTCCCATATGCCTATAGGACATAGACCATTAACCCTTGTAGTAGCCTTCCTTTGAACTAAGATTTGTATTAAGATTGTGTTGTTAATAACAATAAAGCTGCAGCCCATTTTTTGCCACTATATCTGTGTTGGTGTTTTTTATGTGGTCAATCTGAACAATGGTGCGAATTCCAGTGTTACTGATTTTCATGCCTTCTCTGGACACCAGTACCCCTTAATGCATCTTCTTAGATTGTCTCATATGTCTCAGTCCTGTAAACAACTCTTTCACTTCCTGTTTCTTTCTTTCTTTTCCACTTCTTTCCCTTCCATGTCCTCAGCCCCATTTTGTTCTTTTTATTTATTTTTGTAGTTCTTTAACCCATCCTCCCCCAAAAGCCCAGAATGAGTTACAAAGGGGTGCTTTCGTAATAATTTCCACAAAGGTGTGCAATAAATTCTATAATTTAAAATAAGATACAATTACAATCATAATCCTAAATAAACAAAATAAAACAAATAGATTACTACAACCTTACAGTATATAAACACCAATCAGCCATCCAATAACCTAACAATATGTTTGGTTTTTTTCACAACCTTATGAAACAATAATAAACCATCTAATGACCTTATGTATAACAGAAGGTACCCAATTCTGCACCTTGGTCATACAATGAGAATAAGCTCATTTATGAGCAGTTTTTAAAATAGAGCAATATTGATGAGGGCTCACTGAAATGCCTCTAATTGTGTTATCTCAAAAAGCATGCAGGAGTATAAATCGTCAAGTTCTAAGAAACATATCCTGGAATCATTGCATGAAAGACTTTAAGGAGCTGATTCTATAAATGGCACCTAAATCAACTGGTGTCTAAAAACAGGCACTGGCCACATGTCAATTAAATAGGCACCTGAAATGTAGGCCAGGGATTTAAAGGTGTACACTTCAGGTACCTATGAATTTTTGGAGAATCGTGATTAGTGGCACCTAACTCATGATCCCCTCACAGAAACACCCATTGAGGCATTAGGCATTAGGCCCTCTTTTAATATGCTAATGCTTGATATTAGTCTATGAACACATTAGCATTTAGCGTGCACTAATTCGATTAGCTCACCTTAGTAAAAGAGGAGATAAGTGCATTGTGATAGGTGCCTATCTTTTATAGAATCAGATTGGTGCCTATTTCCCAATTACATTGTTTTAACTAATTATTGAGGCTTTTAAGGGTATTACGCCAATTAACCCCTCTCCCTTTTACAAAAACAGTTTTTAGTGTCAGCTGGTTTGCTGAATGTTGTGCGCTGCTCCGACGCTCATAGCAGTGGGATCTGAGAAAAAAAATGCTTAGCACCACTTCCAGGGTTTTAGGTGGTTTATGTGATACATTTGGAGACATCCCTATGGTTCCTTTACTTCATAATCCACTGCAGTCAACTGCTACTGAACAGTACAAGGCCCCACCACTGGGCCAAAATTTGGGCTACCATACCACTGGGCCAAACTGGGCCACCACCATTGCCCCACCACTGGGATAAAAATGTGTAGGGATCCCAGGTGGGTAGACTTTATGGATTTCACATACTCTAGTAGCCAGATGATTTTCAGACTGAGCTGATTCCTCTGACACCCAGCAAACAGGCAAAAGAAGAAAGTGAAAGAGTCTGGGACTGGTTTTCCTAAGTGTTGAACTAAGTTTTCTCTTTAATAAAATACTGAATTATGTTTAGCTGCAGACCTAACTTATCTCATGTTTTGCCTGCCTGCACTTGGGCATTCTAGCTTCTTATGGCTATCTCAGCATAAACGACATGTAACAGAAAGACTTCAGGGCTTAGATAAGTGACCTGCTAGTGACCTGCTAGTGTGAGCTTAGGACCAATGATTGTTAAGAAAAGTAACACGTGAAAAGTTTTTTCTAGAATTAATAATAATAATAATAATAATTTTATTCTTATATACCGCCAAAGCCATATAAGTTCAAGGCAGTTTACAGCAAGAGGCGCTGTACAATCAGCAAAGAGGTTACAATCAAAGTCAGCAATACAATCTTACATAATAAAGAATATGAAAGCTAAAAGGTTCATAGGGTTACAGGATTGAATAAGAAGTGGTGAGTAGATTCTTAGTTAACAAATCGATTGAACAGACTTGTTTTTAATAGTTTTCTAAAATTGAAGTAGGATGAAGAGTGCGCGAAAACGTTACTAAGCCAGACGTTCCGTTTGCCTGCCTGGAAGGCAAGAGTTCTGTCCAAGAATCTTTTGTAGTGGCAGGCTTTTATTGTCGGATAGGTGAACAGATGAATTCTTCATGTGGGCCTAAGATAATTTGCCAGATTGAAGTGGGAAACCAGGTAAGTGGGAGCCAGACCAAATATTGATTTATAACATAGACAAGCGAACTTAAACAGGATTCGCGTCTCTAGGGGCAGCCAATGGAGTCTTTGATAGTAGGGGCTTATGTGTTCTCATTTTTTCAGCCTAAAGATCAGTCGAACTGCTGAATTTTGAATAACTCTGAGTCTTAGAATGGTTTTTTTGAAGGAACCCAAGTAAATAATATTGCAATAATCAAGCAAGCTCAGGATGGATGTTTGAACCAGTAAGCGGAAGGATGGTGCATCAAAGTATTTTCTGATGGTTCTGAGTTTCCATAGAACTGAAAAGCATTTTTTAACTAATAAGTCTGTGTGTGCATTTAGAGTGAGGTGGTGGTCCAAGGTGACTCCCAGGATTTTAATGGAGTGGTCAATAGGGAAGTCCTGACCATTCAGGGAGATCAAGGAGTCTTTGATTTTGTCATTAGGGCTTGCCAGGAAAAATTTAGTTTTGTCGGTGTTGAGCTTCAATTTGAATTCGATTTCATTTAGAATGGATGATAGATGAATCTTTATCTCGGAGGTCAGAGAAGTAAGGGGAATAACAATGGTGATATCGTCAGCATAGATATAAAATTTAAACTTTAAGCTATGTAGTAGGTTCCCCGATGAGGCAAGGTAGATGTTGAACAATGTGGGGGAAAGAGGAGAGCCCTGCGGGACTCTGCAAGAGTTAACCCAACTAAAGGATATTTTATTGTCACTGTAGACTTGATATGACCGTTTGCTCAGAAACCCCCAAAACCATTTTAATACGTTACCTGAAAGACCAATTGATTCCAGTCAGGCAATCAGAATAGCATGGTCAACTAGATCGAAGGCACTACTTAGGTCTAGTTGCAGTATAAGAGCACTTGTACCCTGGCTGAATAAGGTATGGAGGAAGTCTAGAAGTGATGCCATGACAGTTTCGGTGCTGAATCCAGAACGAAAACCAGACTAATAGTCATGCAGTATGCTAAATTTGTCCAGATACAATACTAGATCCTGGTTGACCGGTCCTTCCATTAGCTTGATGAATAGGGGAGTGCTTGCAATTGGTCTGTAATTAGATGTCAGTTTGGTAGATTCTCTAGGGTTTTTTACGATTGGGGTGATCAAAATCTGGCCTAGATCCTCAGGGAAAGTACCGATTAGTAAGAGAGAGGAGAGCTAGTTGTATAGCTTGGCTTTGAAAGAGATTGGAGTGACTTTCATAATGTTTGGGGGGCAGCAATCTAATCTGCAGTAGGAAATGGCGTATTTCGCGTAATGTTTGGAGAATTGCTGCCAGGATGGTGTAGTGAAGTTATTCCAGGCCATGTCTACCCTAGGGTCATCTTTGTGTTGGGCAACCGGGTAGTCCAAAAGGTTGGTTGAGGAGCCCGCTAGTTTGGATCTCAAATTGATGATTTTGTTGTTGAAAAATTCAGCCAGGTCATCTGCAGATGGTGGGGAATCAAGGGTAGGACAGGATAAGGCCTGTATGTCATATTCAGTTGTATAGCCAGATGAATGTATATATATCTCTGTAACTTCCTGGTTTCTGGACTTCTGAAGCCAGCTTGGGGCTCAGGGGTCCGCATATGCTGAATAAACATCTGTGCTTTCTTCAAGTCTCTAAGTTTTGTGGCTGCCCAAAGTGACCTTTCAAAAGGATAAGCTATGTAATTACTAAGCTCTCCCTTCTGAAGGGGTGAAGAACATTCTTTAGTTGGATGTTCCTAAATGTAATACTGTTCTTCCCAGTGGTAAGACACCTATGGTGGGGGTAATAAGTGACAGGGACTCTGCACAGTGCAGCGATGATCATGAGTCATGTGTCTGACAAGTCCCTAGTCCTTTCAATGAGGGCAGGTCTAAGTTGAAGGTGCTATAGATGAGAAAAACAAAGCATCCCAAAACCAGTTTAGAACCCAAGTTAAGGAAATATTGCCCCTTTAAGAATTTGTTTGATGCTGATAAGAGGGTGGAGTGAGATAAGGCAGAACCCTATATTCCAGGAAGCTTCCAGGTGAGGGAGAGAAGAATGGGGAAGTACTCAAGGAAAGCTAGAATCACTCTGTTGAATGGGGGATGATGGAGGAATTAAGCTCAGAGGAAGAAACTCTGGCATAAGATAGTACTCAGACCTAGCCAAGCAGTGGGATAATTCTTCTCTAGAAATTGAGGAGGAAGAGAGCATGGAGCTGTGACCACATCCCAATGCAGGCTAGAGTGTTTGGACTTTAAATTTGTGCAACAGTGTTTGTTTTCCTGTTGCATGAAGGAGAGTTGTTTCTTTTTGTGTGCTTTGCCAGAGTTGCTGGGGTGGAGCACTTAGGACTGTGAACTGAAACATTGGGGGAACAAACATTTTGCCTGAAGGAGAATGTATTTTGTGTTCTCTTAAAACCTTGTTTTTGTCTTACTTCACTACTCTCAGACATTCCACTGTGATAAAGGTGGATTCCTACACAATGCCATAGCAAGGGTGAGCGGTGCATGGGGCATTTGTGCCCCTCTCTTGCCCTCTTCCCTACCCCCTGCCACACACATGCACCCCTTTCCCGTACCTTTTTAACTTCAGTGCAAACAGCCACCAACTTGTTGCTCACATCAGCTTTGGCACTCTCTTTAACATCATTTCCTAGGCGTGGGTCCCAGAAGTTATGGCAAGGAGAGCACCGAAGCCGATGCAGGCAGCAAGTTCATGGCTGCTCATGCCAAAGATGAAAAAGGTACTGGAGAAGGGAAGGGGTGCATCTACGGGGGGGGGGGGGGAACAGAGTGGAAAGGGGCAGAGAGGAAGATGGGTACCAGCACTCTGAAAATGACATTGATTGGCTTGTTTTCTTTAGTTTCAAGCACAGATGAAAACTTGTGTGTTTACATGTGAATTGAATAACGAAAGCCAAATCTTATGCAGCTGTTATTTTTAAAAGATTTGTCTCCTCTGTTTTTTAAAACTTTGACCTTATGAGGGACAGCATATTGTGAAAGTAATAAAACAGGAAGTTACTTTGAAGTGAAATTAGGCACATCTTCAGGAGAACGGATTAGAGATTTATTTATATATATATTTATTGAGTTTTTTCAATATAATCAAGCATAACTTGTACAGAAAGGAAATCCAGCAAAAGAATTAGTAATTAAACATAATACATCAATCAAATATCAGATATAAGCTTAATCTCTACTCAAGTCCAAAAATAGGATCCAAAGTGGATGATGGGCAAGTAATAATAAGAAAAATTAAATTAAGTAAATATTACTAGTAGACTGAAAATACACCTTTTCTCAAACTAAGCATTCATGTTCCATCTTTCTCCAAACATGAAGTTGATAGAAAGGTTTTCAGTTGAGATGGCTCAAAGAAGACAAATTTATGTGAACGATAATTAATTACACATTTACATGGGTGACGCAAATAAAATGTAGCCCCTAGAGCCATAACACCAGGTTTCCTTAACTAAAATTCACGTCTCCTTCGCTGGAAACATCTGTATTTTACAACCTAAAAATTCTTTTTGTTTATTCTTAAAGAAAAGTCTCAACAACCAGTTTTTATCTGGCGTGAGCTCTACTGTTATAAGTAAAGTTGCTGGTTCCGCCAATTCTTTATCAGATGTTTCCAGAATATTAGATAAATTCATAGAGTCCTGTCCAATATTCTGTTGTTGTTGTTGCTGTTGCAATTTCTTATTTGGAAGATAATAAACTTTTGTAAGTGGTGGTAATGTTTCTTCAGAAAGCTCCAATATTTCAATCATGTAACGCTTAAGCATTTCTCTAGGGGCAATCATAGGCACCCTAGGAAAATTAATCAGTCTAAGATTATTATTCCGGGAAAAATTTTCCATTACCTCCATTTTCATTCTTAAATCTGTATTGTCTTTAATTAGTGTCTCAGTAATTTGTTTAGAAACCTTTATTTCTTGAAGTACATTCTGTATTGAGGTCTTAGAGTCCTCAATTTCACTTTTCAAGACTTTAATATCAGTCTCATATTTGTTAATTTTATTTTCAAATTGTTGTAGCTGTGGACTTATAGACTTTGCCAAGTTAGCCACTAAATCCCACAAAGAGTCCAGTGTTACCTCCCGGGGCTTCTCTATTTGAAGAAAGTGTAACTTAGATTTATTTAGCTCATCCTCTGGCAAACTGTCTCTTCCAACGTCCTGTTCGGTTCCTGCTTCCCCCTCCGCTTCCTCCTCAGTCTCAGTATTCGGGCTTCTCTGCAGCAGCAAGGGCCCCGGCAACACAGTTCCCCCTCTGATCTCCTGAGCCTCCGGGAGGAGGTGAACTCCAACTTCCGGGAGTATCTCCGCTCGCGGTGAACTGGTGGACTGAGGGCGTGGGGGAAGTGCTCTCACATCGGGGCTTAGCGATGTCTCCAGCCCCATGGAGAACAACGCAGACTCGCCGCCGCTGCGCGCCTCCTGCAGACCATCAACTGGACCAAAAACAAAACCAAACCAATACCCAAAATAGTAACCTACACATCATGCAAACAAATTGATACCTCCATATTCTGGTCAAAAGTAGATGAAACAATCCAAGAAGATAACCCCAAAGACTTCATTTCACACTGGGGCCTATTGAGCAATAGCATCCTTGATGAACAAGCCCCACTATGAACCAAAACCAGAACCTGCAGACGATCAGACCAATGGTTCGACGACGATTTACTCCTACTCAAGAGACAATGTAGATGACTGGAAAGAAAATGGAGAAAAACCAACCTAGATCACACGAAAACCGCCTGGAAAAAAATTAACAAACAATACAAACTTTTATTAAAAGAAAAGAGAAAAAAACATTACACATTACCGGGAAAGATGTTAGAGGTGCTGATAAAGGACCACATCATTGATCACCTTTATGGACACGATCTGATAAGGACCAGTAAGGACCTGGTCCTATACCTTAAATAATTCTGAAATAGGGCCAGCTTTGTTTACCTGGACAGGTAAGAGTGAGCCAACATGAAATAAAAAAATTCAGCTATTACACTTTCTCACATTGCATCAGGATTTACTAGCTAGAAAGAAAAGAAAAATTGTTAGATAAGGCCTGATCCAAGAGCAAGTGAGAATGTGGATTAGTAGCTATAAATTAATAAATGAAAATTGGATAATCTGGAATAAAATGATCAGAAATACAAAAAGTTTAAAAACAGGGACTTTAAGTTACCATATGGATTTGATATATGTCATGTGCTTGATGGATATAGGGAGGCAAGCTAAGACATTTTTGTGATTGATGACTACCATATCAAATGTACTCCAGATGAGAAGATTAGGTTTCTTATAGAGTTTCTTTGTGTTAGAGTGACCAGCCTGAACTAGGCCAATCCTCAGGGAAATGTAGGCAGACAGGAGTTGGCTTTTGACCTGGTATCCACATACCAGGGGGCCCTGGTTTACCATGACTTGAGTTTGCTAAGGACAAATCTAAACCACATGTGTATCATGGTATGAATTGATCCAAAGTTAGCTATCAGAAAGTTAGGAAAAATTATATAATAGAAATTTACTTAGGTAGTTATAGGTAATATGTTAACAACCAATGTAGATTAGGAATATAAACTAACAATACATATAGATTAGGAATATAGTTTATTTTGATCTTCATATATCTGAAATCCTGAAGAGATCCTGATAAGGCAACAGATGGTGTTTGACCTCTGACCTTGAGCAACTTTTTCTACTTCATTGGAGAGCAACTTTTTTCTACGTAGAACCTTGATGGGAGGGGTACCTGCTCCTTTCCATCTTTTCTTTGTTCAGTCTTTGTGAGACAGATCTCAGAATAGAAAAGAACACTGACATTTACAGGAAAGAATATAAAATCTGAGGAGTTTTGTAAGTGTATTATAATATTGATCTATGTATTTCTTCTTTTTATAAAATATGTAAGCTTAATGTGAGAATGTAACTTTTTTAGATATAAGAATGTAATTTGTGACACGCCTATATGAAGCTAGCCTTATATGGGAATAAATAATGTGAACCAATTAGACTGCAGATGGATTGTAACGAAGGAATGTCGTCATTTAGGATATATATGGACGTGTAACTGGTAAAACATTGGAATTTTTTATGAGAAAGGCCAGCTTTTGGCAAAAGATACTCTGATGCAAAAGATACTCAATTGATTTGCTAATAAAATTAATTGTGTACTCTTATGATCTAATATTGATATCTAATAAAAAATAAGATTTTGGATTTTATGAAAATATTTTGCATCATTATTTTTTTCCATTTTCATTTTACAACCCTAGAAAGCTATAAGTACGCATGTGTGCAATTATCCTGCTCACCAGCCAGCATGTCTTCAGCAGATGCAGATCCTGCTTGATAAAATTGCTGCACTTCTTCGAGGGAGTAAACAGGCAGATAGACAAGGGTGACCCGGTCGACATTGTATATATGAATTTTCAGAAGGCATTCAACAAGGTTCCTCATGAATGACTACTTCGGAAAATTGTGAGCCATGCAACTGAGGGTGAAATATTCACATGAATTAAAAACTGCCTGGAGGATAGGAAACAGAGAGTGGGGTAAATGGGCAATATGCGGACTGGAAAAGTATCACCAGTGGGGTGCCATAGGGCTTGGTTCTTGGATCCGTGCTCTTCAACATCTTTATAAATAAACTGGACATTGGTACAATGAATGAGGTGATTAGATTTGTGGACGATATGAAGTTATTCAGAGTAGTGAAGACACAGGGGGATTGCGAAGATCTGCAACGTGACATAATCAAGCTCGAGAAATGGGCAGCGACATGACAAATGAGGTTCAACGTGGATAAGTGTAAAGTGATGCATGTCAGTAACAAAAAACTTCATTAATGAATACAGGATGTCTAGGGTGGTACTTGGACAGACCTCCCAGGAAAGAGACTTGGGAGTTCTGATCAACAAATCGACAAAGCCGTCTTTGCAATGCTCGGTGTCTGCGAAAAGGGCAAACAGAATGCTAGGAAAGATTAATAAAGGGATCACAAACAGATCGTAGAAGGTTGTCATGCCGCTGTACCGGGTTATGGTGCCCCACCTGGAGTACTGCGTCCAGCACTGATTGCCATACATGAAGAAGGACACAGTACTACTCGAAAGGGTCCAGAGTAGAGCGACTAAAATAGTTACGGGGATAGAGGAGTTGTACAGTGAGAGATTGGAGAAACTGGGTCTCTTTTCCCTAGAAAGGAGGAGACTGAGACGGGACTTGATAGAAACATTCAAAATACTGAAGGGAATAGACTTAGTAGATAAAGGCAGGTGGGGAGAACGAGAGGGCACTCTCTAAAGTTAAAAGAGGATAGATTCCGTACAAACGTAAGAACATAAGAACATAAGTAGTCGCCTCTACCGGGGCAGACCAGAGGTCCATCCTGCCCAGCGGTCTGCTCACGCGGCGGCCCATCAGGCATATTGCCTGAGCAGCGGTCCCTGACTAATTTTATACCTACCTTTACACTTATCTCTAATCCTTCCACTGCTCTTATCTGTACCCCTCAATCCCTTTGTCCTCCAGGAACCTATCCAGGTCTTCCTTGAAACCCTGTACTGTGCTATTCCCTATCACGGCCTCCGGAAGGGTATTCCATGTGTCCACCACCCTCTGTGTGAAAAAGAATTTCCTGGCGTTAGTTCTAAACCTGTCCCCCTTCAATTTCATCGAGTGTCCCCTTGTTCTTGTGATTGAAAAATTGAAAAATTGAAAAATCTGTCCTTGTCAACCTTTTTGATGCCCCTCAGGATCTTGAAGGTCTCTATCATATCTCCTCTGAGTCTCCGCTTTTCCAGGGAGAACAGCCCCAGCTTCTTCAGTCTGTCAGTATATGTAAGGTTTTCCATACCCTTAATCAGTTTAGTTGCTCTTCTCTGGACTCCCTCAAGCATTGCCATGTCCTTTTTGAGGTACGGTGACCAGTACTGTACACAGTATTCCAGATGCGGGCGCACCATAGCTCGGTACAGTGGCAGGATGACTTCCTTCATTCTGGTCGAGATACCCTTCTTAATGATACCTAACATTTGGTTTGCTTTCCTCGAGGCTGTGGCGCACTGTGCCGACGCCTTCAATGTCATGTCTACCATCACTCCCAGGTCTCTTTCCAGCTTACTGACCCCTAGCATTGATCCCCCCATTTTGTAAGTGAACATCGGGTTCCTTCTCCCTATATGCATGACCTTGCATTTCCCTACGTTGAAGCTCATTTGCCACTTTTTTGCCCATTCTTCCAGTGTCGTAAGATCCCTTTGGAGATCCTCGCAATCTACCGTGGTTTCAACCTTGCTGAATAGTTTGGTGTCATCTGCGAATTTGATGACCTCACATTTTGTTCCCGCATCCAGGTCGTCAATGAATATGTTAAACAGGAGCGGTCCCAGCACTGACCCTTGAGGAACCCCGCTCGTGACCCCTTGCCAGTCCGAGTAGTGGCCCTTTACACCAACCCTCTGCTTCCTGTCTGCCAGCCAGTTTTTGATCCATCGGTGGACCTCCCCTCGCACCCCGTGATTCCATAGCTTACTGAGCAGCCGCTCATGTGGTACCTTATCGAAGGCTTTCTGGAAGTCTAGGTAAATTATGTCTATGGATTCCCCTTTGTCCACCTGGCTATTTACCCCCTCAAAGAAGTACAACAAGTTTGTGAGGCACGACCTACCCTTGCAGAACCCATGCTGGCTCGATCTTAGCTGTCCATTTTTTTCGATATAATCACAGATGCTGTCCTTAATCAGCGCCTCCATCATCTTTCCCGGGACCGATGTGAGGCTCACCGGCCTATAGTTTCCCGGGTCGCCCCTTGAACCCTTCTTGAAGATGGGCATGACATTAGCTATTTTCCAGTCCTCCGGGATCTCTCCAGTTTTTAGGGATAGGTTGCATATTTGCTGAAGTGTCTCTGCTATTTCATTCCTTAATTCCTTGAGCACCCTTGGGTGAATGCCGTCCGGACCTGGCGACTTGTCACTCTTTAGCTTGTCTATCTGCCTGAGGACATCCTCCTGGCTCACCTCTAGTTGGACCAGCTTGCTATCTTGATCTCCATTTTCTATTGCCTCTGGTTCCGGAATGTTGGATGTGTCCTCCCTCGTGAAGACCGACGTAAAGAAGTCATTTAACTTGTCAGCTATTTCTTTTTCCTCCCTCCCTCCCTTTCTATCCCCATCATCCAGGGGCCCCACTTCCTCCCTCGCTGGTTGCTTCCCCTTTACGTACCTGAAGAATGATTTGAAATTTTTTGCCTCTCCCGCTAGTCTCTCTTCATATTCCCTCTTTGCTCTCCTAACCACTCGGTGGCACTCCTTCTGGCTTTCCTTGTGTTCCTTTTGGTTGGCCTGCGTTTGGTCCTGTTTCCATTTTTTGAACGATGCTTTCTTGTCACTGATCGCCTTTTTTACACCAGCCGTTATCCATGCTGGGTTCTTTGTTCGATTTTTCTTGCACCCTTTTCTGAACCTGGGGACGTACAGGTTCTGTGCTTCGTGCACCGTACGCTTGAGCAGGGTCCAGGCGCTTTCTACCCAGAGAGTGGTAGAAAACTGGAACACTCTTCCAGAATCTGTTATAGGAGAAAACACCCTCCAGGGATTCAAGACAAAGTTGGACAAGTTCCTGCTAAACCGGAACGTACGCAGGTGAGGCTGGACTCATTTAGAGCACTGGTGTTTGACCAAAGGGCTGCCATGTGAGTGGACTACTGGGCACGATGGACCAATGGTCTGACCCAGCAGCAGCAAATCTTATGTTCTTATGACAGAGACCATCTTGGATATTTGGTGATTTTTTTTCCAAAAGTTCCCTGCTTCTACAAACTTGCAGTTTTTGCCTCAATTCTTGTTAGGATGGAGTCCTTGGGTACCTCTTGTATGAATTCATTCTTGGATTATGCTTCTTTAGCATCTCAAGAGAACTTTATGCCACATGTCATGCAGCTCAGCCAGGAGTGGTAGCACCAAAGAGTTTTCCCTCTCTCCTGATTAAGCAGGGGTGACTTTATACCCTAGGGGTCAGAAGACTTCTCAGACTTTATGAAATATTTGTGGAATGAGTTTCACAGCAAGCTTTCTTCTCCTCAGATACATCCATGAGCGGTGTTGCTTCTATAGGCACTTCTTGTTCTCAGACGGCCACTATTTTAGCGTTGCCAGATCCTGATCTGGGTGATCCATATGATGATGACCAGCTAGCTGACCCTTTGTTCTCAGGCACAGTACTCCCAAGACATGAGGATCTGAGTCTGTTTCCAGGATCTGTGGAGCTTTAGAACCTGTGGATGATCCCACTCGTCTGTGGCTTTGCCAGAGCTTAAATTGGAGGTTTTAAATTAGTTCAATTTGGTCACTCAACTGGCTCCTTCTACTTCTTCCTCCTGGCTTTGTGGTGTGTGCTCACAGTTTTCCTCCTTTCATTGGCAACATGATATGATCATTTTGGTCTCAGAACAATATGATGTGTCAGAAGGTGCTCTTAAGATTGCGAGAGCCATGTCTCACTTGTACCCTCTTGCACAGGAGTGCCAGCAGGTTTTGGGGCAGCTTAGGGTAGATTCTTTGGTTCTACAAGTGACTATCCTTGAGAAATATGTTGTACTTTTACTATTTATATTTTGTAAATCACTGATTGTCCAGTTCTCTTCAGCCTAGAAGTCATACGATTGTGGAGGTATAGAAGAAGTCATTGTGCATCACTGAGGTCAGCACCACTTTGACCTCATGGCCATAGCACAGAACAGGAAAATGACTTGCTTCTACTGTCACAGGTCTGAGCCTGGCATGAGGATCTCAATGCTCTCATACAGCCATGGCTACAGGGCCTTCTCCTGTATGTTTTTCCTCTGTAGTCCATGATAGGCTGAATTATACAGTGAATCACAACCCATATGGACCATGTAGTTCTTGTGGCTCCAGACTGGCCTAATAGGCTGTGTTATACAAATCTGATGCATCTTCATAGAGGGGATGGCCTTCAGTTGAGCACACCTCCAGACCTTCTCACTCAGGATCCAGTATCCTTGATCACTTTGCTTTTATTGCATGGCTGATGAGTGTGCAGCTTTAGTGCAAAAAGGCTATTTGGAGATGGTGATTACCACACTTCTAAAGTTTAAGAAGTTGACTACTATATCTATCTAAGCTATGTTGTGGAAGACTTTCCAGCATTGGTGTACCCATGAACAGATGGAGACATATTCCTTTCTGATTCTGGTGATTCTTACCTTTCTTCAGGCTGATCAAGATGAATTATATTCATGGTGGGATTCCTTTGAGTCCAGATGGCTAGGCTCTCCTGTTTCAAAGTGAGGGTCAATCATTCATCTTTGGCTTCTCACCCTGATACTAAACTAAACTAAACCTTAAGTTTATATACCGCATCTTCTCCACAGATGTAGAGCTCGGCATGGTTTACAAAAACTTAAATATAGGAAGAGAAGAATAAGGGGTTGGGGTTGCCTATGGGGGGAAGAGAGCATTACATTTTTGTGAAAAGCCAAGTTTTCAGGTGCTTACGGAATAGTTGGAGGGAGCTCATGTTCCTTAGTGGGACAGTAAGATTGTTCCAAAGCCCTGTGATTTTGAAGACAAGGGATTTTCCCAGTTTACCCGCATAGAAAATACCATGTAGAAAGGGGAAGGATCGTTTATGTTTTTGGGTGGGTCTGGTGGAATCAGGACTCGAGGAAGGGAGAATGCTGTGAATAATCTTAAAAACCAGGCAGGTGCACTTGAAATGAACTCTGGAAATCACTGGGAGCCAGTGAAATTTGGCCAGAAGTGGAGAGACATGATCAGATTTGTGTTTTGCGAAGATCAACTTGGACGCAGTATTCTGGATTAGCTGGAGTCTTTGAAGACTTTTTTTGTTAGACTTAAATAGATGGCATTACAGTAGTCTATTTTGGAGAGGATGATAGATTGGACAAAGACGGCAAAATGTTGGCGGAAGTAGGACCTTACTTTCCTCAGCATGTGGAGGCTAAAAAAGCATGATTTTGCCATGGAGTTGCCATGGAGTTGCCATTGAAGGAGAGGGAAGAATTGATAATGATGTCTAGGACCTTGCTTCAGAACTCAAGCTACAGTGTAGTG
Source organism: Geotrypetes seraphini (assembly GCF_902459505.1). Taxonomy (NCBI): domain Eukaryota; kingdom Metazoa; phylum Chordata; class Amphibia; order Gymnophiona; family Dermophiidae; genus Geotrypetes; species Geotrypetes seraphini. The sequence continues at coordinate 106,289,949 of NC_047095.1, read as the reverse complement.
CCAGAGAGCAGTGAGAAGAGGGTTGGTAGGTGTTCTAATTTTGGGCCAAGCCAGAGTAGTTTTATTTGAGATTCGTTCAGTTTCATCTGTACCGAGAGGGACCAGGAGTGAGTCTCCTTATGCAATCTGTAATGTTCTCATGGAGGTTGGTGAAGTTCTGGTCTGTCTCGAGAAAGACGAGGATGTCATCAGCGTATGTGTAGATTGATTCAATGGGAGATAGTTGGAAGAGTTTCAGGGAAGACATATAGATGTTAAAGAGAATAGGGGATAAGGGTGATCCCTGCGAGACTCCGCAAGATGGTTTCCAAGGAATGGATATAGTGCCATTTGTGTTGACAGTGTAGGAAGTTCAAAAACCACTTTAGCACGGTGGAGTCAATGCCTATCTCGGAAAGTTGATACAGTAGAATATCGTGGTGGATGACATCGAAAGCTGCAGAGAGATCGAATTGCGATAGGACAGTGAACTTGTTACGAGAATGTAATTGTTGCACCTTTGAAATTAAGGAGACTAGGAGGTATTCGGTGCTGAAGCTGGGTCTGAAGCCATATTGGTAGGGTAGGAGAATGAAGAATCTCTCTACGTAAGATGAGAGCTGGGTAGAGATGATGGCCTCTAACATTTTAGTCAGGAGAGGGATATTTGCTATTGGGCGGTAGTTAGATGGTAAGGAAGGGTCAAGTTCCGCTTTTTTCAGTAGTGGGGACAAGGCAATATGTCCCATTTCTGTGGAGAACAGGCCTGAAAATAAAGCAGAGTTTATAAGTCTGGTAAGGGAGGAGATGGCCTACGCAGGAATGTTCTCATAAAGATAGGAAGGGAAAGGATCCAGGACGCATTTACAGGATTTTAGTTTGAACAAAGTTTAGAGATCTGGGGTTCGGATACAAGTTCAAAGGCAGTCCAGGATCTATATGCAGGGATAGGGTTAGAGTCATTGGGGGACAGAGAATTGTAAGAGACCACTGGGGGGAAGGAGCTCCTTATGATAGTGATCTTTTTGTTGAAAAATTTAGCTAGGTTGTCTACGAATGGGGAGGAGGGGGGAAAGGTGGAGTCATTTTTTGAAGTTAAGTTGCGCCAGATGTTGAACAGTGTACTACTTTGGTTTTTAGATCTGGAAATTGTATCACCATAGAAATTCTTCCTTGCTTTTTTAATACTGTGTTATAGAACTTGATATTGTCTCTCCAGGACTGTCTGTCTGAAGGGGATTTCGATTTTTTTCCATTTACGCTCCAGAGCTCGACATTTCTGCTTCAATTCCCTGTGGAATGGAAGATACCAGTGAGCCTTGAGGGAGTAGGAGATAGGTTTAGTAGATAAAGGGGCAAGAGCACAGTAGGTGGTCCCAGAAAGGATTACCCAGTTGTGCCAGTTGGATTCTGGGTCAACAGGTTTAGGAAAAGAGGGAAGTTGGTTGAGAAATTGGGTACAGAACAGTTCGCTTGTGATTTTTTTGCAGTAGTTAATAGAATTTGTGGCCCGGGGTGGAGTGCCAAGGCGAGACATGAAAATGGGAAGGCAGAAAGAGCCTAGAAGGTGATCGGACCATGGGACATGTTCCCAACGAGCCTCCTCAGCAGAAGTTTTGTGCTCGGTCAGGTCGAGGAAACTGTATGCCCCTTTTCATGGGTAGGGGCGGGCATAAGAATGGTGAAACCTAGGGAGGTGAGGAAGTTGTTGAATTCAGTTGCATCCTTGCTGGTGTTATCATCTAGGTGGAGATTGATATCGCCAATGATCAATAGTTTCTGGAATTTTAAGAAAGCCCTTGTTATGGTCTTGAGAACGAGTTCAGAGGATTTGTTCCACAGGGTTGGTGGTCAGTATAGTAACAAAATACCTAATGGGTAGGGGTGAAATTTATCATTGACTGAAGCTAACATGAATTCTAGAGAAGTATGGCTGCCCTTTTCAAGGAGCTGAACATCAAAGAATGATTTGTAGAGCATAGCCAGGCCTCCTCCTTTTCGGTTAGTTCTGATGTTTCTAGATTTCTAAAATGGGGTCTTCACAATAGACTACCATTCAAACCACCTTTCCCTTCATAGGCTCTTACCTGGTGCTATCTAGTCTTACTAAGGCTATCCTTGAGCCTCTTGAGGATGTTTCCCTCTTGAACGTGATCCTCAAGCCTGTTTTTCTGATTGCTGTTAATTCAGCAAGATGTGTCTCTAAACTCCAGGCTCTTTCTTGTCAAGAGCCCTTTCTCTGTGTCTCGGAGACTGGTATTTCATTGTGCACAGTTCTTTCTTTCTTGTTGAAGGTGGTTTCAGCTTTCAAGTGAATCAGGAAGTGTGTTCACCTGATTTTAAGCCAACTGGTTTGAAGAAATAGGATCACATTTTGAGGACGTTGGATGTACCCAGAGTTCTTCTGCATTCCCTGAAGGTCATTAATGAATTTGGTCTCTCTGATCATCTGTGCTGCCTCATTCTGTCAAGTGAGGCATGCCCTCTTCCAGAGCCATGATTTCAAGATGGATCCATATGTTTTGTCTAGGAAACCTGACTATGTTTTATCTAGGAAACACTGTCCCATTTTAGTTAAGGCACATTCTACTAAGAGAATGGCTTCTTCATGGGGGTTAATTATGGGAAGGACTAATGCATGTAACTTTCATAATGCAGTAAGTTTTATGAGCCTCTCTTCCACATATTGGTACCTGCACTACCATTAGGTAGATCGCTAGTGTAATTGTGATCAACTAAATGTTAGGTGTGCTGATACCATGTTATACTATTATTCTATGTAAACATCAGCACTATTGTAATAAGATATATTCGAATGAAGACACTATCATATATTCCAAACTCAACTGAGAGAAGTTATCTCGCAGCTTTGCTAGACTTCATTCAACTGCAATTAGAGCTTTATGTTTACTGGTCCTCAGCGGGCCAGCACGCACTCAAATATTTTCATTGTGCTGGGCTTTACGTTCCCACTCGTCATTGGAACCAGCATACATTTTCAATTTTAAAAATATTTTTAAATAATTAAGTATGAAATACTAAAAGTACTTAGCTTTTAGTAAGACGCTGTGCAGGGGGGGGGTCAAAAGGTTTTGACGCAATGGTGGCTGAATGTTATTAAGAGGGGACCTTGATAAAGCCCATCGATTCACATGGGCGAAACATGTCGGTGTAAAGAAAAAAATCCCCCCCCTGCACAGCGTCTTACTAAAAGCTAAGTACTTTTAGTATTTCATACCTAATTATTTAAAAATATTTAAAAAATTGAAAATGTATGCTGGTTCCAATGACAAGTGGGAGCGTAAAGCCCAGCACAATGAAAATATTTGAGTGCGTGGTGGCCCGCTGAGGACCAGTGAACATAAAGCTCTAATTGCAGTTGAATGAAGTCTAGCAAAGTTGGGATGCTATTATTCTATAACACAATCTGCCCAAAACTCTGCTAAGGAAAGTAGGCATGCTCAGAAGAAGATCAAGGGTGTCTTTGTTCTGTAGACATCTGTTTTAGACTAAGACACTAGTTTTTGGCTATGAAACCCCTGGCATAAATAGGTTACACCTAAATTTTAGATGATTTTAGATGTCATTGTTAAATAGGTACCTACTGAGCCTGCTCAAGCACCAAACTTGAGACATCCAGTTGTAGAATAATCTCCATATTATATAACATTTGGGCTTCTTTTATAAAGTCATGGTGGAGGTTTCTGCAGCAGGCCAATGATGTAAATCAGATGCTCATAGGAGTTCTATGAGCATTGCCACATTTACATCACCAGTCCATGATAGAAACCTCTACCATGTCTTTCTAAATCTATCAATTGTTTAAGTACTTCAGTCATAGTTATGGTTTGGGTAAAACACAAGTAACCCTTCTTTGGGAAAAGGTTTCCAATCTCTCTCTGTTTACTAGGTTCTGTATTTTGTTGTCTAATTGTTTTTTTTTTGTAGTGAGCTTTGCATTAGGTCAAAGTAATTAATGTCCCTCTGTGACTCAACAGCTCCTCAATGGTTTAACTTATAGAGGATACTCTCTCTGAGAAGTTCCTCACTTATTACCTCAATCATACTTACACCTCTGAAGGTAAAAAATTTAGTCCAGAGACAACAGAGGTGAGTTTATTTAAAAAAATTAAGCAACCCAATCACAAGACAACAATATCCTTACTCAAAAAGCATTACAAGATGATAAACAGCATAGCACTCAACCATAACAACATATCTTCTCTACAAAATTGAATTCCAGGTTTTAGACTTTACAGAGTGCTGTTTCAATGAGCTTATCATGCTCTTTCTTGTGGTTAAGAAAATAGTTTTCCTCTTCTCTCATATTTGTGACACTTATTGAGTGACATTTTTAAAATTGAAGAGGATATTGGAACTTTTGGAAGAAATTGCTATGATCTTCCAAGGGGCTTTGTTGTGGCCTTCAGCTCAAGCATTAAATTAGTGAGTTGCACCCTGCCAAGGTAAAATATAATTTTTTAACAACCAACACAAGAAGAATCAATTATTCCTGAATACATAGGAAGGACTGATCCCCCCACTGACCTGTGAACCCCCCGCCGACCCCCCCACCTCCCTCCCCGTACCTTAAAAATTGTTGGTCGGACGGACGGATGCCAAGCCCATCCATCCGACAGGCCAGCCATCTCTGGAATGGCTGGCCATAGGGCCTGATTGGCCCAGGCGGCTCAAACCCCGCCCACAGATGGGGCTTGAGGCGCCTGGGCCAACCGGAATTGGCCCAGTTGTCTTAGGCCCCTCCTGTGAGTGGGGCCTTAGGCACATGGGCCAGTTGAGCCCTAAATGTTACCACACTTTTAAGAGGGTAGTCAAAAGTTACCTTTTTGTACTCTGCTCAGTGAATAAGTACCGTATTTTTCACTTCATAAGATGCACTTTTTCCCACCCAAAAGTATGGGGAAATCTCAGTGCATCTTATTAAACGAAGGTGAAAAATTTAAATCTCCCCTCATGGCTGCAAACCCCCACACACAGCTTTTTAAACATCATCCGCTGTTCCCTCCCCCTGTACAATTGTAATCCCTTCCCATGGCTGCACTACCTTTCACCCGAACCAGCTTTTTAAACACTGCCCGCAGCACCCCCCGTACAATTGCAACACTCCCCCCATAGCCGCACCACCTTTCAGCCGCACCAGATATTTAAACACCACCCCACGCTTCCCCGTACAATTGCAATCCCCTCTTGCTGTAACCTCCCATCGCCGCACCTGCACACTTTTTTAAAACAAATCCCCCACTGTTGTCGCCACCACCGCTGCCACTGCCACATACCTTTTTCAAGCCTGGTGGTCCATCAGCTCCCTCCACGGCTCATGAGTCAAGAGCACAGCGGTCAGGCCCAAGCTTTATATGCTCCAGCTTGGGCCCACGCTGCTTTCTGAATGGCTGGCAGCAGTTCTCGTGGGACTTGCAAGAACTGTTGGCAGCCATTCAGAAAATGGTGCGGGGTCAGGAGGGAACACAGAAAGCTCGTGCCTGACCTCCTGGCTCCTGATTTGCTGCCGTGGAGGGAGGGAAAAATTTTAAAAGGTACCGTTTGTTTTAGTTTTTTAAAAAAAAGGTACAAGGGAGGGGGTATGATAAAAAAGGTACAAATGGGGGTATGATTAAAAAGGTACAAGGGGGCTATGATAAAAAAAGTACAAAGGGGGTATGATAAAAAAAGGTACAAAGGCATATGATTAAAGGTACTTGGGATGATTAAAAAAGGTACTGGGGTATATGGGGGATGAATTAAGGTACTGGGGGTATGTGGGGGGTATGAGGCTTGCCTGCCTGTCTGTAACTAGGCCTACCTGCCCTGTGCCCTGTCCTGATCTACCACTAGACCACCAGAGGGGGGGACAGGGTATAGATTTTGGCAGGGAGGGGGACAAGATGCAGAGCCTGGCAAGAAGTGTGGAGTTGGGTGCAGAGTCTGGCAGGGAGATTTGGTTCATAATGTTTTTTCCTTGTTTTCCTCCTCTAAATTTAGGGTGCGTCCTATGGTCAGGTGTGTCTTATGGAGTGAAGAATACAGTAGATAAGATTTTTTGATTACAGTCATGAAGATTTATATAACTATATAGTTCTTGGTCAAATATGTTCCTGGATTTTTTTCTTATTGTAATCTGTCTTCAGCTAATTTGGTAACGTGGAATAGAAATGTTTTCATTAGATTTGATTAGGTGCCGTTATAGAATTGATACTCTGTGTGCACCATTGGCTTCCCTCATGAATGCGCAAAGTTAAAGTATTGATCCCAAGTGACGTCTCCTAAGAGCAGCTACAGGATTTCAACCAGGTTGCCCAGATGGTCAGACATGTGATCTAATCATTAGGCTACTCCTCCAACCTTTCTTCTGTTCTTCTGATTGATGAGAAATAGTTGTTTAATCATGTGAATATATATGAAATTCATTGTAACAGTAGCACAATACTCAAATCTTTTTTTGATTTGTTTTTTTTTGTTAATAGGGTATATTGTTTTTCCTTTATAAGAAAATGTTGCTACTGGTATATCTAGGCCTTTAAGTCATTACATTTTTTTAAATTTACTTTCTGTTGTTTCTCATCAAAATAATGTAACATTTAGGAAGAAAGATACAGCCCAGTATACCAACAGTGGAGGCCAGAATAGCAAATATCTCCACTGCCACCATGTACTTGCCCTTGATGCTCAAGTATGTTGGGATGAAGGAGATCCAGATGCTACAGAAGACCAACATGATGAAGCTGATGTACTTGGCCTCATTGAAACTGTCAGATAGATTTTTTTTATTTTATTTCTTTATTCATTTTAAAGCCATGATTAAGTGCAGGATATAATACAATTATATAACTCTATAAAAGCACTTTAATACATTTACAATTATAATTTATGACAAATAGATATATCTCCTCCCCCTCAAATTGTATACAAAAATTATACTCAAATTGAGAAATTGAAAAATACATTCCAACCCATCCACCCTTGACGTATATGACCAAAGGGCATAATCACTAATCATTCTTTGAAAAATTTTGTCAATGGCTCCCAAAACTTCTGAAAATTCTTATAATGTCCCTGATGTATAGCCATACTTCATTCCATCTTAAAAATATGACACCAAAAGGTATAGTTCAGTCTATCCCAGTTTTTCCAATTCCTTAAAATAAGCTGAATGTCAACCCTTGTCATAATAAATAGAAGTTTATTATCATGAGATGATATTTGGCTTTAAGCTCTCATCATAGTGCCAAATAGCACAGGAAAGCTATGATGAAGCTGATACTAGCCAGAAATCCTAGATAACCCAGAACACAGTAAAATGCAATTACTGACCCTTCATTACATTCAATTATTATTATTCCAATTTCTGATATCATATTAAGATATGAAAATAGTAGAGTAGTGAATAACCAGGCAAGACACAGAACAGTTTGAATAAGAGAACAGCAAATGACTATAGTAACTAAGACCCTGGAACCCATCCATTTCTGGAGCTTGTTTCCAGGCTTGGTGGCATGAAAGGCCATTACCACAGTGACAGTTTTCAGGTAATAAAGAAAGTATATCTTTATTTGTGAATAAGTTTTCACTGTAGCTTAGTATGGACCAGAATGTGCAGTGTTTCTATATTTTAATGATAAATCTTTAAACTAAACTAAACTAAACTAAGCCTTAGGTTTATATACCGCATCTTCTCCAATGAAGTGGAGCTCGACACGGTTTACAGAGTTTAAAGAAAATATGGGAAGAGAGAAAAGAAAGAGTTTACAAAGCATAAAAAGAGGGGATGTAATCAGGAGAAGAGATTATTATATGCTAGAGAAAAGCCAGGTTTTCAGTTGTTTTCGGAATAGTTGGAGGGAGTCCAGGTTCCGCAGCGGGACAGTGAGGTCGTTCCAGAGGCCGGTGATTTTGGAGAGGAGGGATCTACCCAGTTTACCTGTTTAGAGAATGCCGTGTAGAGAGGGGAAGGATAGTTTATGTCTGTGGGCAGATCTGGTGGTAGTTGGTGTCGGGGCGAGGAAGAATAGAGGGATTAGGGGCGAAAGGATGCCGTGAATGATCTTGAAAGCCAGGCAGGCATTTGAAATGAATTCTGGAAAGTACTGGGAGCCAGTGAAGATTGGTAAGTAGAGGGGAGACGTGGTCATATTTGCGTTTAGCAAAAATCAGCTTAGCCGCAGTGTTCTGGATAAGCTGGAGTCTGCGAAGACTTTTTTCGTTAGGCCTAAGTAGATGGCGTTACAATAATCGAGTTTGGATAGGATGATGGATTGTACAAGGACGGTGAAATGCTTTTGGTGAAAATAGGATCTAACTTTCCTCAGCATGTGGAGGCTGAAAAAACAAGATTTTGCCAGGGAATTCAGGTGATCGTTGAGGGAAAGGGAGGAGTCGATAGTGATGCCAAGGACCTTGCTTGAGAACTCAAGGTGTAAAGCAGGGCCTGTGGGTAGGGTGAAGAGGGCGGGCAGGTGGGCTAATTTTGGGCCGAGCCAGAGTAATTTTGTTTTTGATTCACTTAATTTCATCTGTACTGAGAGGGACCAGGCATGAAGTCTCATTATGCATGATGTGATGTTCTCTTGGAGGTTTGTAAGGTTTGGATCTGTTTCCAGGAGGATGAGGATATCGTCTGCATATGTGTAAATTGTTTCAAGGGGGGATAGTTTAAGGAGCTTCAGGGAGGTCATATATATGTTGAAGAGAATAAGGGATAGGGGAGAGCCCTGTGGAACAATACAGGATGGAGTCCATGAAGCGGATTTGGAACTGTTTGTGTTGACAATGTAGGAACGATCGCGAAGGAAGTTTGAAAACCACTTTAGGACAGAAGAGTCTATCCCAATCTCGGAAAGTTGGTAGATTAGTATGTCGTGATGCACGACGTCGAAAGCCGCAGAGAGATCAAACTGTAGGAGAACAGCAAATTTGTTTTGGGCGTGTAGTTGTTGCACCTTTGAGATTAGGGAAACTAGGAGGGACTCGGTGCTGAAATTGGGCCTAAATCCTTATTGGTAGTGTTGGAGAATGGAGAATCTCTCTAGGTAAGAGGAGAGCTGAGTGGCGACTATGGTCTCTAGAAGTTTTGTTAAAAGAGGGATGTTTGCTATGGGGCGATAGTTCGATGGTGAGGAAGGGTCAAGATCGGGTTTTTTCAGAAGAGGGGATAAGGCAATGTGTCCCATTTCGGTGGAGAACAGGCCCGATAGTAAGACTTTGTTTATGAGGTTAGTAAGGGAAGAGATGGCCTGTGTAGGGATTTTTTCGTAAAGGTGGGATGGGAAGGGATCTAGGATGCACTTGCAGGATTTAAGTTTGAGGCAAAGTTTAGAGATCAGGGTCTCAGATACAAGTTCGAATGTAGTCCATGATCTGTCGGCAGGGATAGCGTCGGAGTCTTTCGGGGGGAGAGAGTTGTAGGAGATAGCTGAGGGAAACGAGCTCTTTATGGTAGTGATCTTCTCGTTGAAAAATTTGGCTAGGTCATTTGGAGATGGGAGGGGGGAGGGGGCGGAGTCATTTTTAGAAGTTAGGTTCTGCCAGATGTTTTGGTTTTTTGACCTGGAGATTTTGTCTCCATAGTAATTCTTCCTAGCTTTTTTTAGTACGGAGTTGTAGGATTTGATGTTTACTCTCCAGGATTGCTTATCTAGGGGGGATTTTGATTTTTTCCATCTCCGTTCCAGGGCCCATTTCTGTTTTAATTCTCTGTGGTAATGGAGGTACCAGGGAGCCTTGTGAGAATAGGAGATGGTTTTACTGGTTAGAGGGGCAAGGACACAGTATGTGGATTCGGAAAGAGTCACCCAGTTGTGCCAGATTGAGTCAGGGTTCGAGTGAGTGGGAAGGGGAGGGAGTTTGTTGAGAAACTGGGACCAGAATAGTTCATTTGAGATCTTTTTGCGGTAGGTGATGGAGTTTGTGGCACGGGTTGGGGTATCAAGGGCTGACATGAAGACAGGGAGGCAGAAAGAGCCTAGGAGGTGATCCGACCAGGGGACATGTTCCCAACGGGTCATATCTGTGGAAGTTTTATGCTCAGTCAGGTCAAGAAAGCTAATGATGTCAATGGAGTGCCCCTTTTCATGGGTAGAGTTGGGCGGGGAAGCAGTGAAGCCTAAGGAGGTGAGGAAGTCTTTGAACTCAGTTGAGTCATTGTTGGTGTTGTTGTCTAGGTGAAGGTTTATGTCACCTATGATCAGCAGTCTTTGGAATTTTAGATAGGCCTTTGTTATGTTCTCAAGAACAAAGTCAGAGGATTTATTCCAGGGGTTGGGTGGGCGGTAAAGTAGCAGGATGCCTAATGGGTGGGGGCGAAGTTCGTTGTTTATTGAGGCAAGCATGAATTCCAGGGAGGGGTGACTACCCTTTTCTAAGAGCTCAACATTAAAGAATGATTTGTAGAGAAGGGCTAGACCTCCTCCTTTTCGATTTAATCTAGGAGAGAAAAGACCGTGGTAGCCTGGGGGACAGAGTTCATTTTGTGTGAGTAAGTCATCTTTTTCAATCCATGTTTCAGTGATGCACAAAAAACCCGGATCAACATCCTCAAGTAAATCTTTTACTATTTGGGTCTTATTTCTGACGGACCTGGCATTACAATAGAGAGTAGAGACTGGGGTGAGAGAGTCAGAGGTAAGGATGGGCAGGTTTGCTGGGGGAACAGGTTTTAGGGTGGAGAGGTTAGCACATCGGTGTTTTTTGAAATGATGGGGTCTGGAGGATACTAGCATGGGAATTCTGAGCCCAGGACAGATATTGTTGGGGAATGTAGCATCGGGAGAGTTTGGGAAGAGGTTTTGGGAGTGGGAAGTGTTTGTGAGGGAGTAGAGAAGGAGGAAAAAGAGGCCAGAGTGAAGGAATTCGGGGGCGGAGCAGGGCTCCCACGCTGCCCGAAGTCACCGGGCAAAGAGAGGAGTAACCCCGAAGGCAGGGAGCTGCTTCTAAGGAGAGCGATGAGAGTCTCTGGACTTCGGGCGGAGCAACGGCTCCCATGCGGCCCGAAGTGGCGGTTGGAGTGAGGAGCAGCACCCGATGGCAGAGGTGCTATTCTCGAAGAAAACTCGGTCCAGCAGGGGAATTCGGGCGGAGCAGGGCTCCCATGCTGCCCGAAGTCACCGGGCCGAAGAGAGGAGCAGCCCGGAAGGCAGGGAGCTGCTTCTGAGGAGAGCGATGAGAGTCTCTGGGCTTCGGGGCGGAGCACGGCTCCCACACGGCCCGAAGTGGCGGTTGGAGTGAGGAGCAGCACCCGATGGCAGAGGTGCTATTCTCGAAGAAAACTCAGGCCAGCAGGGGAATTCGGGCGGAGCAGAGCTCCCACGCTACCCGAAGTCACCGGGCCGAAGAGAGGAGTAGTCCCGAAGGCAGGGAGCTGCTTCTGAGGAGAGCGATGAGAGTCTCTGGCTTCGGGGTGGAGCAACTCTCCTCAGGAACTCCTGCTGGTGGCTGGAGGGGGTTTGGTAAAGGCTGTGCGCCGTTGGCGCTTTAGATTTCTTATATTCGGGTCCCCCGCTGGTCAGGGAGAGGGGCGGAGCAAGGGCTTCCACGCTCAACTCTCCCCAGGAACTCCTGCTGGTGGCTAGAGGGGGTCCTGTAAAGGCTGTGCGTCGTTGGCGCTTTAGATTTTTAAATTTGGGTCCCCCGCTTGATAAATAGATAAATAGATAAAGAAGTGTTGTTTAAAAGGAGGGAGCTCAACTGTCAGCCAGCCACCATCCAGCCTCCAAGTTCCGGAATTTAGATGTAATACTTTTATTTTAGGTAGGCGTAACTGGTATATTGTATATATATACTGATTTTTTTAAATCATACTTTATCATTAGTAGCCCAAGATGAGTTACATCCAATGAGTATTTCCCTTTCTGCAGAAAGCTTAAAGAAAAACTTATACCTGAAGATATGGAAATAAGTACTGCATATAAGAACATAAGAAAAGTCATCCTGAGCCAGACTGAGGTGTATTGAACCTTGAAGATCCCAAAACATAGGTCTAATTACTAGATTTAATTTCCAGGGATGAACATAGCTCTCCAATGTATTCATATACCTTAATAATTAGACTTTATAATCTAATTCTCTTTTGAATCCCACTATTTAGTCACCTTGCTGCCCTTCTTGGAATCTTTTTTAGTTGCACTATGTCCTTTTGGAAATGGGACAACCATAAATAGGGTCAGTTAGAGTGGCAACGTACAAACAGGTTGTAGTTCCGGGTACCAATACACAGACAAAGCCAAGGTGGAAGGAATCAGGAGAATAAGGCAAAAGGGAGGGAGAGAAAAACAGTTGGGTTAAAGAGAGGCATGCTCCAGTGGTGGGTAATTAGAAGAAATAACTTTATAGAGGTGAACTATTGGAGCTAGGGTGAAGAACTGGAGGGGCAGGCTAGAATTGGGTATAGCTTACTGATTCATATACATGTCAACATCATTATTTTCCTCTGCCCTGCCTAACCAACTTGGGTCTGCACAGAGAACAATGTCACAGCATTGGCAAGAGATTTGCCGAAACAGAGAAACATTAACTTTGATGTAATGATGAGCTCTAGTTATGCTTATTTGCTAGCATTGATGGCAATGAGTATCCAGTCATAGGCATCAGAATGGGGGGAGGCCACAGGGGCCACGGCATCCCTAAACATTGGTGGGCAGAAGAGTCAGTTATGGCTCTACTCCCCCACCTACCTTTCCCAGTCACTGTAATTTTAAATCTCTGTGCAGCCATTGTAAAGTGCAGCATCTGGCCTACACAGGAACAGGAAGTCACTTCAGAATGAAGATTTCTGGAGCAGGTCTTCTCACTGATGCTCTGTGGAGGTTGCCTAAAGATTTTAAATTATAGTAACCGGGGAAGGTAGGTGGGGGATTTGGAGAGCGAGGTCATGCTGCAGGATCCTGGTAGAGTTAGGGTAGAATTTGGGCCCCCCCAATCAAAAAAGCATTCCACTGCCTATGTCTGCTCTCTATCATTTATAGATGAGCCAGGGCTCAATGCAATGAGGACAAAACAATGATGGCTGACCCCAGACTTTTATGGAAAGGACTGCAAGAGCAAATAGAATTACTGGAAGATCCAAGTAGGGTCAAAAGTTCTTTTACAACCATTCCCATAGTGAAGAGGACATAACAGATCCTCCATGGTCCATGTATATTGGTGAAGCAAAAGGTACTTCTTAAATATCTGCTGGTATGAAGGATTGGGCTCCATGTCTGTAAAACTAGCCCCCTGTAAAGGATACTGATGCATGGATTGTACATTGTATTGCATGAATTGTTTGTCTTTTATTTATTTATTTTAAAAAAATTCTAACTCACTTAAACCTAAGAAGTTTATATAAAAAAATAAACATAATCAACTTGTAATTAACACAGATAAATAGATAAACACATCTAAAGCATTTACATTCAAAAAACATAATTCAATCAAGAGACTGCCTCCACAAACAAATTTGTTTTCAGCAATTTCTTAAATTTTGGAATATCAGAAAGCAGCTTCAACTGTCCTATCAACTTATTCCATAATAATGCACCTGCAACTGATATTATAGATGCTCTTATATTAGCATAATGTACTTTTGTTAATTCATCTGTTGATAATAGAAACATTCCCTCTAATCTTAATGATCTAGGAGGCTGGTAAAGCTTCCTCAATTGTGTCAAGTACCATGGATAACTTTAAAAGTCATAACCATGACCTTGAAGACAATGCAAAATTTAAAAGGCAACCAGTAGAATTTTCTCAAACTTGGTGTAACCTGTTCAAACCTACTTCCACCTTATATCAACCTTGCAGCCACATTTTGAATGACTTGCAAGGTTCTGCACCATGTCAACAAAATGCCTAAATAAAGTGCATTACAGTAATCTAGTTTTTGTATTCCTATAGTTTGAACCATCACATGGATGTCATAACCTGACAGCATAGGCTTTACTCTACTAAATAATCACATTATTGTCATTGTTAAGAGTTTCAATACTGCGGCTATAATAACCCTCTATAACTTTGTCTATCTATAGTTGTGAATCTCAAATGATAAATGACTTCAGACAGCTGTCAAGGGGTAACAAATGTATGGAAAAGTAAAGAGAAAGTAGAAGAACTGTGGGGGTGCCTTGGTGTCAACTGTATTGTTTCTGGGGAACCACCATGGGTCTACAAAAAGGTATACTGATATTCTAAGCTTAGTTCACCATCTCTTTTTCCATAATCTCTATCATTAGTTGTTTTTTAGTACCTATGACACACTGAATTGCAAATTTTACCATATTGACTAAAATGACTTCAAGATCTTTTTCTTCAACAATGACCCTATCTCAGAAGCCATTATTTTATACTTGTAACTCTCTATATGCATCACGTGTTAGGTATCTATAATTGGGATTGGGATGTAGGAGTATTACCTGGGGGTTGGCTCCAGAGTGAATAACTGACAGCCACATGCATACTATATGCCATGATTTCACTCACCAGTTTGGTTGGAGAGTTTTCCCTCTGGACAGGAAATAATACATTCATAACAGCAAGAAACCTGTTCTAAATGGATTAATTTCCGATAACCTGGAAGACACATTTGGCTGTATCTGGATGATGGATATAATGGACACGTTAACATTTAGTGCATGCTTAATCAGTCAGCGTGTGCTATATTGGCTACCGCACTTTAGTAAAAGGACCCGTTAGCTTGGAAATAAAATATGAAATATCAACAAATTTTCCTACTTTAATTTTATTTTAAAATGAATTGTATGACAAAATGAATATAATCTCTTTTGTTTCTTGCCAAATAAAAAGTCTTGGTAAACTGGATACCATATCTCACCCTATCATTTGGAGAACATTTCTATAAAGGGTTATGTAGAATTAGGTACATCAAAGGCATTTAATGGGTGCTTTTTCTATAAAGTAAAATACATACAATATTTGCTTAATTGGGTATATACTTTACATTAGAGAATGACACGGTGACAAAATTCATCACCGTTTCCGTCCCCGCGGATAACCGCGGGAAACCATCTTCATGTCATTCTTTAAAGAGAGAGGGAAGAATCAGAGTATGAATGGCCACAACCACTGACCCACAAGCTTTGCTTTGAAGAATGCTGGTGTAGAAGGACTGAGGTTGAAATAGACACTAGAAAATGACATGGAATTATTTCCCGCGGGGACAGGAACTGTGATGAATTTTGTCACCGTGTCATTCTCTAATGTGCATGGATTTAGGAGCAAGCCTTTAAGCCAGCCAGAGAGATAATTGGAATGCTTTCACATTGATGCCAGAGACATGCATATAAGCTACACATGGAGCTCACACCCATACATATCCCACCTCTAAAATGTGCTCTACAACATTTGTGCACATTCTTATACAGACCCTGGTACTGTAGTTAGGTTGATGCATGGAATGTGCTTCTGAGGAAGGTGGTGGAGAAGAAAACAGTGAAAGAATTCAAACAAGTATGTGGTGAACACAATGGATCTCTAATCAGAAAATAATGTATAAATATTAAAGAAACTAATGCCTGTACTGTGCAGACTTGCACAGTCTATGTTCTGTATATGGACATTCAGTTGAGGATGGGCTGGGGAGGGCTCCGATGGTTGAGATAGTTAGATGGGCTTGAGTGAATTTTGATGGAGACTCCAACAGGGAGAGGTATGGCCAATAGGAAAAAGGGGGTATTGATGCCCCAGTATATGACTTTGGTTAGACCTAAATTAGAATATTGTATACAATTCTAGAGGCCGCACCTTCAAAAAGATATCAAACGGATGCAGTCGGTCCAGAGAAAGGCTACTAAAATGGTGTGTGGTCTTCATGATGGGGCATATGGGGACAGATTTAAGGTTCTAAATCTCTATACTTTGGAGGAAAAGTGAGAGAGGGGAGCAATGATAAAGAAGTTTAAATACCTATGTGATATAAATGCACATGAGTCCAGTCTCTTTCATTTGAAAGGAAGACTAATCTAAGGCTCAAGAGTAATCTAAGGTAATCTTTTTTTAAAGTAAAGTAATCTTTAAAGTAATCTTTTAAAGTAATCTGTAAAGTAATCTTTTTTTACAGAAAGGTGATAGATGTGTAGAACAGTCTCCTGGAAAAGGTGGTGGAGACAGAGACTGTGTCTGAATTCAAGAAAGCGTGGGATAGGTATGTAGGATCACATAGAGAGAGTAATAAATAATGGTTTCTGCGGATGGCAGACTGGATGGGCCATTTGGCCTTTTATCTGCCATCTTGTTTCTATGTTTCTGTTTCCTATAAGAATAGAGTGTGCATTGCAGTATTTAGTTCACCTTAATAATATGACCCCTGAGTTTTAAGTGTGTTTTCAGATAGTATTTTCCTGTGTACTGAACCATATTTAAGGTTTAGTATTTTATTTTCAGGACACATTCTAATTTTATCTTTAGTATTCAGGACTTGCCAAAATTAAGGTGGGAGCACTTAACACCTCCTGTTAGGGAAGTGCTAACTTCTTTTTTAAGTTTACATTATCCAGTTTGTATATGATCATCTTAAAGTGCAGACAAAACCTTGCTATCACTTTGACCCACTGTTGTAAAATTACAACATAGAAATAACCAGCTCTAAATCTCTTAAAATCAGTATATTCAATGATGTCATAAAATCTGCATGATCTACACATATTAATGATCACATAAAAAAATATTTCAAGCTTTTTACTTACTTTAGTCCTGATGTATCCCGTCCAAAACAACAAGATGATATACTCCAAAGCAGGCAACAGGGTTGTATGACTTCATGGCCAGATAAACAGACCTATTTACACATTCAACCATCCAATGGTGTTGCAGAACTGAACAATAGGTTCTATTAGTAATGTACATGAAGTTTTAAAAAGAAAAAAAATGGGGGAGGGTTTATTTTGTAGCCTTAAATGTGATGTTGTAATATTACAACACTGGTTCTCAGGGGGTTAATGAGCTAGCAGGTTAACATTGGAATGTCCATTCCCTTCCCATGGTCCTCTACCTTCAATTAGTACATTCTTACAGGAAAATTACCTCAAAAAGCTCCAATGCACTTTCTCAGTCTTTTTTCCATGTTGTCTGTGATAGCATTTAATGCAGTTTAGTAAAAGGGTCCCTATATTTTTCTTAGGTCCTTCTTGCTGTTCTTTTCAGGCCTGAACAGAATAATGTAACATTTTGGGAAAAAGATGCAGCCCAGTATTCCTCCACTGGAAGCCAGAATAGCAAATATCTCCACTGCCACCATGCTCTTGCCCTTGGTGCTCAAGTATGTTGGGATGAAGGAGATCCAGACGCTGCAGAAGACCATCATGCTGAAGGTGATGTATTTGGCCTCATTGAAACTGTCAGGTAGATTTCTTGCTAGGAAAGCTATGATGAAGCTGATACCAGCCAGAAATCCCAGATAACCCAGAACACAGTAAAATGCAATTACTGACCCTTCGTTACATTCAATTATTATTATTCCAATTTCTGATATCATATTAAGATATGCAAATGGTGGAGCAGTGAACAACCAGGCAAGACACAGAACAGTTTGAATAAGGGAACAGCAAAGGATTATAGTAACTGAGACCCTGGAACCCATCCATTTTCGGAACGTGTTTCCAGGCTTTGTGGCATGAAAGGCCATGACCACAGTGATAGTTTTTGCAAGTAAAGAGGAAAGAGTAATGGAAAAAATGATCCCAAAGGCAGTCTGTCTGAGAATGCAGGTTATGTTCTCAGGTTGGCCAATGAATAACAAGGAGCAGAGAAAAGAAAGCATGAGAGAGATAAGGAGAATGTAACTAAGATCTCGGTTGTTGGCTCTCACTATGGGAGTGTCTCGGTAATTAATAAAGATTCTCAAGATAGCAGCAGCGATCAGAAAGAAGAAAATGCTGGTGAAAGTCAAAGCTATCCCTAGATTGTCTTTATAGGACAAAAAGGTTATTATTTTTGGGATACAGGCATCTCTCTTTTGATTGGGCCATTGGTCCTCTGGGCAGATCGTACAGATATCTGCATCTGAAAAGGAATAATAATTTCTCAGTATCTTTCATGTATTAGTTTTCGGGCAATAAAGACAGTATTAGAGAATGACACGGGGAGCGATCCCCGCAGCGAACCGCTGCGTGGCTGCGGTTTGGCTGCGGGTTATGGTGACCTCATTAGCAAATCGCCGCAGACGCGGGGACAAATCCTTTCACCGACCGCAAAAACGGTGAATAGATTTGTCCCCGCAGGCCAATGTCCCCCCCTCTAGAAACCGCAATTTACCTGTGTTTTCACCGTGCTCCTCATTTGTCAGATCAACCCTTCCTGCCAATAGAACCCGCCCCCCCCCGACGATCGCCCTCACTGGTAGGAGGGTGCCCAACCCCTCCTGCCGGCACCCCCAACGGCCCCCTATATCGCCAATAGGAGGGTGCCCAACCCCTCCTGCCGGTCCCTCCCCCAACAAATCCCGCCATCCCGAAACACCACCCTTAGTCTTACTTTCCAAGTTGGACCGGACAGCTCCTCGCTCGTCTGGCCAGCAGGCCTGCCTCTGTCCAAATGAGGCGGGCCCGCCCCTCCCCTCCCCTGCCTAACCCACAGGATCCTAGGGCCTGATTGGCCCAAGCACCTAAGGCCCCTCCTATAGCGGGAGTGGCTTTAGGTGCCTAGACCAATCAGGCCCTATGATCCTGTGGGTTGGGCAGGGTAGGGGCGGGCCCGCCTCATTTGGACGGAGGCAAGCCTGCTGGCCATACGTGTGAGGAGCCGTCCGGTCCAACTTGGAAAGTAAGACTAAGGGGGTTCCGGGGTGGGAGGGTTCGTTGAGGGGGGGTCCAGCAGGAGGGGTTGGGTACCCTCCTGCCGGCGATCTTAGGGGAGGCCATTGGGAGGACCGGCAGGAGGGGTTGGGTACCCTTCTGCTGCGATTGTCGGGAGGGCCGTTGGGGGGGTCTACAGGAGGGGTTGGGTGCTCTCCTGCCGTGATCGCTGGGGGGAGGGGAGACTTGCAGCCGTAGCCGCGGTCACTATGCTAATCACGGCAGCATTTAAAGTACATGTCGTGTTTGTTTTTGCATTGCTAGCCCCAGGGGTGGTGGAAGATTAGTGATTGAAAAACTGTATGAAAAATAACTATTTTAAATTTAGTGATCAAAATGTGTCAGTTTTGAGAATTTATATTAATTAATTTTTTCTCTGCGTGTTTTGTTTTTGTATAGTTATTAACTAATATTTAACTAAGTTTTAAAGTTTTAAAGTTTTAAAGAATGTTTCCTTTATACGTAAATAAAGAAAAGTGAATGGGATTGCAGTGGCGGTGACGGGGCGGTGAATGGGGTGGCAGTGGCGGTGACGGGGCGGTGAAGAGGATGGTGAGACGGGGACGGGGCGGTGACGGGGATGGTGAGACGGGGACGGGGCGGTGACGGGGACCAATTTTTTCACCGTGTCATTCTCTAGACAGTATCTCTTTATTTGTGAATAAGTTTTCACTGTAGCTTAGTCTGGACCAGAATGTGCAGTGTTTCTATATTTTAATGATAAATCTTTAGATGTCATACTTTTATTTTAGCTAGGCATAACGGATATACTCTATCACATGTATTGATTTTTTTAAAAATTCATACTTTATCATTAGTAGCCCAAGATGAATTACATTCAATGAGTATTTCCCTGTCTGCAGAGAGCTTAAAGAAAAACTTATACCTGAAGATATGGAAGTAATTACTGTATATAAGAACATTAGAAAAGTCATCCTGAGCCAGACTGAGGTGTATTGAACCTTGCAGATCCCAAAAAATAGATCTAATTACTAGATTTAATTTCCAGGGATGAACATGGCTCTCCAATGTACATGTATTCCTTAATAATTAGATTTTATAATCTAATTCCACTTGTTCAAATCTCTTTTGAATCCCACTATTACTCACCTTGCTGCCCTTCTTGGAATCTTTTCTAGTTGCACTATGTCCTTCTGGAGATGGGACAACCATAAATGGGGCCAGTTAGAGTGGCAATGTGCAAACAGGTTGGAGTTTCGGGTACCAATACACAGACAAAGACAAGGTGGAAGGAATCAGGAGAATAAGGCAAAAGGGAGGGAAGAAAACCAGCTGGGTTAGGAGTGGCAGGCTACAGTGGTAGGTAATTAGAAGAGATAACTTTACAGAGGTAAACTATTGGAGCTAGGGTGCAGACCTGGAGGAGCAAGCTGGAACTGGATACATCTTACTGATTCATACACATGTCAACATCATCTTTTCCTCTGCCTTGCCAACCATTCCCTTCCCTGCCTAACCAACTTGGGTCTGCACAGAGAACAATGTCACAGCATTGGCAGGAGTTTTGCCCAAACAGAGAAACATTAACTTTGATGTAATGATTAGCTCTAGTTATGCTCATTTGCTAGCGTTGATGGCAATGAGTATCCAGTCATAGGCATCAGAATGGGGGAGGCCATGACATCCCTAAACATTGGTGTTCAGAAGAGTTAGTTATGGCTCTACTCCACCACCTACCTTTCCCAGTCACAGTAATTTTAAATCTCTGTGCAGCCAGAAACATTCCCTCTAATCTTAATGATCTAGGAGTCTGGTAAAGCTTCCTCAATTGTGTCAAGTACCATGGATAACTTTAAAAGTCATAACCAAGACCTTGAAGACAATGCAAAATTTAATAGGCACCCAGTAGAGTTTTCTCAAACTTGGTGTAACCTGTTCAAACCTACTTCTGCCTTATATCAACCTTGCGGCCACATTTTGAATGACTTGCAAGGTTCTGCACCATGTCGACAAAATGCCTAAATAAATTGCAATACAGTAATCTAGTTTTTGAATTACTATAGTTTGAACCAGCACATTGAACCAGTAGACAGATCCTGGACTGTCTTTGAGCATGTATCTGAAGCCCAGGTCTCTAAACTTTGCCACAAATTAAGATCCTGCAAATGTGCCCTGGACCCGTTTCCTTCCTACCTATATGAGAAAATTCCCATGCAGGTTATTTCATCTCTCACCAGACTTATCAACTCTGCTTTACTATCAGGCCTATTTTCTGTACAAATAGGACACATTGCCCTGACCCCACTATTGAAAAAAGCTGATCTAGACCCATTCTCCCTTTCTAGCTATCATCCTAAAGCAAATATTTTCTCTCCTGACCAAAATGCTCGAGGCTATTATATCCACTCAGCTCTCATTTTACTTAGAGAGATTCTCCATTCTATTACCTTGCCAATATGGCTTTAGACCCAATTTCAGCACTGAATCCCTACTGGCCTCTTTAATCTCAAAGATTCAACAACTTCAATTTTGAAATAAGTTTGCTATCCTACCACAATTCAATCTATCTGCGGCCACAATATCCTAATTTACCAACTTTCTGAAATAGGCATTGATTCCATAGTCTTAGACTGGTTCTCAAAATTATTATGATCCGGCTCTTACACTATTAACATGAATTGAACCATGTCTTCTCCTTGGAGACCACTATATGGTGTTCCCCAGGGATCACCTCAGTTCCCTATTATTTCCAATATTTATATGTCTTCTTTGAAACTCTATAATACAACTGGGTAATTGAATAAATTGAATATTGTTCCAAAGGAAATGTAGCACAAACAGCAAAAAAGGAACAATAATAGTTATTAATACAGTTTCAAAAATGGCGTTTAGAATCCAAAAGTAGAGTAAAATAACTCAGCATAGGGAAAAAACCCTTTTATAAACTTTCATAGAATCAATCATTGCACCATCTTGTTAGAATAAATGATTTTTAAATAACTTCATAGATTCATAAGTAATTCTTAAATCTCCATAATGTGAAAATAAAGTCCAAAGTCCAAAGTTTTGTGAAAAGCTAATATAAGTAAACAGACTTAGTTTCAATGTCTCTGCAGCGGTGACCCAGCGGGGTTCTGACGCGTTTCGTCGTCCTGGCTTCCTCAGAGAACATAACATAAGAACATAAGAACTGCCATCTCCGGATCAGACCTTCGGTCCATCAAGTCCGGCGATCCGCACACGCGGAGGCCCCGCCAGGTGTACACCTGGCGTAATTTTTAGTCCACCATATCTTTATATGCCTCTCTTAAGGAGATATGCATCTAGTTTGCTCTTGAAGCCTAGGACGGTCGATTCCGCAATAATCTCCTCTGGGAGGGCATTCCAGGTGTCAACCACTCTCTGAGTGAAGCAGAACTTCCTGACATTAGTCCTGAACCTGTCCCCCCTTAGCTTCATTACATGTCCTCTAGTCCGTGTCAAATTGGACAGTGTAAATAATCTTCTCTGCTCTATTTTGTCGATTCCTTTCAGTATTTTGAAGGTCTCGATCATATCCCCATGCATTCTCCTTTTCTCAAGGGAGAACAATCCTAGTGTTATAAGTCTATCCTCATATTCCAGTCTCTCCATACCCTTCACCAGTTTTGTTGCTCGTCTCTGCACCCTCTCCAGCAGTTTTATATCCTTCTTTAGGTAGGGAGACCAATGTTGGACGCAGTATTCCAAGTGTGGTCTGACCATTGCCCTATAAAGCGGCATTATAACTTTCTCCGATCTACTCGAGATTCCTTTCTTTATCATGCCCAACATTCTATTTGCCTTCTTTGCCGCTGCCGCGCATTGTGCCGACGGCTTCAGGGTCCTATCTATCAGTACACCCAGGTCCCTTTCTTGTTCACTCTTCCCCAGAGTTGCACCTGACATTGTATACTCGTATTCCTTATTTTTATTGCCTAAATGCATTACCTTGCATTTCTCCACATTGAACTTCATCTGCCATTTCTCTGCCCATGTTTCTAACCGACACAAGTCGCTCTGGAGTTTCTCTCTATCCTCCTGCGATCTGATTGCCCGGCATAGTTTTGTATCGTCTGCAAACTTGATGATCTCACTGGATGTTCCTTCCTCCAGGTCATTGATATAAATATTAAAAAGGATCGGCCCAAGTACCGAGCCCTGGGGTACACCACTAGTCACTTTCTCCCAGTCGGAGAACTTCCCATTTATGCCCACTCTCTGCTTTCGGTTTTCCAGCCATTTGCCTATCCATCTTTGTATATCTCCCTCTATGCCATGGCTTTGTAGTTTCCTGAGAAGTCTTTCGTGTGGAACTTTGTCGAACGCTTTCTGGAAGTCCAAGTATATTATGTCCACAGGCTTCCCACTATCAATTTGCTCGTTTACGGTCTCAAAAAATTGGAGTAAATTCGTCAAACATAATTTCCCTTTCCTGAATCCATGTTGGCTGGGTTTCATCAAGTCGTGTGCGTCCAAGTGCCGGACTATGCTATCCTTGATCAGTGCTTCAACCATCTTGCCGGGGACCGACGTAAGACTCACAGGCCTATAGTTGCCCGGTTCCCCTCTCGATCCTTTTTTGAAAATTGGCGTGATGTTCGCTATCCTCCAGTCGTCCGGTATCTGTCCAGTTCTGATTGTCAGGTTTGCAAGTTTGTGCAATAACTCTCCGATTTCAACCTTCAATTCCTTTAAGACTCTCGGGTGAATTCCATCCGGTCCAGGGGATTTGTCACTTTTAAGTTTGTCGATCTGATAGTATATCTGGTCTAAGTCCACTTCAACTGTGGTGAGGCTGTCCTCTATTTCTCCTGGAAACACTTTCTCTGCTTCAGGTATTGTTGAGGTGTCTTCCTTCGTAAAGACAGACGCAAAGAAGGAATTTAGTTTGTCTGCGATTTGTTTATCTTCCTTGATGTACCCTTTTCTTCCCTGGTCGTCCAGGGGTCCCACTGCCTCTTTTGCAGGTTTTTTCCCTTTCACGTATCTAAAGAAGGGCTTGAAGTTTTTGGCCTCCTGGGCTATTTTTTCCTCATAATCCTGTTTGGCATCCCTCACCGCCTTGTGACATTTCTTCTGATCATCTTTATGTTTGTTCCAGGCTTCGGTTGTCTTTATGCATTTCCATTTTTTGAAAGAGTCCTTCTTTTCTTTTATGGCTTCCTTCACCTGTATGGTAAGCCATGCCGGTTCTCTTTTGCTCTTTGTTCTCCGATCTTTGGAAATCCTCGGAATGTAGAGATCTTGTGCTTCTGTGATAGTATTTTTCAGTAGGGACCATGCCTGATCTACCGTTTCAAGTTTGTCCACCATCTTCTCTAGTCGTTTTTCTACCATGGCCCTCATGCGATCGTATTTACCCTTTTTAAAGTTTAAGGTGGTGGTTAAGGTTTTGGCATGTTTCCCTTTCCCGATGTCAAGTTTAAAGTTGATTACATTGTGATCACTCGTTCCCAGTGGAACCACGACTTCCACTTCTGTTATCGGTCCCGTGAGGCCATTTAGGACCAAGTCCAAGGTGGCGTTGCCTCTTGTCGGCTCTTTTACCATTTGTTCCAGGAAGCAATCCCCTAGCACCTCCAGGAACTTGGCCTCCTTGCCGCAGTTGGAGGTTGCTAGTTTCCAGTCTATCCCTGGGAAATTGAAGTCTCCCAATATAATTACATTGCCCAACTGACAAGTCTGTCAAACACAGCATTAGCGGGTTCTCTGAGGAAGCCAGGACGGCGAAATGTGTCAGAACCCCGCTGGGTCACCGCTTCAGAGACATTGAAACTAAGTCTGTTTACTTATATTAGCTTTTCACAAAACTTTGGACTTTGGACTTTATTTTCACATTATGGAGATTTAAGAATTACTTATGAATCTATGAAGTTATTTAAAAATCATTTATTCTAACAAGATGGTGCAATGATTGATTCTATGAAAGTTTATAAAAGGGTTTTTTCCCTATGCTGAGTTATTTTACTCTACTTTTGGATTATAAACGCCATTTTTGAAACTGTATTAATAACTATTATTGTTCCTTTTTTGCTGTTTGTGCTACATTTCTTTGAAACTCTTCCATCTATCTCCCTTTGAAACTCTGTTTACATATGCAGATGACATCCTTGTCCTTCTTGAGATAGATTCAAACCTCATTAACTCACTGAAAATATAACAGCTTGCATAACGAAACTCCAATCCGGGGCCCTCACTGTATAAATGAAGCTGAATGAGTCCAAAACAAAACTACTTTGGCTTGACTCAACATTAGATCAGTTACCCATGCTCATTCCACTATCTTCTGGTCCCACACTGCAGATCGAATTCTCAAGCAAAGTTTTGGACATCATTATTGACTCTACACTTTCCTTTAATGATCATCTCAACTCTCTGGTAAAAAATGATTTTTTAGTCTTTACATGTTGAGGAAAGTGAGATTCTGCTTCTGCCAACAACATTTTTCTGTCCTTGTACAATCAATAATTCTTTCCAGACTCCATCAATCTAAGTCTAACCAAGAAAAGTGTTCAAAGACTTCAGCAGATCCAGAACACTGTGGCTAAGCTGATCTTCGCAAAAAGTAAATTTGATCATGTTTCCCCACTTCTGTCAAAACTTCACTGGCTTCCGGTTATTTCTAGGATTTACTTTAAATCAGGGGTCTCAAAGTTCCACCTTGAGGGCCGCAATCCAGTCAGGTTTTCAGGATTTCCCCCAATGAATATGCATGAGATCTATGTGCATGTACTGCTTTCAATGCATATTTATTTGGGAAATCCTAAAAACCCGACTGGATTGCGGCCCTCAAGGAGGGACTTTGAGATCCCTGCTTTAAATGTACCTGCCTAACATTCAAGATCCTACATGGCATTCTTCCTCCCTTAATTCCACTATCCTGGAATTCTTTGAGACCTGACACTACCTGATCCGCCTAAAAACTTAAACTATCTTTCCCCTTGTTAAAAAGCATCATTTATCCAGGTAAATTAGGGAAATCCCTTTTCTTCAAATTCACTGAGCTTTGGAATAACCTTCCTGCCCCACTGCAGAATCTAGGCTCACTCCAAATATTCTGAAAGCATCTGAAAATTTGGCTTTTCTCTAAAATATGAAGCTATCTATCAAAAATGTAAAGCTATCTATCCTCTTTATAACCTCTAATTTCTTATGTATTTCCCTCATTTATTGAATTACATGTAAACCGTGCTGAGCTCTATCTTTATGGAGAGGATGCAGTATATAAACTTAAGGTTTAGTTTAGTTTCAATACTGTGGCTATAAAAAACCTCTATTACTTTGCCTTTCTATAGTTGTGAACCTCAAGGGGTAAATGACTTCAGACAGCTGTCAAGGGGTAAACAATGGATGGAAAAGTAAAAAGAAAGTAGAAGAACTGTGGGGGTGCCTTGGTGTCAACTTTATTGTTTCTGGGGAACCACCATGGGTCTACAAAAAGGTATACTGATATTCTAAGTTTAGTTCACCATCTCTTTTTCCATAATCTCTATCATTAGTTGTCTTTTAGTACCTATTTCACACTGAATTGCAAATTTCAACATATTGATCACAATGACTTCAAGATCTTTTTCTTCAACAATGACCCTAACTCAGAAACCAATATTTTATGCTTGTAACTCTCTATGTGCATCACGTCTTAGATATCTATAATTGGGATTGGGATGTAACCTGGGGGTTGGATCCAGAGTGAATAACTGGCAGCCACATACATACCATTTGCCATGATTTCACTCACCAGTTTGGTTGGAGATTTTTCCCTCTGGACAGGGAATACATTCATAACAGCAAGAAACCTGTTCTTCATGGATTAATTTCCGATAACCTGGAAGACACATTTGGCTGCATCTGGATGATGGAGGTGTCTGAAAATTGGGGAGATAGATTTAATAACTTTTTATGACAAAGGACTGTCATTTTTAAAAGCAGTATTCTTTTTTTATCACACAGTTGACATTTTCATTTGACATAAGAAAAACCAGAAACACAAGTTTGTTTACAAATGATTGAGCTACTGAAATGTAGCAACATTAAACAGGCTGAAAATGTCCCTTTAGGTAACATCTAACAATGAAAATAAGGCAAAGAATATTATAATGCCTCTGTATAATTTCATGGTGTGTTCTCATACTGAGTTATGTGTATAAGTCTGGTTAAAATATCTCAAAAAAGATAAAGAGAAATTAAGAAAAAGATTTGAGAAACAATTACCAAATTGATTAAGATGATAGAAGATCTCTTTTATGAGGAAAGTCTAAAGAGGTTAGAAGCAGAAAAATAATGGCAAATAAAGGCCAAATGGCCTATACACTCTGCCCAAACACAGCATCCAATATCTGCTCCTCACCCTAAAAGATCTCATGTGCCTGTCTCACACTTTCTTGAACTCAGACCACTCTTTTTTGTAAAAAAAAGTATTTCCTTATAAGTGATATAGTAAGGTTTAGCAGCACCCAGGGCAGTGGTGTCCCTCCCTTGCTCTCTTCTCCACCCATTACCACATCTGTGCCCCTTCCCTTTCCTCAGTCAAGCCAATCAGGCCTGAGGGGAGGGTCCTAAGATGTCTAAGCTAATCAGGGCCTTAGGCCCCTCCTCATGCATCACATGATGCACTGGGTAGTGGATGGCCCACCATTTTAGACTTGGTAGCCTCAGAACAGGAGGGACACAGCACCCCTCCTACTCCCAACTTAAAAGGTATGAGGAGGGCTTGAGGAGTGGGCATCCCTCCTGCCATTTGTTTCTTGTGTGCGGGAGAAATGGGTCTGGATGTCAGGAGGGATGTCAGACGTCAGTGGGGGGATGTCAGGAAGGGCCAGTAGCAGTGGGGAGGGGGAGGGACAGTGTATGTATAATATGCACAGCATCTGTGCCTGTTAAAAAAATTGGAAGACAGGTAGCGACTGGTCTTGACCAGTCACTTATTTTGGATCACTAAAACCATGATGGGGGGGAGGGTTTGTGCATAGCTAAGTTTAAGTTTAAGTTTATTAGGATTTTATATACCGCCTATCAAGGTTTTCTAAGCGGTTTTATAATCAGGTACTCAAGCATTTTCCCTATCTGTCCCGGTGGGCTCACAATTTATCTAACGTACCTGGGGCTATGGAGGATTAAGTGACTTGCCCAGGGTCACAAGGAACAGTGCGGGGTTTGAACCCACAACCCCAGGGTGCTGAGGTGGTAGCTTCAACCACCGCGCCACACACTCCTCCTTGATGGTGCATCAATTGCTTGGCTAGTTTGTATTGGGATTTAAATATTAATTCGCTTATTTGCATGGTTGGATCGGGGAATGAGTGATCGTGCAGAAAACTAGGCAGTGAGTTATTTTTTTGCATAGGGTCGGCAAATGCAATCATTACTAAAGTTGTCAAAACAGGTTTAACAATGATTGCTGGCTTTAGTGAATCTGAGCCTATAACATATGTGCTCTCTCGCCACAGAGCAGTTTCAAGTTTTCAAGTTTCAATTTTATTAAAATTTCATAAAACTGCTTTTCAGGAATTCTAAGCGAGTTACAATAAAAATAAATTGGGGGATAAAAGAAAATTACAGTACGGATAACAAAACTAAATTTGGACATTTGATTAATGGGAAATGCAAGTTGGAGGGTATGAAATACAATTGTAAAAGAAAAGGAGAACTTTTAAGGTAAGCACAATAGGACCAGGGCAAGACAGTGTTTCCTTGATAGTTAATGGACAGAGTCTAGAATTGAATGATGTCATAGCATAGCTGGTGAGGTTTGACTCCTTTTGTAAACTAAAGATGAAGTAGTGGCTTGGGATCAAGCATCTGAGATGCAAGTCAAACAGGGAATATCATGAGTAATGGCTTTGATAATTCCATGATTTTCCTATTAAATGAAGACTATATGAAAATATCTTTCTGCTCCATCAAAAAAATAAAATAAAATTCCCTAATTTGAAGAAAGCAGAGAGAAGGTCCAGCTGCCAGTTATTCCTTTAAATCCCCAATGCAACCAGTTACTCTGAAGGGCAAAACATGTAATAGCTAATCACGGACAATCATTCTCACCATGGTACAACAAGATTCATGATGCTTAATTCATTATCTTTGATCATGTTCTAAAATCACTTAAATCTGACCTGGGTGAATGATCTCTCCCACACAATTGCCTTCTCATCAATGGTGAATTCCTGTCCCATGGGAGCATAAGGGTTATAATTGCCAACAACTTCATATCTCCATGTCCCATCAGGAAGAAAGAGCAAATTCATAATATCATATCCAGTGGCAAGGTCTCCATTCTCATCCATATATAACTCTTCCCCCAGACCATTCCTAAAGTGGAGGTTCCTCAGATAACGATTGAGCTAAGGAGTGAGAGGTACATTTTCAGTAGCAGGAAGTTGCACAGGTAATTTCAAGCTTACAAATAAACAAACAAAAAATCTTTTAAAAAAATAATTATGTGGAAAACACTTCAAAGTCATTGCCACTGGTAAAACAGTGCTTTGTAGGGATGGACAGTTGTTAATAACTGTCTCTTCTGGGACAGGATGGACAGCCCAAACATTTTCATTTTGTCATCTCCAGGTTTAGGGAAAAGCATGGTTGCATCCTGTGTGCCCCAATCCCTATACAGCTTTCCCCTTAGAGCCTCCAGGCCTACCTAAATTCCAACTGATCCTTAGGATATTGTTCAAACCTTTTACCCAGATACACTAATTGTCATTACTACATCATCTGGCAATGAATCTGTTAGGGCAGGGGTGATGGTCACTCCTAGTTTCTGCATGCACTATACTATACAGGAATTTAGATTTAGGTAAAAGGGATTTGGATTTATCTCATGACCTTCATAGTAATTCTAGGCAAGTTAATTCAGGAACCAGTCTCTTTCCAGCTCAACTTTTCATAGGCAATCACAAATTGAGAGGATAATTCTCTATAGATCACCTGAAGTTAGGCACTAGGATAACAATCCTTTATTTATTTATTTACTTGTCTGTTTTGAGCATATTCATCTTTGAACTGTATAATTCTGACTACGTTTGAGGAATACTTCTTTTACAAAGAAAATAGTAACTATTAGGAACCTTTTTGAAAGTCTCCACAGCCACCCTGCACAGTCTGTCCCAGGCCTTCTAACCCTCCCCTCAACCCACCCAATCCCTAGGATCACATTACCTATATAGACCCACCCACCAGTCATCCCAAACACACTCTGCCTGTTACCCAACCAAATCCTACCAAAGCCCTGCATCCCCAATCTAGCCACCACAATCATTCAAAATTACACAACCTTCATAATAAGAACATAAGAACATAAGAAATGCCTCCGCTGGGTCAGACCTAAGGTCCATCGCGCCCAGCAGTCCGCTCACGCGGCGGCCCATCAGGTCCAGGACCTGTGCAGTAATCTTTTATCTATACCCCTCTATCCCCTTTTCCAGCAGGAAATTGTCCAATCCTTTCTTAAACCCCAGTACCGTTCGCTGCCCTATAACGTCCTCTGGAAGCGCATTCCAGGTGTCCACCACACGTTGGGTAAAGAAGAACTTCCTAGCATTTGTTTTGAATCTGTCCCCTTTCAACTTTTCCGAATGCCCTCTTGTTTTTTTTTTATGTTCTGAAAGTTTGAAGAATCTGTCCCTCTCTACTCTCTCTATGCCCTTCATGATCTTGTAAGTCTCTATCATATCCCCTCTAAGTCTTCTCTTCTCCAGGGAAAAGAGACCCAGTTTCTCCAATCTCTCAGCGTATGAAAGGTTTTCCATCCCCTTAATCAGTCGTGTCGCTCTCCTCTGAACTCTCTCGAGTAACACCATATCCTTCTTAAGGTATGGTGACCAATACTGGACCAATGCCACAATCTGTGTTCTGCTATTTCATGCCAATACTCTCCTTGCCAGCATCTATTCCCAGTCATCAAAGGCCAGGATAGATATGGTGATCTCTGTCACCTTCTGCACAGAAAATCCTTACCATACAGACCCCGATACTTTAGGCCTATTCACATCACTGCCCTCACCCACACCCAATAAGCTCAGAATGGTGCTGGCAAATGCAAGGTGTGCAAACAACAAAGAAACTATACTAAATGACCTCCTCACCGATAATAACTGGGACATCTTCATAATTCCTAAAACCTGTTTCGAAGACAACAATGGAGCTACCTTGAATATGCTTTGCCCTCCAGGGTACCAAATGAAAGCTTGTTCATGCACCAACACTAGAGATGGAGGTATAGCCACCATTATTAAGTTCAACCTCAACCAAGACTGATAGACATCATCTCATTAGATGCACTAGAGTGTCTCATCTTCTCAGTGGGTCACAATAGAGACCTAACCTTCACCTTGATATACATAAAACCACACTCTCCAATGATCATCTTAGATGACCTGATATCCATCCTTAGCAAACTGGTCATCACATATAATTAAGTCATCATACTTGCAGACTTTAAGTTCACAAGCTACCCAAATGAGACTGGATCCCCAGCAGACTTCATCACTTCACTGTTGGACCTAGACTTCAAGCAAATGGTCCCTTCACCAACTCACTCTGCAGGCCACATCCTAGACCTAATCTTAATTGAAAAATACACCACATAAACCCCAGCCTGTACTACCAAACCAGTGTCATAGTCTGATCACCATCTGATCACATTCAACCTCACCTACATTACAAATCAACTGTCAACCAGGATGCAACCCCAATATAAGATGATCTACAACAACACTATCAACCTAGAGGACCTCTCCAAAGGCCTTTCAAACCTAGTGGGAACGTCAAAACCAAATTCTAAATCTGTTGACAAGGATGCTGTAGACTGGCACACTGAGGTAAAAACCCTATACAAAGGGCTAGCCCCAGTCAAGGAGATCAAATATTATCCCTGAAAATATTCCTCCCCCTAGTTTACTAAAAACTTAAGAACTAATAAAAGACAACTAAAGATAGAGGAAAGGGTACAAATCCAGGCTTAACAGTGACAGGTCCAAATGGAAGAAACTGCATGAAGAATATAAAAAAGCCACTCTAGAGGCTAAAACGATATAATACTCCAAACAACCATTAAAGGCCCCAATAGATCAAAAACATTTTTAAAGTAACAAAAATAATACTCACAATATTGCAAGGTGACAACCAGTGCTTTAACACTGAACTCAACACTCTCAGACTACTTTGCTGACAAAGTAGACAAAATACAGTCTCATCTTGACTCCACCATGCTACAGACAGACAAAATAATTAAAATGACAGCTGTGAACTTAACTCACTTAGAAACTGTCTCTCACGATGACAAAACCACTATACTAGACATTATGCACCCTTCCAGCTCCAACCTGGACCCTGTCCGCCATGCCTCCTAATGGTGATGAAAGACACCTTTGTAGACTCCATCCTTCCTCTCATCAACATATCTCTGCAAATAGGTATAGTGTCCGCAAACTGGAAGTCAATGGTCATCAGACTGATCTTGAAAAAGCCACACTTCACCATAACATGCCCAACAACTTTAGACCTGTCTCTAACCTACCTTTCATCTCAAAGATGCTGAAAAAAACAGTTTTAAACCAATTGTACTCCTTCATCGATGAACAAAGAGCCCTATCTGCCTTCCAATTGGAATTCAGAAAATTCTACAGTACTGAAACCATCCTTCTTGACATCATTAATGATTGCTAGAAACTTATAGACAAGGGTATTGATGTTCTTCTGGTGCTGTTGGATATCAGAGTATCAAAGCAAAAACCCTATAAAAGAACACTGTACGAAATCCCACATAAATAGTTCTTTTCTGGTGAAAAAGACCGGTTGTGAAAAAAGCAGACTGACACCACCAAATTCAAAGAATCAATAAATGTTTTTTTAAAAATAAAAATAATTGCATAATCTGGTGAGCACTACAACGTTCATTACTTAACTAATGCATCCTTGCTCACACCCTTGTGCTGAAAAAGAATTTGCAAAAGTGCAAGTGATATAAATAAATTTATAAAGTTCAAAGTATAGTCAGTCCTGTCAGTCTCATAACCACTTGAAATTTCACTGCATCAGCAGTAGAAAAAAATATTTTTAAAGAACTTATCTTTTCTAGCCCTGTGGGACATTAACCACTGAGTTTAACCAGCATTAAATGTATTCTTTATGTGGCTATAGCTGGTAACCAGTTCTACTGAGCTCGGTTTTGGGAAGACCCCTTCATCAGGAATCTACAGATTTCAGGTCACATATAAAGAAAATAATTTCATAGCAGAAAACCAAATGCTGAATGCTACAACCAGGTTGGGTCTGGCAGGAGGGACTGGGCATCCCACCTGCCAATGATCTTTGCAGGGGGTAGGGGGTCCAGCAGGAGGGATTGGGCATCCCTCCTGCTGGTAGTTTTCATGGGAGGATGGGTTCCCCGATTCTCTAACTGGCTGTTATGACATTGACACCGTGGTTTTAGTTTTTATCCAAGTTTCCAAGTTTTTATTAAAATTTTATATAAATGCTTATCGGTTTTCTAAACGATATACAATTTAAAAATGGGGGCTTAGCAATCATAGACAAATATGTTATACTTACTTCACCATTGGGACACAGGGGTCAGGAACTACAATATCATATAGTAAAGAAGAACATGTAAGTAAAAAAAAAACAAATTGGCCCCTCCCACATCCAAAATGTCTTGTTTAGGGCGTTTGGGACTTTTGTGAATATTTGGTTGAGAATATGGTATAAAGATAGATGTAGTGGTGGTCTGGGCGATTAAACACCCAGATGTAGAGGTAGGCCAATTATAAACAAAAAAAAAAAACCCCAACACATTTTGGTTGTACTTTTTGAGAAATGACATTTTCCTGCTGCTGACTTTGGGCAACTAGTGCCTTAGGCCAAAAATGGTCTTAGACCTTTTTATTATTATGATTATGTCCCTCCGTGTATGTTTAACCTGTAACCCATTCAGCGTTATTTAGAGAAAATGAGATAGAAAATGAAATAAATAAATAGATATGTATATGGTGTTATTATAAATATTCTGAATCTATAGGGTAAAAGTCCAAAGGTTTCCTTTTCCATTTAAGATGCAGAAAAATAGCTATTCTTTTCCATTGTTTCAAAGGGAATAGGATTTGATATGCAGCATGGGTAAAGTGTATTAAGTGGTTTACAATCAGGTACTCAAGCATTTTCCCTATCTGTCCTGAAAGTCTCACAGTCACTGTAAACAGTGATTGTGCAGGATTAAGTGACTTGCCCAGTATCACAAGGAGCAACACAGGGTTTGAACCCACAACCTCAGGGTTTTGAGGTTCTGCATGCCACCTTCTCTCCCAGACTTTCACTGTCAGTACTTCTGTAGCCTTCCCTCCAGATTTTGTTGTGGAAGGAGGGCCAGCACCAAATTATTTACATTGGGTTTTACAAAGCCATGGTGGAGGTTTCTACTGTGGCTCAGTGAGGTAAATCCTCCAAATGCACATATAATTCCTTTGAGCATCAGAGCATTCAAGTTTCACATTTTTTTTGTAATGAGGCTCATTATATATATAATTATAAATATTAATTGGACAATATATCATGCGTAGGATAAGGGGCTCATAATAAAAAAAATGTTCACAAAGTGGCCTAAGTTGGTACTTGGATGATCAAATAGACAGATCGTCCAAGTACCAATAATTAAACCTGGTTTTAGACATATCTAAAACCAGCATAGGCCTTTACCCTGCCTCTGAACGCCTAGAGTGAAAAGAGACATTTTTGGAAGAGGGGAAAGGGCAGGAGGTGGGTGAGAGGTGGGCTGACCTAGACTTAGTCGTCTGGCAGCCATAACCAAAAAGGGTTGACAGGTTGTCAGACGGAATTTATACATTTTAACTTAGACCAAGTCAAAAAAGGTATGTTTCAGCCCAGGCAACCTGTCCATCCCCACCACAACAATCGTAGCATGAGAGATGCCTAATCTTTCCTGCCACGATTGCGATCCCCACAACTGGCAGGAGAGATGCTCAATCTTTCCTGCCAGCACCCCAACCCCCTGAACTGGTGCAAATCAGCAGAAGGGATCCTAAGCCCTCCTGTTGACACACCCACCCCAGTGAATACCAGCAGGAGGGATCCCAAGCCCTCCTGCTGAAAGTGAACCCCAACCCCCATGAACCCCCAAATCCTCAAATGTCCCCGACTACACTGAACCCCCCACTATCCCAGAGCCCCCTACTCCATACACCCCACCCACTAAACTGTAAGTTGGCCAGCCAGCCTGGTCCTCTGTCCGGCCGGCTAGCAGGACCACCATCCTCAGAATGGCAGACCTGCCCCTTCCTGGTGCATTGTGGGATGCATGAGGGAGGGGCCTAGGGCCTGATTGGCCTAGGCATCTAAAGTCTGCCCATTAGAGGGGCCTTAGATGCTTGGGCCAACCGGGATTGGCCCAGATGCCAAAGGCCCCTGCTATGGGCAGGCCTTAGGCACATGGGCCAACCAAGTTTCAGTTGGCCCATGTGTCTAAGGCACTGCCCATAGGAGGGGCCTCAGGCAACTGGCCCAATTCTGGTTGGCCCAGTTGTCTGAGGCTCCTCATATGGGCAGGCCTGAGATGCACCAAGAAGGGGCAGGCCCACCATTCCAAGGATGGTGTGCCTGCTGGCCGAATGGACAGAGGACCCATATGGCTGGACAATTTACAAGTTAGTAGGGGTGTCTGAGGTAGGGGTGTCTGGGGTAGTGGGGGGGCCAGGGGAGTGGGGGGTTCAGGGGTTTAACGGAGGAGTGGGGGAATGCCTTCAGCAGGAGGGCTTGCAATCCCACCTGCCCGTATTTGTGGGGAGTGTCAAGGGTGTATTTTTGGCAGTAGGGCTTGGGATCCCTCCTGGTATTCATAGGGGGTGGTGTGTCAGGGCAGATGGGCTTGGGCTTCCTCCTGACAGTATTTATGGGGGGGTTGGGGGTTGGGGATTCGTCTTTGGCAGGGGGCCTTGGGATCCCTCCTGCCAGTATTCAGGGATGTCAGGATGGGTGCGTCTTTAGCAGGATGGCTTGGGATCCCTTCTGCTAGTATTCAGGGGTATTAGGGTGGATTCCTCCTGCCAGTTTGCAGTAGTTCAGCAGGGAGGGTGCCGGCAGGAGAGATTGGGCATCTCTCCTGCCAGAGAGGTTAACATGGATCACGGCAGGTGAGATTAGGCATCACTCCTGCCATGATCATGGGGGACAATTACAGGATTTTATAACTGGCATTGTCTTTGACAGACGCCGGTTAGAGAATTACATTACATTAGTGATTTCTATTACATTTCTATTACATTGCGGTTCAAGGAATTATCTGGCCATTTCCAGATTAGAGCTAGTTGCTTCAGAGAATTGGGACAATTCTTGCGGTGTTAGTTTACCTTCAAGGATTTCTTGAATAGCAGGGTTTTTATTTCTTTTCTGAACGATTTATAGTCTGGGGTCATTATCAGTAAATTGAAGAGTTTATAGTCTAGTTTTACTGCTTGTGTGGATAAAAGGCCATCGTACAGTTTTTTTCATTTGACATCTCTGATTGGGGGGTACATGAATGGTGTGTGGGTTTGTCTATGTCTGGTTGTGTTAGTTTGGATTAGGCGGTTGTTCAGGTAGGCTGGGTTGTCTCCGTTTATGGTTTTATAGTATTCTTGCTTGTATTGGGAGCCAGTGTGAGTCAATGTATGCCGCAGAGATGTGCTGGTGTTTCCTCAGTGAATAGATAAGTCTTAGAGCTGTGTTTTGAATTGTTTGTTATTGTTTTGTCATGGTTGTGGGGCAGGGGAGATAGAGAATGTTGCAGTAGTCTAGAAGACCTAGGACTAGGGACCGGACCAAGATCTGGAATTGTGTTCTTTCAAAGAATTTTCAAACTTGCCTTAAACTTCTCATGACCGTGAATGATTTTTGTATTGTTTAGCACGGTACAGCATCTGTCTATTGGCATTCCTAGATGTTTTAGATTTGTAATGGTTGGGGTTTTATTATTTTCGAGGAGAATGAATTTTGTCTTGACTGGGTTCAGTTTCAGTTTGTGATTTTTCATCCATGTTGCTACAAGTATCCTGTGTAGTATGTCTGTCATGGAGGACATTGGTTGGTCTAAAGGAAGGAGAATGGTGATGTCATCTGTATAGCTATAGGAGTTTAAGCCTAATTTGTCCATGCAGGTGCCGAGGGATGCAATGTAGAGATTGAAGAGTTGGGGTAGTGGAGATCCTTGGGATATGCCACAGGAGTTGGACCATGGTTCTGATTTTTCTTTTTTTCAACTTTACTCTATGTTCTGGACTGTAGGAATCCTTGAAACCATGTGTGTACCTTATCTGTGATTCCTATTGTATCTAGTATTTGTAGTAGGATGTTATGGTCTACCAGGTCAAATGCTATGGTGATATCCAGGGGGGCTCAGAATGGTTTACATGCATTTATTCAGGTATTAAGCATTTTTCCCTGTCTGTCCCAGTGGGCTCACAATCTAATGTACCTGGGGCAATGGGGGGATTAAGTGACTTGCCCAGTGTCACAAGGAGCAGCGTGGGATTGAACCCACAACCTCAGGGTGCTGAGGCTGTAGCTTTAACCACTGCGTCACACCTCAGCATTTTTCTACCTGTGCTGAGGTGTTGTCTGGCTGTGAGACAGGCACATGAGATCTTTTAGGGTGAGGAGCAGATATTGGATGCTGTGTTTGGGCAGAGTGTATAGGCCATTTGGCCTTTATTTGCCATTATTTTTCTGTTTCTAACCTCTTTAGACTTTCCTCATAAAAGAGATCTTCTATCATCTTAATCAATTTGGTAATTGTTTCTCAAATCTTTTTCTTAATTCTCTTTATCTTTTTTGAGATATTTTAACCAGACTTATACACATAACTCAGTATGAGAACACACCATGAAATTATACAGAGGCATTATAATATTCTTTGCCTTATTTTCATTGTTAGATGTTACCTAAAGGGACATTTTCAGCCTGTTTAATGTTGCTTCATTTCAGTAGCTCAATCATTTGTAAACAAACTTGTGTTTCTGGTTTTTCTTATGTCAAATGAAAATGTCAACTGTGTGATAAAAAAAGAATACTGCTTTTAAAAATGACAGTCCTTTGTCATAAAAACTTATTAAATCTATCTCCCCAATTTTCAGACACCTCCATCATCCAGATGCAGCCAAATGTGTCTTCCAGGTTATCGGAAATTAATCCATTCAGAACAAGTTTCTTGCTGTTATGAATGTATTCCCTGTCCAGAGGGAAAAATCTCCAACCAAACTGTGCTGTAATTGGTTCTAAAACCAGACTGTGTAGGGTGGAGTATGTTGTGGTCTTCTAGGTAGTTGGTGAGTTTAGCTACTAAGCCTTCTATTAGTTTGACATAAAGTGATATTGAGGCTATGGGTCTGTAATTGGATGTTTATCTGTTGCTCCTTTAGGGTCTTTTAGGATTGGGGTGACGATGATTTCATGGAGGTCTTGTAGGAAAAGGCCATCTGCGAGCATGGTTTGTATCCATTGTAAGAGAAGAGCGTGGAATTTAGTACTGGAGGATTTTAATAGGTATGGAGGGCAGTGGTTGAGATTGCAGGCTGCGTGGCTGTATTTTTTGTAGAGTTTGTTAAGGTTGGACCAATGTATAGTGGGGAAGTGGGACCAAGTTCTGTCTGCCGCAGCTGATTCTTTTTCTGTGGGGGGCAATGTGATCTCTTCTATGTGGGTTGGGGTTCCAGTGTGGGTAGTCCTGGCAGTTGTAATTTTGTTTTTGAAGTATTCAGCTAAGAGGGTGGCTGAGGGGGAGGATGGGTGTCGTTATTGGCCAGGTAGGGTTTGGTGTCTGTGAGTTCTTTTAGTTTTTTTGTGTCTTGGGTTTCAATGCCTATTAGGTTGATGTAGTGTGTCTTTCTTTTTTCTTTTAATTTTAGCTTGTATTGTTGATTTAATTTTCTCCATGCTGTTTTTTTGGGTTCTTGGTTATTCTTTCTCCATTTTCTTTCTAGTCGCCTTCATTGTCTTTTGAGTAGGATTAGTTTATTATCGAACCATTTGTCTGATCATCTGCTAATTCTGTTTTTTGTTTGTATTGGGGCTAGCTCATCTAGGGTGGCTGTAATTAGTCTGCACCATTGTGAGATGAAGTCCTTGGGGTTGTATTCTTGGATTATTGCGTCTGCTTTAGTCCAGAATTTGGAGGGGTCAAAGTATTTACATGAGTTGTAGGTTGGTTTTTGGGGCTTTGGTTTGGTTTTGTCTTTGGTCCAGTTGATGTTGAAGGAGTATGTGTAGTGGTCTGACCAGAGGAATTGAGACCAATTTCCATTTGATGTTTGAATCTCTGGAAGAAAGGACTGTTGTGTCATGAAGTCTGCGATGTCTAGTTGGTGACCTTTCTCATGTGTGGTTTGTGGGTCTAAAATCTTATATGTTAAGACTTTGAGGAATGACAGTAGGTTTTCTACTTGTTTGGAGGATTTGTCTTTGAGATGGAGGTTTAGGTCTCCTAGGATTAGGTTGTAAGTTGCCGTTAATGAGTTTCGATATAAAAAAATCTTCAAATTTAGGTCTTGCTGTGTTCCAATTCCCTGGTGTTATGTAGCAGATCATGCAAGTTATGAATCCTTTTAGTTTGGTGCATGAAAGTTGGTAGGCTAGTAGATCCATGTGTGGGGTGGACGTTTTGCCTAGAATATTCAGGTTTAGGGAGTTTCTGACTAAGATGGCTAGACCCCCTCCTCTTTTTTTTTTCTCTGCAGACCACTGTTATTTTGTATTCCTTTGGGCAGACTTCCATTATCCTGGGATCTGAGTCTGATATTAGCCAGGTTTCTGTGAGGAAAAAGCAGTCAAGATTCTAATTTTCTATCTAGTCTTTTATAAGTTCTGTCTTTGGGCCTAGAGCTCTGATGTTTATGTAGGCACATGTTAGTGTGGTGTATTCTGTTTGTGCATTGTTCGTCGTTTTTGGGTAGATGAGTGATCTTGGGTGAAGGTATGGTTTGGTATGGTTTGGTCTTAGAGGGGTTTATTGGTCTTTTTCCCCATGTTTGTGCCTGGCTGGCCCGGAACGTCCTCGGCATCGGCCTGTTTCCGATGACAGCAGTGGCATCGTATTCCCCAGCGGTGGTAGCAGCATGTTTCCCAATGGTGGTGGCATGGGGGAGGGCAGGGAGAAAGAAAGGGGGGGACAGGGAGCCAGAAAGAAAGAAAGGGGGCAGGGTGAAACAAAGAAAGGAAAAAATGGGGCACAGAGAGAGAGAAAGACAGACATACAGAAAGAAAGGGGGCATGGAGAGAGAAAGAAAGAAGGGGCAGGGTGAAAGAAAGAAAGAAAGAAATGGGGCACAGAGAGAGAGAGAGAAAGACAGACATACAGAAAGAAAGGGGGCATGGAGAGAGAAAGAAAGAAGGGAGCAGGATGAAACAAAGAAAAAGTTGGGGAAGGGAATGAGGTCTGGAGGAGAGGAAGCATACAGGAGGCTGAAAAAAGGGAAGAAATATTAGATGCACAGTCAGAAGAATTAAGTGCAACCAGAGACTGATGAAATTACCAAACAAAGGTAGGAAAAGTGATTTTATTTTCAATTTAGTGATCAAAATGTGTCCATTTTGAGAATTTATATATGCTGTCTATATTTTGCACTATGGGCCCCTTTTACTAAACCGCAATAGTGTTTTTATGAGCAGGGAGCCTATGAGTTTCGAGAGCAGCGTGGGGCATTCAGCGCAGCTCCCTGTACTAAAAACCGCTATCGCGGTTTAGTAAAAAGGGAAGGGGTATATTTGTCTAGTTTTGTATAGTTGTTACTGAGGTGACATTGCATAAAGTCATGTGCCTTGACCTCTGAAAACCCGCGGAATATAAATAATTAACATTTTCTCTGTGTACAGTGTGCTTTGTGTTTTAAAATTTTTTATTGTAAGTAGATCATTTTGACTTGGCCACAAAGGTAAGGAGGAGGGAGGGTGGGGAGCTGCTGAAAGACATCTAGTAATCCTTGCAGGCTTGACTGCAGGGAATTATTTCTGTAAAATCATGTTTTGTTATGTGACTAGCATTATTTAGACTTTAATTTCTATGAATGAATAGAATGAAAATGATATAAAATTACTTGCTTGTTTTTATGTGCGTGCGCTGAAGGAAAGTGGAGAGAGAGTGGGCTGAGGATGCTGAAGGGAAATGGGGAAGAGATAGTGGGGAGAAGAAACACCAGGGAAGGGAGAGGAAAGAGATGCCAAGACCATAGGAGGAAAGGAAAGGAGCTACCAGACCATGGAGGGGGGGGGGGAGATGTCAGGGGGAGGGGGAGGAGGTAGATGCCAGACCATGTGGAAGGAAGGAGAAAAAGGAAGGAGAAGAGATGCTAGACAATGGAGTGGGATTGGGAGACAGAAGGAGAGGAGAGAGATGTCAGGGCATGGGGGGAAGGAAGGGAAACTATAGGAGACAAAATGCCAGACCAGAGGGAAAGAAAGGAGAGGAGGTGCCAGAGGGAGAGATAGGAGGGAGATGCCAGGGCATGGGTGGAGAGAAGGGAAGGAGATAGAGATGCCAGACCATGGGGTGGAGTGGGAAGAAAGGAAGAAAAGGATAAGAGAGAGATGCCAGAGCATAGGGGAGGGGATGAAGCTAAAATGAATCATGTACAAAGGAGAGAAAGGGCACAGGACATACAGTTTATTGAAAGGACATAGGAAGAGGGAAGATACCATATGGAACAGAGAGAGGGTGGACAGTGGATGCAAGGGGCAGAGAGAAGGTGGACAGTGGATGCAAGGGGCAGAGAGAGGGTGGATAGTAGATGGAAGGTACAGAGAGAGAGAGAGGGCACAAGCTGGGTGAAAGGGGCAAAGAGAGGGCAGATGTTGCATGGAAGGGAGAGAGGACAAATGCTGTATAGAAAGAAGAGAGGAAAGAGAAGATGATTAAAGCAGAAACGACAAAAGGCAGAATGATTTTTTGTTGCTTTACTTAGAATCAAGTAGTATTGTAACTATATTGATAAAATTTTATAAATAGGAAATGGAAATAAGGCAATTTTTTGGACTAAACCCTCTTTTCCTCAGGTCAGGACAGGATACCATAACAGTACTGTTCTGAAGAAAGATTTGGCCTCTGAAAGCTAATTGAAAAATGAATTAGTCCAATAAAATGATATTTTCTTATTTCTCATTATTTGTTTTATTTTTATTTGTTAAATTTGTAAAGTGGTGATTGTTATGTATCAGTTTTTTAAATTTACATCTACTATCTTTATATTTTGCACAGTATTAAAGGACATGTGTTACTGTTTTTGTGGTATTGCATTGTATTCAGAGTCTGGTTTCTTAGCAGTTCAGTTTAACTTTTGTCTACATATTTCTATTTTTAGTTTGTGATTATTCCATATTGGGCGAGGGTGTATCTCTGTTCTCTGTGTATGAAAAGAACATAGTTTTCAGTTGGCATTGACTGCAGGATCAATTGACTGTGTGGGATCTGGCTTGTTTAGTTTTACAATGTATGTGTTGGTGTTCTAGTGCTCACTGCAATGTTTAAGATGCTGCCTTTTCCTAGGCAGCGGCGAAAAGGGCGAACAGAATGCTAGGAATGATAAAGAAGGGAATCACGAACAGTTCGGAGAAGGTTATCATGCCACTGTACCAGGCCATGGTGTGCCCTCACCTGGAGTATTTGTCCAGCACTGGTCATTATACATGAAGATGGACAAGGTACTACTCGAAAGGGTCCAGAGAAGAGCGACTAAAATGGTTAAGGGGCTGGAGGAGTTGCTGTACAGTGAGAGATTGGAGAAACTGGGTCTCTTTTCCCTTGAAAAGAGAAGACTGAGAGGGGACATGATCGAAACATTCAAAATACTGAAGGGAATAGACTTAGCAGATAAAGACAGATTGTTCACCTTCTTCAACGTAGGGAGAACAAGAGGGCACTCTCTAAAGTTGAAAGGGGATAGATTCTGTACAAACATAAGGAAGTTATTCTTCACCCAGAGAGTGGTAGAAAACTGGAATGCTCTTCTGGAATCTGTCATAGGGGAAAACACCCTCCAAGGATTCAAGACAAAGTTGGACAAGTTCTTGCTAAACTGGAACGTTCGCAGGTGAGGCTGGATTCATTTAGAGTGCTGCTCTTTGACCTGGGGGCTGCTGCGTGAGCAGACTGCTGTGCATGATGGACCACTGTTCTGACCCAGCAGTGGCAATTCTTATGTTCTTATGAAGATTCAGTACCAGAGACCTTT
This sequence comes from Geotrypetes seraphini, assembly GCF_902459505.1. Classification (NCBI taxonomy): domain Eukaryota; kingdom Metazoa; phylum Chordata; class Amphibia; order Gymnophiona; family Dermophiidae; genus Geotrypetes; species Geotrypetes seraphini. The sequence continues at coordinate 106,246,991 of NC_047095.1, read as the reverse complement.
ACACAAGCTGAGCTCAATGATCTTATTTGTGATCTAAATCTTTCAAAAGAAAAAGCAGAACTTCTTTCTTCAAGGCTTAAGCAAAAGCACTTGCTTGCAAAAGATGCTAATATAACTCATTACAGAAAAAAAGAATCATAACTTAACAATATTCTTCACTATAAATGGCTCATTGTGCTTTTGTCATGACATAAACTGGCTCGTCAACAGATTTTCGCAAGTGCATTGTCTAGATGAATGGCGTCTCTTCATTGATTCTACACAGAGAAGCTTGAAGGCAATGTTACTGCACAATGGAAATTCCAAACCAAATATACCAATTGCCCATTCTGCTCATCTAAAGGAATCTTATGAGAATATGAAGAATTTACCAGAAACAACCAGTTATAAAACACACCAGTGGAACATCTGTGGTGATCTGAAGGTCATTGGGATGCTAATGGGAATGCAAGGAGGAGTCACTAAGTACTGCTGTTTCCTGTGCTTGTGGGATAGCATATCTAAAGCTGAACACTATGTCAAGCGTGTCTGGCAGCTGAGGATACCTATAACTCAGGGACAAGCAGTGTGAAATTTATGCCATTGGGGGATCCTCATAAAATATTTATTCCACTTCTTCATATCAAGCTGGAGTTGATGAAGAACCTGGTAAAAGCCATGGGTAAAGCATACTCATCAGGTTTTCAATATCTTGTTAAGAAATTTTCAAAAATCAGCACTGCAAAACTGATGGAAGGGATATTTACAGGCCACAGATTAAGTCCGTTATGCAGGATGAAGATTTTAAGGAATCACTCTCAGCAGCTGAACTTGAAGCTTGGGAGGCATTCAAATGGTTCATGGAAAACTTTCTGGGCAACCATAAGTTTTCTTAATACAAGGAAGGAGTTCAGAATATCCTTGACTCATATCAGAAACTTGGCTGTCACATGTCATTACACTTTTTGCACTCACATCTTGACTTTTTATGAAAAATCTTGGTATGGTGAGTGACGAGCAAGGATAACATTTACAACATTTAATGGAGCAATGCTACCAAGATTTATGGAATGAGAGTATGATGGCCAACTACTGCTGGATGTTGTGCCGTGACAATCCAGATATAACTCATAAAAATAAATCATACTCTAAGCATTTTTGAATAAATATTGGTTGCTAAGTGACACAGCCCAGTATAATTATTCTATGCTGTGTGCTTATTTGACTTTAGACTGAAAATACTGCAACAGGATGTCCAGGGCGGTACTTGGAGAAACCTCCCAGGAAATGGACTTGGGAATTCTGATCAACAAATCGATGAAGCCGTTTACACAATGTGCGGCGGCGGCGGTAAAAGGGGGAACAGAATGCTTGGAATGATAAAGAAGGGAATCACAAACAGATCCGAGAAGGTTATCATGCCGCTGTACCGAACCATGGTGCACCCTCACTTGGAGTACTGCGTCCAGCACTGGTCGCCGTACATGAAGAAGGACACGGTACTGCTTGAAATGGTCCAAAGAAGAGCAACTAAAATGGTTAAGGGACTGGAGGAGTTGCAGTACAGTGAGAGATTAGAGAAATTGTGCCTCTTCTCCCTCGAACAGAGATTGAGAGGGGACATGATCGAAACATTCAAGGTACTGAAGGAAATAGACTTGGTAGATAAGGACAGGTTGTTCACCCTCTCCAAGGTAGGGAGAATGAGAGGACACTCTCTAAAGTTGAAAGGGGATAGATTCCGTACAAACGTAAGGAAGTTCTTCTTCACCCAGAGAGTGGTAGAAAACTGGAACAATCTTCCGGAGTCTGTCATAGGGGAAAACACCATCCAGGGATTCAAGACAAAGTTAGTCAAGTTCCTGCTGAACAAGGACACACGCTGATAGGACTAGTCTCGGCTATGGCGCTGGCCTTAGACCAGAGGGCCTCCGTGTGAGCAGACTGCTGGGCATGATGGACCACTGGTCTGACCCAGCAGCGGCAATTCTTATGTTCTTATAACATTTCTTTAAGTTGATGCTGCAATTCTTAAAACGCTATAAATTAACATTAGTCATAATTTTAAAAATTTATGTGACTGAAAACAATTAATAACAGATCTGAAATCAGCGTGAAAAACTGATTTAGAAAAATGTGCTGTGTTGTCAGATGATTGCATCCCAAAATTTTTGTTGTCTTGTGTTATCGGCATTGGATGACTTGTCATTTTGATCATCCAAGTGCCGATTTTGGAGGGTTTTTAGATGTATATCCATTTTGATTATGAACCTCTCTGTGTTTTAAGTTTTTTTTTAAAAGAACTTGATTCTGTATAGGATGCCCAGTCTCAGAAGTTGACAGGCATCCTATATAGAATCGGACATCCTACTGACCTCTTATTGGTAGGGCCTTAGGCAAGTGGTCCAAACTAAGATTCCGATTATCCCATATGGCTAAGGTCCCACCCATAGGAAGGGCCTTAGGCACCTGGGCCAATCAGGCCTTAAGCCCCTCTCCGGTGCATCCCACAATGCACCAGGAAGGGGCAAGCCTGCCTCTTTTCAACAGTCGGGCCTGCCAGCCAGACGGTAGGAAGACCCGGCCGACCAACTTTTAGGGTTGATGGAGGGGGGTCCACGCATGGGGGATTTTTCCAGGCAGGAGGGATTAGAAATCCTTCTTGCCTCATGTAGTTTGCCTACAGCTGCCTACAATCAGGATGCAGTTTACATAATCCGGGCCTTTGTGTTCATAAGCAGCAATGGTCACAATTTAAACCATTCTTCTGAATATAAGATCCACAAAGAGATCATATTACCTTCCAGTGCAAATAATCCACAAATCTCCATCCTTCCCTGCTCTGGGCCGTGTTGTTAACTGATCCAGATATAATCATGTCATGCAGTGCGTGTGCTAAGGCATACACAGCATTATATACACTATAGCTGCTTGCAAAGTGTTTCATGAAGCAATGCTTATAGTTTGGAAATGTTCTATTTGTACTGCAGTCTCTTTTGATTCTTCTTGGGCATTGGCTATCACACAGACTCTGCCACCAGTCCTGAGCTAAAATATCTCCTGATAGCTGAATAGGCTTCATCTCACGAACAAATTTTGAAAAATGTGGCATGTTCTTTCCAAAATTTGAGACTGTCAAGCTATTGTTTTTCAAATCAAAGTGAGTGGGAATGTTCTCTGAGAAGTCCAACTCATTCATGATGACGAAAACCTTACCAGATGTCTGTAGAAGTTCAACAAACATTTTTCTATACTGTTTCCCTCCATTGTCTGTATTACAATAGATAATGATCACAATGGCTGATGTTCGATGAAGAATCGAAATAAGTTTTCTTCTTAGTTTCCATGACATGTCACCTGTGTGCTTGAATGTTACTTCAAACTCAACACAACCGCCATTGCGCTCAATCTCTCCTTTCAGTATCTTGGCATCCCTTACATTGCTGTCATCATCAGGTGTAATAAATCCGAACCAGTTCCAGCCAAAATGCTTCAGGAGCTTGGCTATCCCAGCCCAGAGATGAAAATTAGTGGGGACAGTGCGGTAAAAATAAGGGAACTTAACAGTGTCACTCATTAAATAATCCCATGATTTGTAACTGATCTGTTGACAAAAAATTCTCATCGTCAGTTTGTCACAATGAGATAATTTAAAACATGTATAATACATTTCAAATAGTTGTATCTCTACGAGTCTATTTGGAAGTGATGTGTTAGCATTTTCAGCCTTTTTTTTGCTTAAGGGATGGTGGTAGCAAGAGAAAAATTAGACTTTGATTGGCTTGGGCCACATAATCTAAAGTTCAGCTGCACAGGCGTCCTGCATGTGTGTTTTTGGCAGAGGTATATTTGCCTGTCCCTTACAATTGAAATAATGATTTTCAGGTACACTGCAACAAAGCATGCTGGGAACACTGGCCGACAGTCATGTGCGATGGGCAAATATGGAGGAAAGATCCAACCAATGTTCCCCCTAAGCTGTGCGAGAGTCCTCTACCTATATTCTTGCCAGTGTTAGAGCTGATTTAATATCACATTTTCAATGGCAAAGAATAGGCAAATTGTGTAGAACTGTAAAAATATATTGGTTCAGTGGCAAAACAAATCTAGCTCTCCTCCTAACTTCGTCACAGGCTTAACTAGGAAGAGCAGTAAGCCCCTATGCAGGAGAACTGACCAGGTTAGCTCTGCTGAGCATGATAGTGCTGACCTCTCTTTCACCGAGATTGATAAGGCAGACAGTGACTGCCAGGGATAATTCAGGCCAGCCGCAGGTCACTCTTCCAAGACTGCTGTTAGAACTCATAAGATCTCAGGAGCCAGGAAACTACATCTCCCAGAAAGGCAGAGAACTAGCAGGAAGCTGTCATTTGAGCAGACACAGCTGCAAAGGGAGCTTTCTCCCTTCCCCCTCTTTAGAGCAGGGAGGGGTGGCTGGGAGCCTATTAAAATGAGGCAGCTGAGACTCAGATAGGGGGAGGAGCAGAGAAGCTGGGAACGTGAGCCTGCCAGGCAGCACAACTTAGCTCCCCAGCTGAATGCTGAAGAGGTGGGACGAGACTGTGAAATGGTGGACATGTCAGAGGTGCCTGAACCCACAAGAGAGAGACAGTCAGTATTCCTAGTGAGAGGTTGAAAGCCATGGACACGAGCTAAGAGGTTGGAAGTGTTATGATACTTTTTTGATGCTTATCTGTTTTGTGAAGTTTTGGGTCTAAGTTCATTTTGTGGGCAGAATTGTCTATCTTTCCAGAGCTAGGCTCTGAGGTATTCTCTCACATTGTTTGTTGCTTTGAACTGCTGGGACATTTGAAAACAGGGAGCATTTTTGCTTGCTCTTCTCTCCTCACAGCTGGAAGCTAATTAACTACTGATAAGCTACTGCAGGGAACTCAGCCATAGAGGAACTGTTTTATATAGTTCCCTTACTGCAGTCAGCCTGTGCCAGAGATCCAGCTTTGTGCAGTATACTTTTTTTGGTTTTGGAAAAGTTTTATTTTCATGTAATCAGAACCTTGTATATTTTTCTTTACTGCTCCTCCATAGAACCAACCTTTATCCTTTAAGGCTGGTGAAGAGGACTGAGTTGCAGAGACTAAAGTCCAGCCATAATTCTGGTTTTGTGTTTTTCTTTACTTTTGGTTTTTGATATAACATTCATGCTAGTGTTTGTGAAGCCAGTGTGGCCAGGTTGGCCCCATATTGCATGTTTTGGTTTCTGAACAAATGTACTGAAAAATATTACAGCTTACTGATAAAACCAGAACAGCCTGACCTAGAGTCAGAAATAAAATTATATCCTTATTTTGGACCTTCCTGAGTGTGTGTGATTTCCTTACTTGCTTTCACTGTGGACATTTTACCTGTTGGTTTTCACCCTAGGCCAATGCCTAGGTGGCCTGAAGGATTCCCTAGTTGGAGGGAACGCACTGGGAACAGTATCGGTCGCTGTGAAACTGGCTCACTGCGCTGATCAGGAGCCCGGGTTGCAACAACAGATAAGGATGCTCAATATAACATATTAGGCTAAGGAAAGAAGCCTGCTACTTAACTTTGTACGGTGGATGGGGAACTCACTGTCAGTCTTATCTTCCTATAGTTTCTTAATATAACATTGTTATCTTCTGTTTGTTTTATATTGTATCCATTTTATTATGTATGCTTTATTGTACCTACACAGAACTGTTTGATGCTCAGGTTATACAGTGAGGGGCATAATAAAAAAACAACAACATCTAAGTCTCCTTTTGGCCTAAGGCCTTAAACTTTGAAAATAGAAGTAGGGAAAATGTCCATTATCAAAAAAACGTCCAAAAGGAGGTTTTTTTTTTTTTTATAATGGCCTGCCTCTACGTTCAGCTGTTTAAATGCCCAGACCACCACTACATCTACATTAACACCATATAATCAACCTAAAAAAAGCCTAAGTCCCAAACGTCCAAAACAAAGGCTTTTAGGCAGAGGAGCTAGTCCTTCGCCTAAAAGCTGGATTATGTAACTGGTGTCTGTCAAAAACAACACCGGTTATAGAATCCCCCCCTACAATGATCGGGGCAAGAGGGAACCCAAGCCCTCTTGCCCCACGGCACCCTCAAACTGCCCGACACTATCGGGGAAGAGGGAGCTCAAGCCCTCTTGCCTTGCAGCACCCCCAAACTCCCCAACACTATCGGGGCAGGAGAGAGCCCAAGCCCTTCTGCCTCACGGCACCCCTGAACCCCCAATGAAGATCGGGGCAAGAGGGAGCCCAAGCCCTCTTGCCCCGTGGCACCCCCAAACTCCCTAACACTATTGGGGCAGGAGGGAGCCCAAGCCCTCCTTCCCTTGATGCAAGGGCCCCCCTGAACCCCTGATCGCCCCCCTGCCAACCCATGACCCCCCCACTGACACCATGACCCCCACACCCCCCTCCCCATACCTTCAAAAACATTGGTCGGACGGACGGGTGCCAAGTCCATCCGTCCGACAGGCCAGCCATCTGTTGAATGGCTGGCCTTAGGACCTGATTGGCCCAGGCAGCTCAAATCCTGCCCACAGGTGGGGCCTGAAACACTTGGACCAACCGGAATAGGCCCAAATGCCTAAGACCCTGCCCACAGGAGGGGCCTAAGCCTACTGGGCCTATTCCGATTGGCCCAGGCGCCTCAGGCCCCACCTGTGGGCAGGATTTTAGCTGCCTGGGCCAATCAGGTCCTTAGGCCAGCCATTCAATGGATGGCTGGCCTATCGGATGGATGGGCTTGGCACCCATCCATCCGACCAATGTTTTTGAAGGTTCAGGAAGAGGGGGTGGGGGGTCGTGGGGTCGACAGGGGAGAGATTGGGTGTTCGGGGGGCACTTGCATCGAGGGCAGGAGGGCTTGGGCTCCCTCCTGCCCGATTGTGTTGGGGGTTCAGGGGTGCCGCGGGGTAAGAGGACTTGGGCTCCCTCTTGTCCCGATCTTTATTGTGGATTTGGGGGTGCCACGGGGCAGGATGGCTTGGGCTCCCTCCTGCCCTGATAGTGTTGGGGAGTTCAAGGGTGCCATGGGGCAAGAAGGCTTGGGTTCCCTCTTGCCCCGATCTTCATTGGGGGTTCGGGGGTGCCGGGGGCAGGAGGGCTTGGGCTCCCTCCTGCCCTGATCGTTGTGGGGGGAAGGGTGTATCATAGCAGGGGAGATGAGTCATCTCCTGCCACGATCATTGCTTTAGGGGTAGGTAGGTTGCTGGGGTTGCTGAGCTGATCGCAGCAGCCATGATCAGCTCAATGGCCCCTTTTCGGCACTTATACCTGTTTTGACTTGGTCTAAGTCAAAACATATAAGTGCCAACTAGGCAACCTGCCTAAACGTTTGGTTTTACCTGCTGCACACCTAGGTCTAGGTCGGCCCTCCGCCCGCCCTTTCCCCTCCTCTAAAAACGCCTCTTTTTTCTCTGTGCGTTTAGAGGCAGGGAAAAGGCCTAATCTTGTTTTAGATACATCTAAAACCAGCTTTGATTATGGGTACTTGGACAATCAGGCTTTTTGATCGTCCAAGTACCCATTTAGGCCACTTTTTAGACTTTTTTTTATCATGTGCCCCTATGTGTGTGTATATATATATATTTTTTTATCTTTTTTTTATTTTTTTTTTTACAATAAATGAAACATTAGCAACAATCCCCCCAATATTCAGCAGCTAACCATAAATATTCAACAGGAGTCAATGCTGAATATTCATGGTTAGTGCCTACTGGCTATGTCTACTAGCAAAAAAGAAGGTAATAAGATGATCAAAAAGTATATCATATTCCCATTATTTTAAAAAAATGATAATGAACGCAAAAAATTCTGCTGATCAAATAACTCTATGAGAGCCTTCATCTGATTATTAAACTGGCTATGACTGAGATATCTGGTTAGGCATGGATATTCTGAACCTAACCTGATAAGTTTAGGTCTGAATTCTCTAAATGATAGATATAATCTATAATTGGCTAACTGTTTTGCTCCTTGGGGAGAGTGTTAGACCTTGCGGGAATAAAAATCTATTCCAAACACTTGTAAATAATCGGACATCAGTATGAGATCTAAGAGTATAAATGTGGGATTTTTGAGCTCAGGTAGCTCAGGACTTCTTTCGGAGCGATAGCTTGATTTTTTCCACGCTCAGAAAGAAGATCTGACAGATTTGAAAAGGTTTCTGTCGCCGAGTGATCTGAATTTAAGTATTTCCCGCTCATGACGAAGATGAGGACACGGAGCTCTGTCAAGTGGCAGTACTTTTCAAAATTACATTGAGCTAAGTACTCCTCTACGCAGTATAGTTTTCAGGGATAGCACATTTTTCTTAAAATTTGTAGCGAAGAACTCCTCCATGCAGTACAAGTTTCATATATATATTTCATGAATGAAGTGGTACTATAAACCGTTTATAAACAGTTTATAGTTAAATGAATGAATTATGATGAATTGCTACGAGTATCGCATGAATTGTTAAGAAGCAACATGAATTTGTTTGGAAGCAATATGAACTTTTTATAGACTTTTTTTCAAGACTTTCTCCTTTTTCATACACATTGATTGGTACCTTTTGAGTTTGATGTAATATGTTTTTTTTAATACCTATTTATATGTGTTTTTATAAAATATTTATTTATTTATAGGTGTTTTCATGAATTTTTGATAAATCAAATAGAGTATTTTCATGTATGCTTTCTGTATGCACAATGCACTTTCTGATGTGGTTTAAGGACACTTAGCTCATGTTTTTTTATGAATTTCTTGTAATTTCCTTTAGGCATCTTACAGTTAATTTCTTGTGTTTCTTTCCCCCTAGTGCACTGTGAGGGGTTCTGTCATACTAATGTGTATTTTTAATCCATTTTCTATCAATTGTATTAATTCATATTTAAAGCATTTGCACTTTAGAAAGGATTTGTTATAGAGAATACATAGGGCACACTCTAGGGAGTTTATAGAATATATGCTAAATACTTTTTATCCCCGGAGCGATTGTTTGACCTTGATTTTATTACTATTTGATTTATAGGGCTTGCACATTAAGGACTAAATAATGTATGAGGCAGCGCTAGTTTAGACTTATGTCTGGTGCTGGTCACCTATGAGTTGCTACCTGAGCTCGAAAATCCCACGTTTATACTCTTAGAGCTCACATTGATGTCCGCTTATTTACAAGTGTTTGGAATAGATTTTTATTCCCGTAAGGTCTAACAATCTCTACAAGGAGCAAAACAGTTAGCCAATTATAGATGATTTTATATATTGAACTTATTGGCAACTGCTGAGCCTGCAGGGTTATATATCTTTCTCTAAATGACAACATTTTTTAGGCATCAGTAGGCACCAAAACTCAGTAAAAAAAAATGCTGTTGAAACGATATTTTTAAAAATAAGTTTCAAATCACTTACTGGTGCCTATATATTAAAATAATTATTACTCACTGGAAAGTCTTTTCAAGAGTTGAATACATGGAATGGTGGAATTTAGAAAAAGTCTAACTGCTAAGTATGAGAGATTGCGGAAAGAAAGGGATGTTTGCATATTTTTTTAAAAGGTTGGAATCCCCTCACAAAATATAGTGACATATCACATTTAAAATTAATATCATTTTTTTTGTAATGTACATCCATGCTGTTAGTTTTCTTATGTTTAGGTATGTTTAATCTTAGTGTCAACATTATTTATATACTGATTATTGTAATTAATCTGTTTTGCCAATCATTTCTGTGAACTGTTTGAGTCATGACTTGTTTATATTTGAAATTATTAATAAAATATATTGAACTCTAAAAAAAAGCATTCTTAAGTTGAATTTGAATGTAAGTTTGATCATGTGAGAATCTGTGTGCATTTATGCTCTCCTGTGCAGTACACAGTCTATAAAAAAACATTAAACATGAAAGAAACTGTCCTCAAAATAAAGCAATGTAGTTTAAATAGAAAGAAAAAAAGGAGGTTTACACTTGTTTCTCTTCACAAAGCCATGGACAGCATTTCCTACATGCTGCCTGCAGCTGACCTGGAAACCTTCCCTATGAGCACAAAGTAGTTGGAAATTTTCTTTTTCCCTCCCAAAGTTTGATCCTAGTATTCTTCATACCTTCTCCAGCTCCTTGTGGCCCCTCTTGCATTCCTTTCCATCCATTCCACTGTTCCTTCTCCACCATCACATCTAACATTTTTCCCTCTTATCTCCTCTTCCCTAAGTATTTCTCCTCTCCCACCACCATGTCCAATAATTTTCTCTCCCTACCTATGCCCAACAATTATCCCTTTCTATTATCTCCCTCACCTCAGCTTCTCTCCCTCACTCCATTCTTCTTTACTATGTCCCAAGTACATGCTCCCTCCCTCCATTCTGTATCCCAAGTTCATGCCCCCATATCTCCTTCCTTACATCCTTTGTCTGAAGTTTGTGCTCCCATCTTTCATGTCCCATTATACCCCTCTCCCTCCCTCTCTCCATTCTGGGTCCCAACTTTGTGCCTCCATCCCATGGGTGTTTACCTGTTCTAGCTGGTTTCCTACTCCTGCTGCCTTCCAACTACACTTGTTTCTTTTTGCAAAGTCATGGACAGCAGCTCCTACATGCAGCTCATGACTGACCCAGAAGCCTTCATTCTGGTGTCAGAGGGAAGACTTCTGGGTCAGCCAAGGGCCACATATAGGAATCACTGCCCACAGCTTTGTTAAGAGAAACAAGTGCAGCTGGAAGGCAGCAAGAAGAGGGAGATGGCCAGAACACAGAACCTGTGGGAGAGGGCATGTACTAGGGACACAGAATGGAGGGAGGGAGGGAGAGGGGTACATTGGGACATGGAGGGAGGGAGCATGTTGGAACATATAAGGGAGGAAGAGGGTTACATTAGAACATGGAAGAGACAAGCAGGACCCCCCTCCTGTTTGTAATGTAAGTCAGATGTTTATAATCTGGGGAATGCCTGTACTTCAATTGAGTAAAATATTTGCACCAATTAGATAATTATGTTTATTCATAAATGACCCTATTTTATTTTATAACTGGACATACAATTTGTGAGCATTACTTTAGGCACCATTTACAGAATTTGGAAGAAAATGCATACTACAGAGTGAAAAGTAATCAAAGTGCAACACATCTTTTTAGATCATCCAGATATGCCAGGTTCTCTATTTCATACTGAGACCACCAAGTCAGAATCCCTCTCCTTTTATATAACAATCCTGAGAAATAAGGACTTTGTCCATGAGAAATATTCTGTCATGGAACCCAAGAAAGACAGTGACTTTATCCCAGGACCTATGAGAGACTGAAGGACTCTGGCCTAGGATCTCCATGATCCCAGATATTTTTTAATGGCTGGTGGTTAAGACTGAAGGACGAAGGGAAGGCTGAGGAGAAGAAGGCTTTTTGTAGAATGTATTAGTATGAGGAGTTTATCAGGGACTTTTAGGATTGGTAGGAGTTATGTTAGACTAATAGATGGAAAATAGTGGGAAGGTTGGGCAATAGATAAGTAGGTGGGAACATTGGGGGCTTTTTTGTCCAAAGATATCATAACTTTAACTCAAAAGAAGAGGTCTGTCACTCCAGATTTCCTGGCTCAGAAATTTTCTACCTAAGGTCCTAGGGAAGAATGTCACTGACACAAGGGTCCTTGGGTAGAGTTCCTCTAATATTTTACTTCCTGTACTTCAGGCTGCAACCCTTCAGTGCCTTTTGTGTTTTGCATATATTCAAGGTCTGACATTGAAATACTCCGTTTGTCCATCAACAGTTCAGCTTGTACACATTCATTTTGGCTTTCTCTGTCTATTGTGTACCTTCCTCCTACTACATTCCAAGCCAGGTGAAAAAGCTGATCAGAGGGTGGGATATTGGTCTGATTGGATACATTAACTAACTTTGCTGATGTGAGAGTTGAGTGATGTTTAAATAACTCATCATCCTTGTACTTCCTAGAGACAATGTGCTAAATTCACAAAGCCCACCGATCATGTTTGTGATCATGTACCAACCCAATTTTCCTCTGACCTGATTCACTAACCTCTATGCTGATCATCCTCTGATCTGATCCGATCTGCACATGCAAATGAGGGGCAATGGCATGCAAAGTAGGAAGGCAGCGATTCACTAAACTTGTTCAGGAACACCAATTGGGCTGGCTGATCAAAAAAGAAGAGACTGCTGGGGTCCAGTCACTCACATCCTTTCCTGCTTTGTGCCACCCTGAAATCCCAGCCCTAAAACACCCTGCTCTTTGCCTCTCCTGCTTTTGCTGCCCCAACTTCAACTGCTTTTCCCATCCCGATTTCTCCTTCTTCTTCTGTGAACAGAGTAATATCCTAACCCTGCTCTTGGATGCACTGGAATAATGATAATTGTACAAATAGTTCCAATCAAATATTGTTTATTAAAAATTAACAGAAATCTTGTTTCCAAAGGCATTTGTACAATGGAGACACATAACAGTCAGATGTGTAAAATGCACCTTTTCTGAATAAAATGATCTCAACCAAATATTTTGCTGCATTCAATTATGTACTCTTGCAATGACCAATATTACATCACTCCAATCCACCAATGATCAGCCAGCAGAGGCTGTACTTATGTATTTGAACAAAGAAATTCCTTTTAACTCTTATAGATACCAGGCTTAAAGAAAAGTTTTACAAATTATATATTTGTTCAAAGCAATTTCTGAATATGCATAAAACATTATAATATACCCAACGAAAACTCCCTCTCCCAGTAGTCTTTAAAAGTTTGAATCAAAACAGTTCTCTGACCAAACTGTACTCAAATGCTGTCAGTCTGGGCTTTAAGGAGCCCTCCCTTCACATCTAGAAAGGCAAGCAGGCCTCTTGGAATGTCACAGACTTAAGAGTTTCTATGGTAACCTAGATTAAAGGTCAGATAGGTCAAACTTCATATGTTACTTCTCAGGATTTCTCAAGGTTTAAAATATAAAAATAAAGTTTGCAAAACTAGTTTTATGTTTAAACACATATATACAATCACCATGGGATCCCAAACATTCACTCACATGCCACACATCATATTTCATTCATATTCAATACTTCTGTACAGCATATTTAAGAAATTTAGTCTTTTTTTTTAACCCAGCAATGGAATGCCAGGAATATCTGTTAATGCTAAAGCCGTGAGGTTTTTCCTATTCCCGTGGGTATGGCAGCCCAGACAAAGAATACCAGAAACCAGGGTCTTGAGAGGGAAAACTGCAATATTTTAGACAAAGAAATACAGAATGAAAAAAAGAAAGATGGAGGAAGATTAATACATCTACAAATGTGTTATATATACATATACCCAATTTCCATTATGATCTTGCTTAATACAGCAAATTACATGGACAGAATATTATTATACTTATTCTTACTATTAATCCCTAGTGTTTTTCTGGCCTTGGCTGCAATCCACATTCAATTTTTTATATCTTTGTATCTAACTTTTTATAAGCTCTTAATAGGGCATTGCCCTGTCTCCCATAAATTCATTACTAACTAGATTTATCCAGAATCATATGAAAAGTAGGTGTCTTGCATGTACCTTGCACACTATCCATTCTAGTGCAGCATGCCACAGTGCCCCCTGTGCATTAGTGCCACTCCTCAGCCACCATGCTTTCTGCTCTCTGACACCCTGCTCTCTGCCCCTGACTCTCTTGATCACCCTTCCCTGCAGTGCGAGCCCATGGTTTTAGCCCACAGGTTTAAAGCAGGTTAAAACAATGGGCTCACAAAGTAAAAAAGAAAAAAAAAGTTTCCAGCTCTGTAAGAATGTGCAGACCATCTACAGGCAAAGTCTACAGGCAGGTCTGCACATACATCAGGATCACTGTAGAGTGATTTGTGTGGTCGTTTGGGGCTTGATTCCGATCACCCCATTTGCATAAGGACGCTTTATGAATCAGCCCCCAGCCATGGATTGGATCGGATCCCTGGGCTTAGTGAAACTAGCCCAATATCCTTCTTCCAGCATCTCATTTTCTTCTCGCTTTACTCCCCATGTGCAAAATTCCTTAGATTCTTTTGGCCTAAGTTTTTGGATAAGATTTCACTTCAATTAGCAAAGCAAGTTTTTAACCAACTCTCTCAACATTATTAACTTGCATGCATTTCTAATGATTACCTGTTAATCTCCAGTTTGTCACTGTTCAGTGTCTGGATAATGAAATCATCTTGAGGAATATGATGGTCCGTAGAACCTGTTTATATAGGGTAGGGTGTTAATTAAAATTATGAATTCCCTGACCTGTGGGTAGTGGTATATGTTGAATGTGTTGTAGAGTTTAGTTGATTCTTTAGCTGAAAGGCCTTCAATGATGGCTGCCAGAGGCCTAGATAATTTACAGTTGTAATTCAGAATTTCAAACATTTCAGAAAAGATCCTTACAGCATTGAGAATTAACATCCGTGAATTGCCAAAAGACTCATAAATGTTGATACCCAGTGTGACGTTGGGTAAGAGTTCAGTGCTGTTGTTAATTTCCTCCACCGTAAACACAAAGGCCAATAAATTATACATGTTAAATGGAAGGTAGCTGTAATGATATTAAGGAGATAACATTTTTTAATCAGGGTTCTTATAAACAAATCCAAATATGCACTTATTTCATACCTATATCATGCAGGCAATTCAGGATCTTGAACACACAGATTTATGTCATGTGTTATGTCCTTGTGCTATGATAGACCAAGAAAGCTGCATTTAGGGGCTAGACCCAGGTTGTGGTCTTTTGACTGTCAATGGTTCTGAGCACTTTCATTCACAGTGAGTAGAGTTGAATCATTAGTTTGGGTATCTTTCTTGTATGTCAGAAGAAAGCATAAACGTGTGTGTACTATATTTTTGCACATTTGGATTTTATATAATGATGTGCATATGGTATGCCTTAGATTAATTTTTAGCTGCAAATTTATAGATTTATTTAAAAAAAAATAAATACATCCAAAAGACGGCATAAACCGACATTTGGATGTCCTAATCACTGGAACATCCAAGTGCTGATTTTTGAAACTGTCTTTCTGGACATCTTGTGAGGCCTCCTAGCCATTGTGTGTCTAAAATTCAAGGTACTGTGTAACAGTAAAAAAGTCAATTCTCTATGAGAAATTCAAGTATTTTCATAATAACTCTTAGGGCTCCTTTTACTAAGTTGAGCTAGCAGTTTTAATGCACGCACTAGACGCTAACGCCTCCATTGAGCTGGCATTAGTTTTTCCACGTAGCACAGGGGTTAGCACGCACTAATCTGAAGCGTGCACTAAAAACGCTACCACAGCTTAGTAAAAGGAACCCTTAGTATTTGAAAAAGTTTTTATATCAAATGTGATATGATCAGAGACTTGAAGGCAAAAACAAGGACAAACCCCAAGAATAACACCTCATCACCCAGTCATGGCATATGTCTCAACGATATTGAAAAAAAAAAAAAACATTTTATTTGCTGCATTGCACAGTCAATTATTCATATGCATTTGTGAGCAGTGAAGAAACATCTGACTTTGAATTGTTCTCAAATCCAAACAGAGACTGCACCACCTTCTCAGTTCATTCAAGTTATCATCTCGGTTAACACTGAAGCAGGATCAAAATGGGCCATGTCAGAATCCGTGACAAGACAAGTTTCTTGTTATTTGTGCATATGAAGCTTTTTACTTTTTTACATCTGGCAAATTGCTTATAGCATCTCACTGGAAGAAGAATTATGAACCTACTTTGGCCAACTTGTTGCGGAAATTGGACTATATTTGTTTAATGTTGAACTTCACTGCCTCTAAATATGGACATCTACATGCTTTTCATAAAGTTTGGGACATGTATTTCCAATGGAGAGAATCTGCATCTTCAACCTCTTAATATATATATATATATATATATATACATATATACATATACAGCATGGGGCTCATAATCAATACAAAAAAAAACATCTAAAAAGTGGCCTAAATGGGTACTTGGATGATCAAAAAGCCTGATCGTCCAAGTACCCATAACCAAAGCTGGTGTTAGACATATCTAAAACCAGCTTAGGCCTTTCCCCTGCCTCTAAATGCATAGAGCAAAAAAAAGGCATTTTTAGAGGAGGGGAAAGGGCAGGAGGTTTGCCGACCAACACTTAGTCGTACAGCAGGTATAACCAAAGATTTAGACAGGTTGCCTAGTCGGCACTTACACGTTATGACTTAGATCAAGTCAAAACAGGTATAAGTGCCGAAAAAGGGGCTGCTGAGCTGATAGCACTGCTGCAATGAGCTCAGCAGCCACGGCAACCTGCCTACCACCACCACCAATGATCACGGCAGGAGAGATGGCTCATCTCCCCTGCCGTGATAACGATACCACCAAGTGCCGCCAAATATGGCACTTGGGATCGCTATCGTGGCAGGAGAGATGCACCATCTCTTCTGCCATGATCCACCCCTCCCCCCAATTGAATCAGGAAGGAGGGAACCCAAGCCCTCCTGCCCTGGTGACTACCCACCCGCCCAACATGATTGGGGCAGGAGGGAGCCCAAGCCCTCCTGCCTCAGCAACTACCCACCCACCCTACACATTTGAGGCAGGAGGAAGCCCAAGCCCTCCTGCCCCAGGGAAACTCCCTACCCCCCCACCCCCACTAAGATACAGGCAGGAGGGATCCCAGGCCCTCCTGCCCTCGGTGCACCCCCTCCCATGATTGCCCCCAACCCTCCACCGACCCCCTCGATACCACTCCCACCCTCAACACCCCCATACCTGAAAAACAGTTGGCCGGATGGGTCCCAAGCCTATCCATCCAGCAGGCTTGCCCGTCAAGCAGGCCAGCCATCCATCGAATGGTGGACCTTAGTGCCTGATTGGCCCAGGTGCTTCAAATCCTGCCCTCAGGTGGGGCCTGAGGCACCTGGGCCAACCAGAATTGGCCCAGTAGCCTTAAGCCCCTCCTGTGGGTAGGGCTTTAGGCACATGGCCCAATCAGGCCCTAAGGCCTGCCATTCGATAGATGGCAGGCCTGCCAGATGAATGAGCTTGGGACCCATCCATACATCCAGCCAACTGTTTTTCAGGTATGGGGGTGTCGAGGGTGGGGGGTGGTATCAAGGGGTGGGGGTTATGGGGTTATGGGGTTATGGGGAAAATTGGGGAAAATTGGGGGTTTTGGGGGTGATCGTGGGAGGGGGTGCATCGAGGGCAGGAGGGTCTGGGATCCCTCCTGCCCGTATCTTAGTGGAGGTTGGGGTAAGGGGTTTCACTGGGGCAGGAGGGCTTGGGCTCCTTCCTACCCCAGTCATGTCAGGCGGGTGGGTAGTCATCGGGGCAGGAGGGCTTGGGCTCCCTCCTGCCTGATCCAATCGGGGGGAGGTGTGGATCACAGCAGGAGAGATGGCTCATCTCTCCTGCCATGATCGTTGCTAGGGAAAGGTGGATTCTGTAACCACAGACACCAGTTACAGACATCGGTTTGATAGACACTGGTTACAGAATCCAGCTTTTAGGCGAAGGACTGGCTCCTCCTTTTTCTAAAAGCTCTTGTTGGGCGTTTGGGATTCAGGCTTTTTTTTTTGGTTGATTATATGTTGTTAGTGTAGACGTAGTGGTGGTCTGGGCATTTAAACAGCTGAATTAGAAGCAGGCCATTATCAAAAAAGCCTCCTTTTGGATATTTTTTGAGAATGGACATTTTCCCTGCTTATACTTTCAACGTTTAGGGACTTAGGCCAAAAGGGGACTTAAACAGTTGTTTTTTTTATTATGCCCATCCACATATATATATATATATATATATATATATTTATATTTATTTATTTATTTTACTTGTACAAGTTTGCACTTTTAGATACTTTTTCTTGTATGATTATGTGGATGATATGATAGTGGGGGATTATAAATTATAATTTTCTATTTGGGGTTGGGTTAGGGGGGGTTCTTGTATTGATATATTATTTTATGATATTCTCTACTTGGTGCAGTGTATATTGTTGTTTTTTCCATTGTTAAATTGAAAATAAAACATTTTTTTTTAAAAAAAAGAAAATAATTGACTTGTAATACAGCGAAGAAAATGGGTTTTTTTTCAATGTCGTTGAAATATATGCAATGACTGGGTGGTGAGGCGATATTCTTGGGGTTCACCCCTTATTTTGGCCTTCAAGTCTCTGATTATATCACATTTGATATAAAAAACTTTTTTAAATACTAAGAGTTATTATGAAAATACTTTAATTTCTCATAGAGGAGTGACTATTTTACTGTTACACAGCACCATTTTTGTTCACCCTCATTCACAGTTGTGTATCATTTGGCTTCCCCACAGACTGATTGACTAAAATTCAAGATGGGCATGGTGGAGGGGTATATTGGAAGGCTTTGGTTGTGCTTAGAATTTTACATCTTGCAGTGTTAATCAAATCTTTCCCAAGATGGCCTGGATGGAACTTAATGTTCAGAGACTGACCTGTGTTAAAAACATCTAAGTTCTGAAAAAATTGCTCTAACTTGTCCTACCATACTTGGTGGAATCAAGTATGTCAGATAGCCAGGTTTGAAAAGGCCCTTGCCGAAAAACATGATTTTATTGACACATATAACAAAATATGGCAAGCTATGAACGATTTCAGTGAATCTGTATGATGATGCTGTCTTGTACCTTGGCATTATTTACTTATCTCAGACTTGCTAACTTTGAGTGTACTCCTTTTACGACTAACATCCTATTTGTTGTTGTGTTTTGTTTTCTATTGTTCAATTGTACTACCTGTCCATGAAAGTTTTTCTGACGGATACTGCTGTATACATTGTATGTTTCAGTTACATGTACCTGGATACACAGTATATGTATTTTTATTCACTATTTTTATAAATCTAATAAATATATTGAACTTGAAAAACATCTAAGTTCCATAAAGGTACCCAAATTGACCAGATAACCCCTGGAGGGATTACACAATGAGCCTCCATATTCCCCCAGTAGTCATTGACTCCATTCCACCCCCACCCCCAATTCTAAATGAAATAGTACATACCTGTCTCTAGAACAGCACCTGTTATGGGAAAGCCTAGTAGAATATCATAAAGGTGTCTTAAGTAGTCTAGTGGGAAGGCTAGTGAGCCATATAGGAAGGACTCAGGCCAATAAGCCACTTTAACCAATACCTTTATGGTGGAAACTGTGAGCCCACAAAAATATTACTATTATTATTTTTATTTATTTATTTAAAAAATGTATATACCGTTTAAAACCTAAACGGTTTACATAATGTAACATACATAATTATATAAGACAAATAAAATCAGACAAGGATAAACAAATAATCCTCAGAAAATCAGCTGTGACAGGATGAAAACCAGAAAAGGCTTATACAAAGAATCATGAAAAATTTTTCAAAAGTCAGAAGTCAAGAGGGATCAATATCTAGAAAAAGGCATCTACAAATAACTGTGTTTTGAGTAATTCCCTGAAATTGCATATTTCACAACATTTTCATAATTGACTCACGAGTGAGTTCCACAGTTTTGGATTGACATTTCCATATTCCATATTTTAGATTGATATTTGCCATATAGGTGTCACATTTGTCATATAGGGGTTACCTGCAGTCATAAGGGCTATTTGGGTGGTAGACAGGTTGATATAGTAGGTTTTGGAAGGGTTTTGCAGGGATCAGCATAAATTATAAGGGGGTTATGGTGAGTTTATACATCTATCGCCCTTCATGTGACGTTCATAGCAGTCCCCTCTAAGGTGCCCCACTGCTCTATTGTCATGTCTATGTGGCCAGTCCCTTCCAATGCTGGTCCCTCCCATCTACAAATGGTCTGGATTAAACTAAACTAAACTAAACTAAACCTTAGGTTTGTATACCGCACCTTCTCCGCGTGTGCAGAGCTCGGCACGGTTTACAGAGGTTGAGAGGAAAGGAACTACAAGGAAAGGATATAGGAGAGGGACTGGGGAGATAGAGGGGGACAGGATACTAGAGCACGGGAGGTGATTAGGTTTTTGAAAAGAGCCAAGTTTTCAAGTGTTTGCGGAAGGATTGGAAGGAGCTAGAATTTCTGAGCGGGGATGAAAGGTTGTTCCAGAGTTCTGTGGTTCTAAAGGGGAGGGATGTTCCAAGTTTTCCTGCGCGGGATATACCTTTTATAGAAGGGAAAGATAGTTTCAGTTTTTGGGAGGATCTAGTCGAGAGCGGGTTTGAGGAGTTCCAGAAGAGTGGGATAACAGGAGGGAGGACGCCATGTAGAATCTTGAAGGCTATGCAGGCACATTTATAGAGGACTCTGGAGTAAACTGGGAGCCAGTGAAGCTTGGAGAGGAGTGGGGAAACGTGGTCGAACTTGCCTTTTGCGAAAATAAGCTTGGCCGCGGCGTTTTGAATTAGCTGAAGTCTATGGAGGTTTTTCTTTGTTAGGCTTATATAGATGGAGTTGCAGTAGTCCAGTCTAGAAAGAATGGTGGATTGAACGAGGATGGCGAAATGAGAATGATGAAAGCAGGATCTTACTTTCCTCAACATATGGAGGCTAAAGAAGCATTTTTTTACTAGGGAGTTGAGGTGATCGTTGAAGGAGAGAGAGGAATCTAAGATGATGCCAAGGACTTTGCTTGAAAACTCAAGCTGAAGAGTGGGGCCGGAAGATAGAGGGATGGAGGTGGGTAAATGGTCTAAGGTTGGGCCGAGCCAAAGTAGTTTGGTTTTGGACTCATTCAGTTTCATTTGTACAGATTGGGCCCAGGATTGGAGGTTCGTAATACATGTGGAAATGTTCTCAGCGAGGTTCGAGAGGTTCGAGTCGGTTTCGAGGAGGATGAGGATGTCATCGGCGTAGGAGTAGAGAGTTTCTAGTGGGGATAAATGAAGGAGTTTCAGAGAGGACATGTAGATGTTGAAAAGGATAGGGGAGAGGGGTGAGCCTTGAGGGACTCCACATTTTGGCTTCCAGGCGGGGGATGAGGAACCGTTTGTGTTAACGGTGTAGGAGCGGAAGCGTAGGAATTTCGAGAACCAATCCAGAACTGTGGAGCTTATGCCTATTTCGGAGAGTTGGAAGATTAGGATGTCGTGGTGAACGACATCGAAGGCTGCGGAGAGGTCGAATTGAAGAAGAACAGCAAATTTGTTGCGAGAATGGAGTTGTTGCACCTTAGAGATTAGTGAGGCCAAGAGGGATTCGGTGCTAAAGTTGGGTCTGAAGCCGAATTGGTGGGGTAGGAGGATAGAGAATCGTTCTAGGTAGGATGAGAGTTGGGTGGATATGATGGATTCTAATAGCTTGGTTAGGAGAGGGATATTTGCTATAGGACGGTAATTTGATGGAATGGAGGGATCGAGGTCGGCCTTTTTCAGTAGAGGGGACAGTGAAATGTGTCCCATGTCGGGGGAGAAAAGGCCTGATGTTAGGGCAGAGTTTTGTGGTCAAAAATTGTGAGCAAAGTTATTCATCCTATGGTTTGACATCCTGATGGTCAAGAAGAACAAATAGGTCATTAAGAAAAAAAAAATCTGGATGTCTAGCAGTTTCAAAAATGGATTTATTTATTTTTTAAATTTATTTTTGAGTTCAAACTGTTTATTGGCATTTAAGTGGTACAGCAAACAAGGAACACAACCAACAAGGTAAGTTCAAGAAGAACAATAGTAACGCAATAACAGATGATCATCTAACAGGATAACCAAGTTAGAGAAAGTGCATTACTGAAATTCAAGGAAATATGCAAAACTAAAAATAGGAAAATCATACAGTGAACAAAAATAATGAGAAATAATAAATGACCGTTCAGCTACATAAATCAGAAACAGCAATCTATATTTTTATCAATGTTTCAGAAAGAGGGTAACAATACAGATATATCATAAGTAAAAGTGACTGAAGTGTGTAGAGCTATCAGGGAACTATATTGAAAAATAAAGCAAAATGTTTTGGAAACTATTTTCTTTCCTACTGAGGTAGATAAAGTATTGAACATCTCTCATATAACCCTGGTTACCATGCTGCAACATTTCTTATATCCTGCAAATTTTTACAAGGCTTCATTGTGACTCACAATACAGTTTTTTTCAGGGATCCAGCCCAATTACAGTAAGGATCTGGATTTATAAATGGATGTTGACCAGAGAGAAAAAATATGTCTTCAACATTTTCCTGAAGTTGTTGAATGATGAGGTCTGTCACAGGTATAGTGGTAATCTGTTCCAAGCTTTGGGACTCATCATTTTGTGCATGTGTTCTTCATAAAATAATAAATATAAATTCAGAGACCCAGCTCCACCCAAAATGTTACTCAAAATTACTCCATAACATTCATTATCTTGCACTCCTCCTTTGTGAGAAGCCACAGTAGAGGTTTAAATGAGCATCAGACCAGTGTTGAAGCATTTAGCACCCCAGGCCATAGTAGAAACTAGAGAGTTGCGCGGGGACAGAAATCCCACCCGTCCCCGCCAAAATCCCACCCGTCCGCGTGAGGAATCCCTACGTCCCCACCCGTCCCCGTGAGGAATCCCTCTGTCCCCACCCATCCCCGCGAGGAATCCCCTCCGTCCCCACCCATCCCCGCGAGGAATCCCCTCCGTCCCCACCAGTCCCCGCGAGGAATCCCCTCCATCACCATCCTTCCCTATAAACTTCAGAAATAGTTATTTTATTTAATTATGCTACTGAATTAAAGGCTCTGGTAGAGACCCATTTACAAATAAGCAAAGAGACTTTATTAATTTGGAAATATTAATTGGGAAGAATACATACTTTGTAAATGGGTTTCTACCAGAACCTCTAATGTAAATATAAAATATAAATACTCAGCTGATGAGAACCCACAAACTGTCAGCTGAGGACTTCCTTTGCAGTTGGCCGGGGGTCCCTTTTGCCAAGCTTGGCAGGCAGCAGTAGCATCCCTGAGTCACAGATGCTGGCACCTCGGTGGCTCATGGATGCTGCCAGTGACTGCTGCGCTTGGTGGAGGGGAGTTCTGGCCATCTCTAGAGGAGGTCCTCTGCTGGCGGTGCTTGGTGATCCCCACCAGTCACAGCAAGGGTCAACAAGTACTTCAACACTGTAGAAATAAAACCAGAAATGCATTTCCTTTTCTTTTGAACACAAAACAAAGACATCTGCCATATACATTTCCCAAAGCTAACATATTTTAGTCAATAAATTCCGTTTTTTACCTTTGTTGTCTGGAGACTTATTTTTCCATAAAGTTGGTCCCAGTTTCTTTTTTCCGCTTTCCCATCTTCTGTAAATTCTTCTGTTGCTGTCCATTGGTTCCCCCTACCATGGTCCAGCATTTATCTCTTTCTCATCTTTCGTGCCTGCCCACCAGCCCAATGCCCAACATTTCTCCTTCTATCACCCCTCTCCAACACTATGCCACATCTCTCCCTCCATTCCCTTTACCACTGTCCAATATTCCTCCCTCTTGCATCCCTTTCAATCTGTCCCATTGTTCCCTTGCCACATTTCTCACTGTCATCTTTTTCTTCCCTATCACATTCTGTACCTTCCTCCCTACGACCAAAAATTCTCCTCTTTCTTCCATTTGCCGTGTGTACACAACCATCTCTCTTTCCCGCTCATTGACACACCCACACCCAATTCTCTCTTTCTATTCCCTCCCCCACCTCAGCATCTCTTTCCCTCCCTTCCTCTCTCCCCAGTTCATGACTTCTGTGTCAAAAATGCACTCCCTTCCACCACTTCATTCGAGTCCAGATAACAGCAGGGGTTGGAGGCAGCCTGCAGCAAGCCATATGTAGCCGACCCAGAAGTCTTCCCCCGAAGTCAAAGCTGACATCAGAGGGAAGGCTTTGCATCAGTCTGGCGGTGGCTGAGGTGTCAGGTGGGAGGGGGTAGATACTGGATGTAGGAGGTGAGAGGAGACAGACTGTAGATAGAAATGGGGAGGGATCAGACACACTGGATGAAAGGGGAAAGATAAGACAAGCTGGAATGCCTGGGGAGAGAGAAAAAGACAGATGATGGATGTAAAGAAAAGGAGAGGGGAGGAAGACATTGAATGGAAAGGAAGAGAAGGGGAGGATACGGATGGAAGGGAGGAAAGAGAAAGATGGAGCAGACACTGAATAGAAGGGGGAGAAAGAGAAATGAAGCAGATGCTGGGCTGAAAGGGGGGGAAAGATGGGCAGATGCTGGATGGAAGGGGGAGAAAGAAGGGTGGATGATGGATGGGATGACAGAGGGGGCAGAAAGGAGGAAGAGAGGAGACAGATCAGATGCTGGGCAGAAGCAGCAGACAGAGGGGCAGATGCTGGTTGGAAAAGGACCTCAGGTCAGCATCTGAATGGCCGTGCAAGTCTACATAGGTCCAAATGGTACCACACACTGTTAGACCCCTCCCCCCCAGTCCATTGTGCTTTCTAGAAGCCAGTATTGTGGTGCAGCCTGGTCCCTGCTAGGTTTTCTCCCCCTAGATTGGGACAGACTGTGCTTTTGCCAGCAGAGGCAGAGTGGTTAGCCTGCACGATGGCGCAAACTAGCCCCCATCCCCACCCCACCACACCCCACAAGTGTCCTCCACCCAGAACAGGGCCGAATCTGGGTTCCCAGTGGCTGAGCAGTGAGCCTACCAAGGCATCCCCTACCGAGAATGGAACCAACTCTGCATTCCCGGCCTTTGTATGAGGGAGGTCTGGTGCCCCAGAGTAAGAAGACTTAGAGCAGGGGTGCCCACACTTTATGGGCTTGCGAGCTACTTTTATAATGACTAAGTCAAAATGATCTACCAACAATACAATTTAAAAAAAACACAAAGCACAATGAAAGGCAGAGAAAATGTTAATTATTCATATTCCGGGTTTTTTCAAAGAGGTCACGGCAGATGACTCTATGCAATGTCACCTCGGTAACAAAATACAAAAATAGACAAATACACCCCCTCCCTTTTTACTAAACCACAATAGTAGGTTTTAGCACAGGGAGTTACGCTGAATGCCTTGCGCTGCTCTCAATGCTCATAGGCTCCCTGCACTAAAAAACGATATTGCGGTCTAGTAAAAGGGAACCATAGTGCAAAATATAGACAGCAGATATAAATTCTCAAAACAGACACATTTTGATCACTAAATTGAAAATAAAATCATTTTTCCTACCTTTATTTTGGTGATTTCATGAGTCTCTGGTTGCACTTTCTTCTTCTGACTGTGCATCTAATCTTTCTTCCTTTCTTTCAGCCTCCTGTATGTTTCCTCTCCTCCAGACCTCATTCTCTCCCCCAACTTTTTCTTTCTGTCTCCCTGTTCCCCTTCTTTCTGTCTCCCTGTTTGCCCCCTTTCTTTCTTTCTCTGTGCCCTCCCCAAAGCCACTCGGTTTGCTGCCACCGCCATCGGGGAATAGCCCCCAAGCCACCGCTGTCCCAAGCTTTCCCTGCAGAAGCGTCACGCTGACCAGCATTCCGCTCCCTGACGTCAATTCTGACGTAGGAGAGGAAGCTCCGGGCCAACAATGCATTTCTCCTCATTCCATCCAGCCTGAGCCCCATCTCTCCTTGTGTTTGTCAGAATTACCATTCCACCTATTTTCCAGCATCACCCTTCTTTGTGTCCATCTCACCTATATCCCTATCTCACCACTTTTTCAGAATCTTCATTTGTCTCTGTCCTTGTCTTTACCCCATGTTCACCATTTGCCCTTTCAATGTCTTTATCTCCCCCCCCCACACTTTTTCAGCATTACTTCTATGTCTCTATTTCACCTCCTCTTCATGTCCCCTCTGTATCTCTATCCTTATTCAGTAGGTCCTGCTTACCCTTTCTCTTCTTTGTGTCACTATCTCCATTTTCAGCTTTCCCCCCTTTTTCTTTGTTACTGCACCCGGTAGCCAGAATCTTTCCACCCTCCCTCCACTCCGGCCCAGCCCAGTATGAAATATTTCCTTTTGTTTCCCTCCCCTCTCTCTTTCTCTGTCTCTTCTCCTCCCTCACCCACGAGTCCTGCATCTGGCCCTCTCCCTTCTACCTTCACCTGGCAACACCCCCCTGCTCCGCGGCTCTCTTAAGCAACTCGTCAGCAGCGGTGATCAAGACAAGCTGCCGACATCGAGGCCTTCCCTCTACGAGTCCTGCCTTTGTGGAAAAAGGAAGTTGAAACAAGCGGGACTTGCAGAGGGTAGGCCCCGACGTCAGAAGCTTGTGTCAATCGCTGCTGCTGAGTTGCCGAAGAGAGCCACGGAGCAGGGGGTGTGCCAGGAAGCAGGTAGAAGGGAGAGGGAGATAGGAAGGCTGTAGAAGCTCCGGAGCATGACACCGACCCCGGCCAGGATGATTTCTTTTTCAGGCTGCTGCTGCTGCTGCCACCCCCCACCCAAAATGACAAAAACATCCTAATGCCCGCGTCGGCGTCTTTGACGTCGGGGAGAGGAAGGCTGATAGGCCCGGTAGATCAGGACGGCAACACGAGTCTATCACGGAGCCCGGGATGGGCTCTGCGATCGACTCACGTTGCCTTCCTGAACTACCGGTTGATTGCGATCGACGTGTTGGGCACCCCTGACTTAGAGCCATAGCGCACGAGACTCCCACGGGGATGAAAACAGCCTACCTAAATTCTTGCAATGCAGGCATGCAGCTTACAAGTCCGGCGTCGCGGCGGGAAATAGCCATGCTGAGCAGTGAGCTCAGCACGTACACAGATGAAAGCCTTGCTTGCTGATTGGTCCGGCGGCACGGCGGGGCGGCCGGACCAATCAGCAAGCAAGGCTTTCATCTGTGTACGTGCTGAGCTCACTGCTCAGCATGGCTATTTCCTGCCGCGACGCCGGACTTGTAAGCTGCATGCCTGCATCGCCAGAATTTAGATAGGCTGTTTTCATCCCCGTGGGAGTCCCGTGGGCCAGGGGGCGTCCCCGTGGGAGTCCCATGGGTCAGGGGAGCATCCCCGTTGGAGTCCCGTGGGCCAGGGGGCATCCCCGTGGGAGTCCCGTGAGTCGGGGGGGAACCCGCGGGATCCCCGCGATCCCCGTTCCCGTGCAGACCTCTAGTAGAAACCTCTACCGTGGCTTAATAAAAGGTGGGGGTAAGTAAAGCAAAGGATTGTGAACCCTTTAGGCGGCATTATATCACAAGTGCCCTCTTGTGGTGACTGGAAAATGTTAGCAAATGAGTTAAAACAAGTGACAGGTGCATCAGCACAGTGAGAAATACAAAGGCCCTCTTTTACAAAGGTACGCTAATCATTGTAGAGCATGTTTAGCGCATGCTAAATCAACATCTGTGCTAACCACTGATGTGTCCATAGGATAACATGCACGTGTTTAGCATGTGATAATATTTCTTGCCCGCTAAAAAGCATAGCGCACCTTTGTAAAAGAGGGAGAAAGTGTTATTCCAGGAACCATTCATTGATCAAAATGGGGCATCTGAATTGTTCTTTAGAGGTAAATTGAAAACTAAGGATGAACAAATGATAGCCTAGGAGAGTAGACTATGGACATAAGTGTTGTTTGTTTTTAGCGTCAGCTGACACTGAATGCTCTGCATCGCTCCCAAAGCTTATTGGAACTCTACGAGAGAAGATCCTCAAGTACCAAGAAATACAGTCAGAGACAAAAAAATGTTAAATATTTCCAATTGCAGCAGCTTTGTTAGATAGCTGATGTTTCGTTCTTAATTATTTTGCATGTTGATTGTAAACTGCCTAGATATTTTAGATGGTATACAGTGTTCCCCCAGTCATTCGCAGTTCGCTTTTCACGGTCCTGGTCATTTGCAGATTTTCTAACCGCGAATGACCGGGTAAGAGAAGGCAGCCAAAGCAGCAGGAGAGAGCAGCCGGAGTGCTGGTGAGTGAAGGAAATCACTCACAGTATGCTCCGACTGCCTCTTCCTGCAATAAAGTCGGGCCTCACTAATCAGGAGCTGCATGTCAAAGCAGCTCCTGATTGGTGAGGCCCGACTTTAATGCAGGAAGAAGCAGTAGGAGCATACCGCAAGTGATTTCCTTCACTTGCTGGTGCTCCGGCTGCCCTCTCCTGCCTCTCCGATCTCCCCTGCTAAAAACCACATTCGTGATTTTTTACCATTCGCGGGGGGTTCCAGGAATGGACCCCCACAAATATCAGGGGAGTACTGTATACATGTTTTAAATAAATAAAAATAAAATTATTTTGGATGCCATAGATCTGATTAAAATTATTTTTCATGCATACCTGGATAGTTTGCCTACATATGATATATCTTAGAAACTCCAGAAGGAAGCTTTCTTTGGTACAATGCAAGAACTACAGCAACCAATAACAGCACATTATTCAGCAAAAGAACAAGTGCACTAATTTTACAACTGGACTTCAGCAGCGCTTTCGATCTTGTTGATTAGGAAATAATGTTACACTGCCTAGACGGAATAAGAATTACGGGAAGAGTAAGAAACTGGGTACAGGGTTTCCTAACAAAGAGGTCTTACCGGGTGATTAGTGGAGGAATGTACTCAAACACCTGGAAAAACCCCTCGGGAGTACCACAAGATTCACCGCTGTCACCTACTCTCTTCAACATCTACATATCATCCCTAGGACACCTCCTAAAAAAGCTAAACCTAATCTACTACATATATGCAGATGACATTTCCATTTTAATCCCAGTGAACAGCATAACAAATGAGACCTCAGCATACATTTCTCATATTATGACCGAAATAGAACATTAGGCAATAAACTTCAAGCTGAAACTAAACACAGAAAAAACAAGTCTTCCTTGCAAGCCCAACAGACAAAATTACCAATACAACGCTACATATAAAAGATCATGATTACCCGATTACTAAAACAAAAAAAATATTGGGAGTCACACTAGACACACATTTGACAATGGTGGAACACACGAACATAGTGGTAAAAAATGTTTCCTGACACTATGGAAATTAAGGTCCATCAAAAAATATCATTCAGACTACTAGTGCAATCACTAGTGCTTTCAACACTGGACTACTGCAATATCGTTTACATTGGTATACCCCAAAAAACTGTAAGGAAACTTAGGATTGTCTAAAACACAGTGGTCCGCTTGATATTTGGATTGAAAAAGAGCGACCATGTTAGCCCCTACTACAGACTGCTTCACTGGCTACCAACGGAGGCGCGAATAATATTCAAGTTCTCTTGCATATGTTTCAAACTGGTTTGGGGACTAGCACCTACATACCTGCTACCTCACTTCATTCTATACAGTCCTACAAGACAAACCAGAAACAGCAATCTATTTGCATACCCAAGCATTACCAGCTGCAAATACAAAACCTTTCTGGTTAGAACTTTTATGTACCAAGCAAACAACACTGGTTAGACAGCTACATAAATAGAGCAAGACTGACATATAATACCTTTAGAAAAGCCATAAAAACTGCCTTATTCAACAGAAATATCACCTAATAAAAGTATCTACATCTAACACTAAATATGCCCTCTCCTGGTTTTAAATCTGAAATGTCTAACATTTGCTAACAGTCAATATATTATATTTTGCTGCCTTTTGTAAGATTCTATATGCTGTATCCCGGACTTCTACATATTGTAACTCGCTGACTGTCCAGCTCTCTTCGGTGTGAACCTCCTAGAAGTCTCACGACTATGGTGGTATAGAAGAATAAAGTTGTTATTATTATTATTATTACTGTCATGGCATGAACTAAATGAAAAGCAAAATTAGAAGGGAATGATCCATAGGAAGTCTTCTGGGAACCAAAACAGATGAAGACCAAATAATATCCAACAAACTTCGCTCAACCGCACAAAGAGATGGCACCAAAGATCAGACACAACATGGCTGTGTTCTGGCAGTGATGCCTGTGCCAGGAGTCAAATAATCTGTCTGCAAATGTTGCAGACCATAATTGATGGTAAGAGTTTGTGCTAGCAGTGTCCATTGAGTGACATAGGGACAAATTGTTCCTATGCCCATGGGATCTCGCTATTCCTGTCTCATCTCCACAAACTCTGTCCCTGCCCCTGCCCTATTCCTGCAAGCTCTGTCCTCATATGCACAAGGCTCAAACACTTTAAAATCATAAGTGTTTGAGGCTTGTGCGGTTAAGCTCATATTTGTTCCCATGTCTTTCTCTATGTCCTGGCACAGGCAGTGCTGTTGAAACATGGCCATGTAGATCCTTGGTGCCTTGGTGAAGTTTGTTAGACCTTATTCAATAAAGACTTCTATGCCACTTGCCTCTTTTGTTACAAGGGGGTGCTGAAAAGTTCTCAGCCCAGCAGACCAACTTCCAAAATTCTGAGCATTATTTTGCCACTGTGGCTGAAAAGAGTGTTATCTTATTTCATTATGTGCCAGTTTGCAGAAATGAAATTCTGTGTTTGGGCATTGTTTCAGATCTTTGATTGAACCATATCCACATCATTCTCTTCTTGG
This sequence comes from Geotrypetes seraphini, assembly GCF_902459505.1. NCBI lineage: Eukaryota > Metazoa > Chordata > Amphibia > Gymnophiona > Dermophiidae > Geotrypetes > Geotrypetes seraphini. The sequence continues at coordinate 106,216,671 of NC_047095.1, read as the reverse complement.
TTGGGCTGCTGAGAACTTTTCAGCATCCCCTCGTACATCCCTTCACTATTCTGCTCCCCATGAACTAAACTAACATTTGAAAATATTATCCTCTGGGATAAACCTTCCTGAATTGCTTGTTCTCCTCTGCTTCCTATGAGGTTCCCTTTTAGAAGAGCTGTACTGCACAATTTGCACTTGCTTTTTTTTTTTTTTTTGGGGGGGGAGGGGGGAACCTGTGTTATTGTGAAAAATGTCACATATCTTCACTGTTTTCCTTCCAGATGAAAACACACCTCTGGCTACCTAAAACTGAGAGCCTTCAGGTATTTTTAATTAGTGAGAGGAGGGAATATTTAGGCAGGAAAATCAGTATGGTATTCTTTTTAAAATGCTATGTAAAATCACACATACACAAAAATCTGTAACCCCCCCCCCCCAAAAAAAAAAATGATGAAACATTAGCAGCCTAAAGACAGACTAATTTACTGTACATTGACAATGAGAATCGATCTGCTGCTGTTTCTCATCTGTTACTATGGTAACTTACCCCACCCACCCTTTTACTAAGTTTTGGTAGAGGTTCCAGTGAGCATCAGAATAGCGTTGGAGCATTTAGCTTTCCGGGTCATGGTTGAAACCTCTACCGTGGCTTAGTAAAAGGATGGGTAAGAATTCAAGTATTCACAAACTCTGATTGCCAAGTATGAACCTTTACATAAACTGTGTCACAGAAACAGGGAAATGAAAAAGTCACTGCTTAGAAGGCAGTGGGAAAGAAAAGATTCTCCCTAGGGGTAGAAGTTACATTTGCAGATTATGTCAGCAGCCATCAAATGCAATTTACAAGTACAATTCAGATAGGAGATAACCCACAATGGCACTTACTTGAAACGTTCACCATAATAGGGTAAATATTTGAAGGTGGGGTGTATCTCTTCCAGATAAGTGAACATTTGTATGAATCCCCCAATCATGATGTCTCCATCCTTGAAATATTTTTCTGGGAATTTTCCATTTTTTACCTGTGGATTTTGGCACTCAGTTGTCCTCCACAGATCAGCATAAAGCATTAATAAAACCAGAAGCGGATAAGCTTCCATTTTTCAAGGTGAGAAACAGCAGTTCTTCCCACTATATCACTCTAGTTAATGGGTTGGTATAGCAGAGGATACTAAATAAGGCTTTTGAAGCTTTGTGTTACGAAAAGAAAAAATTCATATTAACCAAGCAATTTCAAAATTTCAATATTCATTGATGGGCCCAGATCACAAGATCAAATCTTGTGTCGATACTGATGTTAACTCTGATCCGAGTGAGTACTATGTAGCGGTGTGGACACCATGCAATCTTTATAGGACTTCTCTCCTCAAAGGTTCAGCCTCCAGGGATATTTTCCCAGATCTGTGTGTTTAATATTAAATATAGTATTTTGTTGTTTTTTTTTAAAATATAAGTATTCAACTTTGCTTTCATTAAATACAAGACAATAATTTAAAAGTAATTTTAGGTGAGAAGTGTAATAATGCCAGTCAGAGGAATTATGCATTTGGATTATAATCCAGAGAAAATAATGTAAAAAATATTTAATTGTGCAACCAGGACACTGCAAGGAGGAGACAATTTAAATTTTTTTAATATGAGTGGATGCAAAAATATCCTCAGCCTTACCAAGAAGAGAACAACGTGGATATGAAACAATGTCAAAGTGTAGATTTTCATTTCTGCAAATTGGCACTTAATGAAATAACATAACACTCTTTTTAGCTGTAGTGACAACATTGGTGTAGTAAGGGGGGAGGGGGTGGTCTGCTCTGGGTACCAGAACCCTACCTCCTCTCTGCCCCCTATCTCTTCCCATTCATCCCCTCCGTGTGCACGCCCTCTTTCCCATATCTCCAGTTGAAGTTGATCACAATGGTCAACACTGTGCTCCTCGCAACCCTATCAGCTCTCTTGCTGACATCACTTCTGGGTGCCATGCATAGGAAGTGACATCAGAGGGAGAGTTGATGAGGTCATGAGGAGCACATTATTGACCACCTTGCGCAATAACTTCAACTAGAAATATGGGGGGAGGGAAGGGGCGTGTGCAGCAGGTGGGATCAAGGAAGGTGTGGGGAGTACATGTGGCAGGTGGGATTGGGGAAGGAGAGGGGGGTAGAGGTGAGGGGGGAGGGACACCACCTCCCTGGGTGCCTCTCACCCTCACTGCACCACTGAGTGACAAAATAATGCTCAGAAAGTAGAAAGTTAGTTGGGTTGAGAACTTGTCAGCACCCCTTCATAGGTATACTTTGGAATCATGGTGGGAGGGGGGAGATATGATAGAGCAGGGGTAGGCAATTCCGGTCCTCGAGAGCCAAAGGCAGGTCAGGTTTTCAGGATATCCACAATGAATATGTATGAGATGGATTTGCATGCACTGCCGCCTTGAGATGCAAATCTATCTCATGCATATTTATTGTGAATATCCTGAAAACCTGTCCTGCATGAGGACCGAAATTTCCTACCCCTGTGATAGAGGCATTTAAATTGTTCTGTGGTATAAATGCAGAGGAGGTGAGTCTCTTTCAATTGAAAGGAAGCTCTGGGATGAGGGATCATAGGATGAAGGTTACAGGGAATAGACTCAGGAGTAACATTCACAGAACGGGTAGGAAATTCATGGAATGGTTTCCTTGATGAGGTGGTGGAGATGCAAACTATATCTGAAGTCAAGAAAATTTGGAATGAGTACATGCTGTAGGATCACTAAAGGAGAGGAAGGGATAATACATGGTATGGACAGTGGCGTACCTAGGGTATGTGGCACCCGGGGCCCATCATTTTTTGACACCCCCCCCCCCCCCATGTAAAAAAATATTTTTTGTAATGACCATGAAACGGAATAAATGGTCAGAATAGAAACAGGCAGTGAAAATTTTCTTATATTCCAAACATAACATAACATAACATAAATTATGTCTGAATTGTCATGACATCAGAAGTACATATGGAGTAGTTGCAGGTGATGCTTGGGACAGTTCCGATTGTGTTAGTTCGGTTTTATGTGTTTTTTGAATAGAAGGGTTTTTATTTCTTTTTGAAGGTTTTGCAGTATGTGGTCGATGTCAATTGGTTGTAGGGTTGGGGGTCGAGTGTTGCAGCTCGAATGGCTAGGAGGTTGTCGAACAGTTTTTTTCCTATTGCCGTTTTTGGTTGGAGGGTGTGTGAATGGTGCGTGAGTTCTCCTATGTCTGTTTGAAGTGGATTGAATTATTTAGCTGAAGAAATTAGTTACCCCCTCATCCCACACACATTAATTCTCTTCCATTTTTGTTCCCATTATAAAAAACACTGATAAGTTCCCAGAAAAAAAATACATTAAAATAAGAAGTGAAAACAAAGGCCCCTACAGATGAGAACATAACATAAGAATAGCCTAACTGGGTCAGACCAATGGTCCATCATGCCCAGTAGCCCATTCTCATGGTAGCCAATCCAGGATACTAATACCTGGTCAAAACCCAAAGAGTAGCAACATTCCATGCTACCGATCCAGGGCAAGCAGACACTTCCCCCATGTCTTAATAACAGATTATGGACTTTTCCTCCAGGAATTTGTCCAAATCTTTCTTAAAACCAGCCACACTATCTGCTTTTACCATAACTTCTGGCCACTTCATTTTTAAGTTTAGATCTTTCCTTTCAAACAGAGACCTTGCTAGATGTCAAATACAGCACAAGGTAACTTCACATGGACTTAGCTGTGCAGGAAATGTGAATCTCCTCATACACCCACCATATAGTGCAAAAATGTGCAAAGGTCTGTTTTTTTCTTTCGATCACTACATAGCCTAATGCCACACAAGCAGCGCTGTTACAAACATATTCTGTAGGTCAATGCTAAGGATAACAAAGTTTCCTTCCTTGGACCAGAAGGAGATACTGATAAACCACTGGAAGAGATCCCAACACAACACCCAATGACCCACTCAGTGTGTGAACCAGTTGAGTGGAGTGGACTAACTGGGGGGTGGAAATGGGCCCGGAGTTTGCTCAGCAGAATTTCCCAGACCACCTCTTCCTCTCAACACATTGACACGCTGCCACCACCACCACTAGAAACACCTCACTGGGTAGGCCAGCTATGCTATAAACTTTATAAAACACATTATTATATTTTCTTATAAAGCACATATTTTAACTGAACTCTCTGACATCCTCAGCCTTTCCATTCACAAAAATAGAAGGAAGAAAAGTTCCCATTTCCTGCTGTTTCATGTCCCCGGCCTATACAATATTTTTTTTCTGCAGACTCTTCAAAAGTCTGACCAAATCCTTGTTTCACTTGCATTATAAAGTACTGAGGATGCCATCTCTCCCCAATCCCAGGTCCTAAAGTCTAAGACAGTAGCGCAAACTAATGCTGCCAGATTCAGGAAAAAAAATTTTGATTCGATTCAGCCTATTGAATTGGTTTTTCAATTCGATTTTCCTGCCCAGTTGGGTGATTTTTTTCAAAACTCCTGGTGGGTTTTATAGCTTTTTCACCCCCTTTGGCTTCTCCTAACCACACTGGCGCTGTGGTGTAAATAAAATAAAGAAACAAAAAGGACTTTTCCTCTCTCTGTTAAATCCTAGCTCACGTTTGCAGTCCAACACCAGCTCTGTCAGGATATACATTTCAAATCTGACATATTATAATCACAAAACAGAAAATAAAATTAATTTTTCTACCTTTTGTTGTCTGGTTATATTTCAAATCTTGTTGGTCCAAGGCTCTGGTTTTCTTCTGATAACTTGCTTGCCAGGGTCTCCTTCTTTCTTCTTTCTGCGTGCTAACCATCCATCTGCCAACTCTGTCCTCCCTTTCCATTTCCCTTCCCTCCCCAGGAAGTCTGGTATCTTTTCTTTTTTTCATCTCCCTCCACAGATCCACCTTTTCTTAACTACCCTTTCATCCGGCATCTCTCCCTCCTTCCCCACCACCCCAGAGTCCACCATCTCTCCCTTTCTTTTCCCAATTACCCTCCTATCCAGTATCTCTATCCCTCCTCCACACCATCCCTTGTGTCCAATTTCTCTCCCTTTCAGTTCCTTCCCTCCCTAAATCCCATGGTCCATCATTTCTCTCCCTCTCCTCTATTTTCAGACCCATTATTTCTTCTTCCCCCCCCAAAGTTTGGCATATGCACGTCTCTTTGAACACCCCCTTCCCTCTGTGTACTTCTAAACCAGGGTCCCCCCCAAAGGCCTGTCCCCCCTTGAAGGCCTGCACCCCCCTTGAAGGCATGTCCCACCCCCTTGTAGGCATGTCCGCCCCCTTGAAGGCCTGTCCCTTCCCCTTGTAGGCCTGTCCCCCCACCTTGAAGACCTGTCTGCCTGTCCCCCCCTTGAAGGCCTGTCCCCCCCTTGAAGGTCTGCACCCCCCCGAAGGCCTGTACCCCCCTGAAGGCTTGTCCCCCCATTGAAGGCCTGTCCCACCCCCTTGTAGGCCTGTCCCCCCCCTTGTAGGCCTGTCCCCCCTTGAAGGCCTGCCTGCCTGTCCCCACCTTGAAGGCCTGTCCCCCCTTGAAGGCCTGTCCCCCCCTTGAAGGCCTGCACCCCCCCGAAGTCCGGCACCCCCCCCTGAAGGCCTGTCCCACCCCCTTGTAGGCCTGCCCACCCCCTTGTAGGCCTGTCCCCCCTTGTAGACCTGTCCCCCCTTGAAGGCCTGCCAGCCCCCCCTTGAAGGCCTGTCCCTCCCCCTTGAAGGTCTGCACACCCCCCCCGAAGGCCTGTCCCCCCCCTTGAAGGCCTGCCTGCCTGTCACCCCCCTCCCCCTTGAATGCCTGCCTGCCTGCCCCCCGCCCCACCCCGAAGGACCGCTCGCCCCCCTGGCCTCCCCGCACCACCTATGAAGCAGCACTACCTATGCTCCCGGCCTTGCCGTTCAGTCCCCACCACCACCACCACCCCGAAGGACCGCTCGCCCCACTGACCTTCCTGCACCACCTATGAAGCAGCCGCAGCAGGATCGCGACGTCAGCTATTCCTGCGCTGCTTCCTGCGCCGCGTTCCCGCCCCTCCTCTGACGTCAGAGGAGGGGCGGGACCGCGGCGCAGGAAGCAGCGCCCAAGCAGCTCAGGGATAGCTGACCTCGCGATCCTGCTGCTTGCTGCTTCACAGGTGGTGCAGGAAGGTCAGTGGGGCGAGCGGTCCCTCGGGGGTGTGGGGGGACTGAACGGCAAGGCCGGGAGCACCCCTTCAGGGCTGGCACCCTTGGTACGCCACTGGGTATGGATTGGCAGACTAGAGAAGTCATATGGACTTTGCCTTCATTTTTCTCTATGTCTATTTCATAAAACTATTCAAAGTTCCGTGTCAGCAGCAGCAGATGAATCCAGAGATGAGTGGGTTGTGTCCACCTACCAGCAGACAGAGACAGAGAGTGCAAAGTTGAGCTCTGTCATATACTGGCCTATTCTGCCATTTCCACTGAAGTTGGACTGGCCATGAGGGGTTTGGCGGGCTTCGCTTGAGGCTCGCCTTACTGGGGCTATGCATTCTCATGCTCTAGATGGTTAATGCCACCAACAAGTCTGAGATGTCACTGTGTGCTACCGCTTTTTTTTTGGTTTTCATGTGCGGCATGCAGTTGAAGCTGTGTACTCTGGTGGGATGTGGTCTGGGAGGAGTTGGAATTTAAATTTTCACTTTCAGCTTTGTGTGAGTGTTGGAGTTCTTCTGAAGGTATGTCCATGGAATTTCTTAGGAATCTCTTATGAAAGTCCCCAGAGTTCAGTCTGAGTAATCTGAGGCCAGCACATCATTTGGGCTCCTCCTTTGCAGTCAATGTAGCTTTGGGGATTCAGAGGCAGGACATAATTCCCAAAGGTGTTTTGTATTTAAATTTGATTGGTTAGACTGACAGAACTTCTGAGCTTGCCCAACCAATGAAATTAAAATAAAGAAATGTATTTGGGGATACTGTCACACCTCTGAGTCCCTGATGTTCCCATGCTTGAGAACTGCAGAGGAGGAACCCAAATGATGTAGTGAAGGAGAGAGGGAGCATGCACAAACAGCCCACCCTGGATAGAGGAAAATGTAGAGCAATTCCAATTGTGCTTGAGGAGGATTTGCGGGAAACTTTGAGCACCTCCCTGCAGCTGCTGGTTCATTCCTTTCAGGAGCACTTTGAATGATAATGCACCTGGATCCCCAGCTGCGGTGGAGGAAGCCCTGGCTTATAGAATAAGGCAGGATGGAGTAGGAGGTGATGATGGTAATGGCTCAATGTATGTGTTCCCCAGGGGTTCAGACAGAGGGACAAGGGGAGTAGGCTAGGTCCAGGCTACTGCACCCTTGCTGAAGGAGGCTGAGGTCCTGCAGGAGCAACTGAAGGCCCAGCAGGTTCACTCATACCATGTTTTCTCCCCTCCCTACCATCATAACAGGTGGTGGAGGAGCGGCAGTTACTAACATCAGCAGCACATGGGATGCTTGTGCAGGCATTTGATGGGAGGGGGGTAGTAATTCACCCAAATCTTCATCTGTGGATGGGGAAGACAAACTCAGCCTGCAATTGACTATTGCCCTGCTGCAGGGTGCAAGAGACAGGTGAAAAATCAGGAACCACCTCTCCCAAAGGGGTTTCTGTCTATCATTTCTCTTGGAGAGGGGGCTGTATTATGCAACTGTAAGATCAGCTGTGGCTTGTGCATTCAGAATAGATTGCAAGATGAGTGTCTGTATAGGATGAGCATCTGGCCATTGCAGCCACTGGAGGAAAAATGTTGTCCCTCAAGGGTGGAATAGTGAATAATTGGAGAATACAATTGGATTTGGCCATCAATGTATTTCCTCCATTATTGAGCAGGTGTCATCCTCTGCATTTTCTACTGAGGAGAAAAAGTATAAAGGTTCATTGTCTTGTTATCTGTTATCTACTGGACAGACTATTTTGCCTGGACAGTAGTTTAGTTTATTCTACCTTTTGATCAGTCTGTTTCATCATGTGGTCCTGCTGACACCAATGAAAAGTGTCATAGGTTTGTTTGTGGATTACAGGACTGGAGGCAACATGGATTCACTAAAGGTAGCGTTTGTCAGACAAATCTGATCAATTTCTTTGACTGGCTGACCAGAGAATTGAATAGAGGATGTGTGCTAGATATGGTGTATTTAAATTTTAGCAAAGCCTTTGACAGTGTTTCACACTGATGTCTAATAAATAAACTGAGTGCCCTCAGGATGGATCCCAAAGTGATGGGCTCGATCAGGAACTGGTTGAGTGGAAGGCAACAGAATGTTGTGATCAATGGAGATCATTTTGAGGAAAGGGATGTTTCCAATTGTATGCCTCAAGGTTCTGTTCTTTTTAACATTTTTATAAATGATTTTGCTAAAGGGTTGTCGGATAAGATATGATTCTTTGTGGATGAAACCAAAATCTGCAATAGAGTAGACATGCTGGATGATGTAAATAACATGAAGAAAGTCCTGGCAAAGCTTGAAGAATGGTCTGAAATTTGGCAGCTAAAATTTAATGCTAAGAAATGCAAAGTCATGCATTTGGCCTGCAAAAACCCAAGGGCACAGTACAGTTTAGAGGGTGAAAAACTTATGTGCATGACGGAAGAGCAGGACTTGGGTGTGATTGTATGTGATCATCTTAATATGGCCAGACAGGTTGAAAAGGTGACGATGAAACCTAGGATGCTAGGTTGCATAGGGAGAGGTATGGCCAGTAGCAAAAAGGAAGTATTAATGCCTCTGTATTAGACTGGTGAAACTTCATTTATAATATTGTGTAGAATTATAGAGGCTGCACCTTCAAAAAGATATAAAAAGGATGGAGTCTAGTGCCTCTGCAGGGATAAAATGGGGCACAAAATGTATTTCTACAAATCCTTGTAGAGGGTGCAGTGTACAAGACTTTAACCAGATCTACAAATTCTACTGGAAAACCATACCAGCTCATAACTGCAAATATGAAGACCCACTCCACGCAATCAAAAGCTTTCTCTGCATCTAATAGCTAAATATTGTCACCTGATATTACCCTGCGCATATATTAACACATGGGTAAACATTCTCGTGTTATCACAAGAAAGCCTTCCTGTCATAAAACCATTTTGATCAGGATGGATAATAGAAGGTAAACAATTTTGCAAACAATTCACCAAAATTTTAGCATAAAGTTTAGTTTCAACATTTATAAGAGAAATTGGCCAAACATTCTTCACATGAAGATGGTCTTTACCTGGTTTAGGTAATACAATAATGCTGGCTTCTGTAAATGTGCCCATCATGACTTTAGAATAGAGGAGATATAAAAAAATAGGTTAACTAAAGCAGAATGAACAATTCCTTAAAAGTCAAATAATATTATAGAGTTAATCCATCAGGACTTATAGACTTTTATTTAGCCATACCAATCTTTTTTTAAAACAACATCCTACAAATTAGTCAGGTACTCAAGCATTTTTCTCTAATTGTCCTGGTGGGCTCCCACTCTATCTAATGTACCTGGGGTTTGGGGATTAAATGACTTACAAAGGGTCACAAGGAACATTTTTTAATCAATAGATCAGTATGATTGTTAAAGGATAGTGAACGATCTAAAGTAGCACCTAGTATTTTGATTGTGGTGGTTATTGGATAGTTTTGTCCATTAAGATGGAGTTCTTTTTCATTGATTTTATCATTAGGACTAGCTAGAAAAACTTTGTTTTTTCAGGATTAAGCTTAAGTTTAAATTTAATTGTCCATAAATCTATTTGGGCCAGAAGAGATGAAATCTATTTTTTTATTTCTGTCGTAAAAGATGTTGGGGAATGAGTATAGTTATATCATCGGCATAGATGTAAACTTTAACTTGCAGACTATGTAATAGATAACCCAGTTCAGTTTTGGCACATTTTTCTTATGCAACCATTGTCCTGAAAAGTGGCTCTCTCAATTCTGCTTTAAATGATTTTGATGCTGTATTGTTTGATTCTTTAATAATTACTACATTAAAAACCATTTATGGATCTCACAAGTTACCTATGCTAGATGGTGGAACCAGATTTGTTTGTTCTACAGATATGAGCTTTATATTGCCAAAAATCCAACTCTTGTATTTATTTTAACAAAAATGGTTTACTCTACAGTCACATGAATAAATGTCTATTTGTTTAATCATATTTTATTGTTGGTTTAAATAAACTAAGACTTAAAAACAATCAAAACAGTCAGAAGTAATTGCTGCTTTTTATGGGGACAGGTAACTTTTATGGGGGGAATGGGCAGGGACAGAGGAGAATACACACGGCGATGGGCGGGAATGGAGTGGATTCCTCATGGAGTTGGGCAGGGATGGCAGGGATTCTGGCAGAAACAGATTGGATACTGGTGGGGTCGGGTGGGGATGGGCATGGTTTCTGTTCTCGCACAACTCTCTATTGTAGACTTGCCACCATGTACAGAGAGGGCAGCCATTTTGAAAATATAAGCATGAGCAGCACTTACAAGTGGAAATGGTTCATAGCTTGCCAAATCCCTTATGCGAGATTCCTTAGGACAGTAGAGTTTTGAAATGCAATGCTGTGTGTCCTGCTGTTAATTACAAACTAGATAAGGAAACAGAGTAGAACTAAATGGGCAATTATCTAAATCAGGGGTGTTAAAGACCCTCCTCGGGGGCCGCAATCCAGTCGGGTTTTCAGGATTTACCCAATGAATATGCATGAGATTAGGATACAATGAAGCAGTGCATACAAATAGATCTCATGCATATTCATTGGAAAAATCCTGAAAACCCAACTGAATTGTGGCCCTCGAGGAATTACTTTGACACCCCTGATCTAGATGGAGAAGGTTCATTAATGGAGTGCCCCAAGGGTTTGCACTGGGATCTGTGTTGAATAATGAGGAAACATTGAGATGATCCATTATTTGTACAAATACTAATCATTCTAGTTTTTTGTTAGGTATTTCTTGTTATTCCTATCAGGTTTCAGCAGAATAATGTAGCACTTGGGCATAAAAATACAGCCCAGCAATCCAGCACTAGAGGTCATAATAGCAAATATCTCCACTGCCACCATGTACTTGCCTTTGGTGCTCAGGTACGTTGGGATGAAAGAGACCCAGACGCTGCAGAACACCAGCATGCTGAAGGTGATGTACTTGGCTTCATTGAAACTGTCAGGTAGATTTCTTGCTAGGAAAGCTACGATTAAGCTAACACCAGCCAGAAATCCCAAGTAACCCAGAACACAGTAAAATGCAACTATTGACCCTTCATTACATTCAATTAATATTAATCCAATTTCAGATTTCATATTAAGATATAGAAATGGGGGAGCAGTGAACAACCAGGAAACACACAGGAGGGTTTGCACAAGGATGCAGAAAAGAATTATAGAGTTAGAGACCCTTGAACCCATCCATTTCCGGAGCTTGCTTCCAGGCTTGGTGGCATGAAAGGCCATGACTACAGTGATAGTTTTTGCTAGAATGGAGGAGAGAGAGATGGAAAAAATTATCGCAAAGACAGTCTGTTGGAGAAGACAAGTCACTTTATCAGGACGTCCAATGAATACCAAGGTGCAGAGCAAGGAGAGCATGAGGGAGATAAGGAGAATATAGCTGAGGTTCCGGTTGTTGGCTCTCACTATGGGAGTGTCTCGGTAATAAATAAAGATTCCCAGAATGACAGCAGTGATTAAAAAGAAGACAATGTTGATAAGAGTCAAAGTTATGCCCAAAGGCTCTTCATAGGATAGGAAGGTTATAATTTTGAGGATGCAGGCATCTCTGTTCGAATTGGACCATTGGTCCTCTGGGCATGTTGTACAGCTATCCATATCTGAGAATGAAAAATATTGTCTCATTATTTCATAAATAGCATGAGTCACAGGACTGCAAATGAACACTTTTCCCTTATATTAGAGCATATTTCAAAAAAATCAATATTTAGCAGACAGTATCAAACATTAAAGTAACAATGAGCTTCCTGCAAGTCTTATCCTGTCTTATCTGTTAGAGGTGCTTGAGCCTGAAATATTTGATTTTAAAGGATTCCATATCTTGTACACAGGGGAGATGTAGTTTCATTGGTGGTATCCAGCTCATGGGGTTTTTTTTTTTAATTAGACATAGGGTGTTCCACTAGGACAAGGGCATGTTCATTTTAAAGAGACCATTGAGATTGCAACTGACACAGACAGATCAGGACATGCTCAACTCTAGTAGGATTTTACAGAAAGCTCTGCAGGAGACAGACATGGGAGAAGCCACTGCATGCTCTGGATTGGTAGCATGAAATGTTGCTACTATTTGGAAATCTCACTCCAATGGGAAAATTTCTATCACTTATGCTGTGATTAATTCTTGATTAGTTGATTAAATATCACAGAATTTCCAAAATTAATTAAACAGTTAAATGATTGTTAATTATTGTTATAAAACCTTATAGTTAAGTGATTTGATGTGCTCACACCCTTTACCCTATTTGAATTGTGAAACTAAAAGTTCACCAGCACGGGTAATGTTGGGACCATCATGGCGTCACAAGTCCTACCGCCTCAGATAACAGCAATAAAATGCTTTTTAAACATATTCAAAAGCATGCACTTACCTTCTTATGCTGAAACGCACTGTAGGCGGGCTAATGTTTGAATCCCATGCTTAGAAGTTATATAATATCTCATATTACACCCTCCAAGCTGGCCTCTTTAACTCTAGTTTCGCCCTAACAATGGCTTCCTCATTGACTCTTGGTCTTCTTATCTGGGAGAGCACAACCACCTAGCATAGCTATGGTTGTGCTCTCCCAAATAGAGAATTAGAAGGGGAATGATGAGGTGGATAGGGTGAGGGACTATGGAGGGCATAACCAGCAGAAAAGGGTGCTTTAGAAGTTGGTTAGGACCTAACTGCAGTTTCAAAAAAAGGTTGGCTTTCAACCTGGATTTTAATACTGCCAGAGATGGAGCCTGACACACTGAACCAAGCAAGTTGTTCCAGAGTCGGGAGCTGGCCATAGAGGAGACGCCTGAGGATTGGAGTTCTCAGGGCAGATTGTAGGGAGAGATAAGAGAGGAGCTGTAGAGTGAACACATTTGTACAAGACATTAAGAGAAGTTTGAACTGTATGTGGACACGGACAGTGAGCCAGTGAAGCAATTTGAGGAAAGGGGTAACATGAGCATAGCGACACTGGTGGAATAAGATATGTGCAGCAGAATTCTGCTTAACCTTGTTAGAGCCTCTCCCACCCAGTTAAGTAGCACTGAATCTTGTGCATATTTTGTATATATCAGGGTTCACATTTTATATTTTGGGGTGGAGGAGCAGCCAGGGAACTGGGTTGGCCTTTGTTGGAAACAGGATGCTGGGCATGATGGAACTTTGGTCTGTCCCAGTATTACAATTCTTTGATCACAGGTAACTGGGTTCAATTCCCACTGCAGCTCCTTGTGATTCTGGGCAAATTACTTAGCACTACATTGCTCCAGGTACAAAAAAACAAAAAACAATGTTTATAGCACTGTATACATCTAGTAACACTATAGGAATATTAGTAGTATTAATATTTAGAGGGCCAAGCCATGCATGATTACATGAACTCACACTCTCCTTTTGAGAATCACATACTGTGAGAACTGCCCCAGCCTTCACCCAATCTCGCTCTCTTTCTTATAGCCGCCCTTAACCCCTCTCCCCCACCCCCCCCCCACAGCCTTTGACCAGTTTCTTTCCCCTCACCTGGTAGTATTCTTGCTGCCCCCAGTGACTCTGCTGTCTGCAAACTTGGGCAATGGGTTGTTGGATGTTTGGGCTGGTCTTGTAGCTTCAAGTCTAGTGAGAGTTGGAAGCACAAGATCAATCCAAACTTCTGGCACAAAGCAGCTCAAGCTTGCAGATAGCTGAGCTGCCTCAGGGAAAGAAGAAATCCTGCTGAGCTTCAAAAGGCCAGAGAGTTATGATAAAGATGTTTAAATACCAATGTGACATAAATGTGCAAGAGGTGAGTCTCTTTCATTTGAAAGAAAGTTCTGGTATGAGAGGGCATAGGAAGAAATTAAGAGTTGATAGGCTCAGTAGTAATCAAAGGAAATATTTTTTACAGAAAAGATGGTAGGTGTGTGGATTAGGCTCTCAGTAGAGGTGGTGGAGACAAAGATTGTGACTGGATTCAAGAAAGCATGAGACAGGGAGAGGAGGAGATAGTGTATGGGCAGACTGGATGGGCCATTTAGACTTTGTCTGCTATCATGTATCTATGTTCTATGTAGTTATTGGAGAGACAGATTTTGGCCCAAAGGCCTTAGGTTGGACAAGCCTGGTTTATATAATATTTTGTACATTTATTTGTGTACTAACATTATCTGGATGCCAGCCTTGAATATCTGGATTTTATAGTCATGGCAGCCAGTGTTTAAAAAAAAGCATTGACTGTCAAGGATGAATATTGACCCAGTAACGAATAATCAGTGCCCAAGGGCTTGTTACATTATAATGATATCACTCACCAGTTTGGTTGGAAACCTCTCCCTCTGGACAAGGGATACAGTCATAGCAGCAGACAGGTTCTCCTTTCCTGGTTAATCTCCTGAACCCAGGAAGGCAACTCTGACTGCATCTGGACTGTGGAGGTGTCTGAGGATTGAAAAAAAATCTGAATAACTTGCAGTAACTCTAGGTTGTGACTTTTCAAATGCAGCATTACATTTCTCTCTAAATATGAACCAATTCTGTCCACTTAGGGGTCAATATTCAGCCCATATCAGTGATCTTTTATTCACCGCCAATCCAGTTATTGTTGAATATTCAAATTTGGGCCATGTTCGTACTTTAACTTTGACAATCTGTTTATTTTTGAGCCTGCTAAGTCATATGTAGCCGCTTAAAGGGATAATTCATCAAGCGGCACTTGCTAATGATTAGTGAGTGTTAAACGCTAAGATAACCATAGCAATATAATGAAAGTCTCAGTGTTTAGCACAGGCTAATGGATATCACACACTAAACTGGTTAGCTCCTCTTCTTGAATTCCCAAAATCGATACTCTGCACCTAAGCGGGTTAACACATACAGATAGGACAGTCTTTTATGTGCTATACTTGGCCATTTGAGGGCTGAATATCAGCCCTTAAGCGGCCAAGTGCTGACTCCTCCCCCAGAACACCCCAACATAGCTGACTTTCAGATCACTGGTAACTGCAAATTTCAGCAGCACTTTATAAGCATTGCTGAAAATTAACGTCTAGCCCCAACTAAGTAATATGACCGGTCAGTGGTTGACTAATTGCTTTGAATATGAAACGATTAGTTTCTTGAGACTTTACTAAACAATTAAGTAGAATGTATGGGTGAGGAATGAGCAAAATTTTAATTGGAAATATAAAAAAAATATGAAACAAGTTTGATTTGGAATCAGTGATTCCCGTTGATTGGGGAATGTCTTGAGCAATGTTGTTCCATGCAACTTTTAACCCAAAACAATTTGAAAAAATCAGCAATTTTATTTCTTCTATCATCAGTAGTGGGCACTTAACCTTGGGATCACTTTAGTTATACTGTACTCTCACTTTCCTAAAACACTTATTAGAGTTGACTCTCATATGATCTTATGGCTGTTGATGTGTTAGGATGAGCAAGGTCTATGTCAGAAAAATAGCAAATAGAGATCATAATGGGCTAGAGTGAGCTTCAATGGCAGTTACAATAATTGGGATGTAATGGTGCGTGCTAGACAGACTACTGTAATTTGATCTATGCTGGTATCACCACTACTCAACTTAAACACATTAAGACTGTATAGAACATTGCTATTTGCTTGCTCTGTCATGCTCATTACTTCGACCATCTTAGCCCACTCTTCTTATATCTACACTGGTTGCCTTTCTAAATACTTTGCCTTACCCATAAAATGCTTTATTCCGGTCAACCGCCATATCTTTCATGCCTGGTCATCTTTTACTTCCTTTCCTGAGTCTTAATTTCCCTGGGTGCAGACTATTTGATTCTTCCTAACCCAGAAGCATTTACCTTGCTGGCCCATGGTAGAAATCTCTAGAGCACATATTGGATTGTAGATGGAGACTTCAGCTTTGGCTCAAGGTTATGAATACAGAAAATTAAGTGTGAATAATCTGTTGCATGATACACCCCATTCCCAACTCTCAGGAAAAGATTATCAGAGAGAACACTCAGGTTTGCTGTTCATCAAAGAAAGTAACCATTTTGGGTCGCACTACCCTGACATCACTGGCTTTTACATGTGGCTCACTGACATGTAGAAGACTGGAGACTCTAGCCATCTGTATTAAAATACAATCTCCACTTTAGACAATGGAAATGGCACAGTGCAGATGCAAATGACAAAGTCCTCTTGATGACTGTTAGATACCTGTTTACAAACAGGTAGAATTGAGCCCACCACCTGGGGAACACACAGCAGCTAAAGTTGATTGCTGAGCCACATCAGCTATGTGCTCTGCTTAGCTGCTTTTTCTAATCTATAATTCTTCCATGTAGTTTCACAACCACTTCCTTACCATATGTCAGTGAGCCACATCTAGAAGCAAGTTCCTGTGGCTCACTAGCTAAGGCTGCTTGCCTTTCATTTAAAAGGAAGCTATGGAATGAGAGGATATAGGATTAATTTAAAAGGTGATAGGTTCAGGAGTAATCTAAGGAAATATTTTTTTAATAGAAAGAGTGGTAGATGCATGGATCAGTCTCCCAGTAGAGGTGGTGGAGATGGAGGCTGTGTCTGAATTCAATAAATCTTTGGATAGGCACATGGGATCTCTTAGAGAGAAGAATAGATAATGGTTACTGCAGATAGTCAGACTGGATGGGCCATTTGGCCTTTATTTGCCATCATGTTACAATGTTTCTATACCACACACAATATATTCAGAAAAACCCCACTGTACCAGAGGTAATCCGAGACAGTTCCCTATTTTTTTAACAGAGAAAAGACCTCAGTTCTTTCCAGGGATCGTTGTCACCTAGAAAAACTCTATGTTAGCTGTACTATACAGTTACATAGAAAAAAACATCCTTGGTCTACAAAATCTCCGTATAAGAAACTGATATATTCTTTAAATAATATTTTTTTAAATTAGTGTTCTCATTTAAAAACTCAATCATAGTTCACAGGAAAACGTATCGTCAAGAGTGGATGTGGTATAAATCACCACACCATAAAGTTCTATGATCTCACAATACTGTAGTAAAGAGCTTTAGCCAATAAGAAGAGTAGGAGATAGTGGATGCTGCAGATGGGCAGACTGGATGGGCCATTTGGCCTTTATCTGCTATCATGTTTTTATGTTTCTAGGGGAGTAACAGCTGGCACACTGCATCCAGGACCACCCAACTCTGTTGCTTTCCCAAACCAGCAGCAGTAAACTTTTAATTCAGCCATCGTGGACCTTCCTGCATGTCCCTATGTCTGCTAATCTGACCCTCTTTGATGTCATTTCTTTGTTACACAGCAGAGCCGGCAGCCACAGGGAGCTGCAGAAAAGTCCCACGATGGCTGCATTTAAGTTTACAGCTGCTGCAGCTGCTGCTGCTTTGAGATGCATACAGCAGTGTTAAGGATGTGAGTAGGCAGGAAACTGGATGGCATTGGAGTGGAGGTAGAGGGAGGGTAGATGCTGATACAAGCGGTATGAATGGAAACAGTTGGGGTAGATGCAGGATGAAAATGGAGTGGACGGAGAGGAGAAGATGCCGGATGGAAGGGGTGGAGAAAGAGGGTACATGATGGAAGTAGAGAAGATATTAAAAAAGCCACATGCTGGATGGAGGAAGAGAATAGAGTTAGAGAGATAATAGAGGGGGTGAGGGAAAGAGATGGCAAGAGAGTAATTGAGGACTGGATAGGAAGAAAGAATGCCATCTAGAGAGCTGCAGAAAATACATTGAGAAGGAAGCTGAGGGAAGAAAAGGGAAGGAGAGGAGAGAGATGCAGACCAACCCCTAGGGGAGACACACACACACACACACACATGATGTAAAATTTCATGAGGCATCTCAGGGACAGCTTCTCTCCCCCTCCCTGACCCCTATGATGACTATATGTGATTACAGGAGTGATGGAAATAAAGGTCAATTATTGGCATGTTCCCAGAAATACAAGTCCATTCAAGTTCCTCCAGAGAACATACTGGCCCACCCCTGACACATATCCAGAGTAAGGTAGAGTTGGTGGTGGATCAATGCAGAGGCAGTCCGGCAGAGTCACAGGGTCAATGGTGAAACAACTACCTTTGAGAGGGAGGCTGAAGCTTTAGAGGGCCCTAATGAGACCCCTGCCATGCCCATGGCTTTGACCAGATATTCTAGGATGGAGCACTGGCTGGTAGAGGCCTGCCTGGAAAAGGCTTGAAGGGTGAGTTGAGCTGGAGGATCACCAGGGAGGTGACCCTGGGCGATGAGCTGGCCAAGAAGCTCTCTAAGCATGGCCTGCATATTCCCATGAGACTGCTGGGTGGCAGCATGCTCCCCTACCGGGTTAGCAAGATGCTGATTCATAATATCTGCCTTCCTGGTGAGAACATCCAGAGCCATACTCTCTGCTGTTGTGGCTTCTAGGAGCCCCACAATCTCTCCCATGAGCTGTACCTGATCCTGATGGATGGTGTTGGCAATATCCACCAGGCACTGGATATCCAGCTCAAGGGGGCCAGGTTGGTAAGGCATGACTTGATCTTCACCCAGCTCATCACCCTCAACATCCCCCTGGTAACCCTACTCATTACCCACCTCCTCATTCATGTCCCCCTCCACTGCTGCCCTAATGGGATACCTAAGTTGCAGAGGAGGGGCTGGTGCTACACCTGATGTTCTGGGATGAGGAAGGGCTGGCTGAGATGGCCTTTGTATGTGTCCTTCTCCTCCCATTCATCTCTGGCAGCATAAGCAGGAAGAGCAAACATATGGTGCTCATCTGTAGGAAGGAGAGAACACGACATCAGTATGGCAACAGAAACAGAAACAGGGTAGAGAAAGCTACAGTCTAACACAGACATGGTTTCTTTTCTAAGTTCATAGTTATTTTCAGTATTTAATATCTTGATATTGTCATATCATCCAAGTAGTTTACCATGGTGGATCTGGATACATGGTTTAGGAATATATAGAGAGGGGAGGAAAGAGGGTAGCAGGTCGGATATAGAGGAAAGCAGGAAAAATCAGTCGATGAAAATATCAAATATCAATGGGAAAGGGTGGGAGAGGAAAAGAAGTGAGTGCAGAAATTGTCCATTTAATAGTTTTGCTAGGATTAGCTATTGGGATTCATGTTAGCATAAACAGGTTCTAGAAGCATAAATGTGAACAGCCCAGATTCCTGGGTTCTTAGCAAAGCATGCATTGGTTTTTGATCTTATGTAACTTTACAACCGAATCAATTCGAGGATAAGGATCACAAGACAAGTTATATAGCAATTTTAGAGGACATTTCAAGTCAGACCCAGCACATTCATAGTGTGATAATAGGTATGGGTGTATGTGAAATTGTCTTACCTGTGCGTCTGAATGAGGTGTCCATGCCTCCTTCCTGGTCCAACTACATTCAGTAACTCCCTCTCCAGGGCAGTAATATTTAGGTCTCCACAAGGACCCTGTGCAGCTATAAGCTCTGTCTTTCTGCCCCCGCATTAGCTGCCACCTTTTTTTCAATGCCTCTATCTCACAGTGCTGGTGATGTATGGCATTAATCTGATTGTAGAATCAGTGCCAGATAGCTCCAATCCTGTCAGCTTGCCTCCCATAAAGGGCATCATAATTAGCCCTTACTTAGTCAACAGGGATCCTTATCTCACCAGGCAAAAAATTATGCTGCCTTTTAGGATCCATGTTGCTCAAGTAGGGGCAATTTTCAGTGCTGTATATATAAGCCATTTTGGCGGGAAACCATCTCAGTGACTATGACATCAGCTCCGATGATCGTGCCTATCTTATAAAAATGCTGAGGTGCACGTGATGTTTATCTTTAGGACTCCCAGAGTGTGTTTGTGCTTCTGGTGATTTTTAGCATGTGTGGTGATTCTGGTGATATTTTGAGATTTTGCTTTGTCTGTGACACTGTTCCATATCCTACACCTTCTATCTCTGCTGCTCCTTCTCACTCCCTTATAACACCCATACTTCTCTCTATCCTTACTACCCTTGTATTTTTGTTCCCTCTCCCTTTGTGAGTAATTCCTGTGTGAACGTTTCTGTGTGAAAGTATGTTTGCAGCTGGATGTGAGGGGCTGTGTACAAGTTGCTGTCTTTTGTGTCTAGGTGTGTGTGGAGCTGCAGCCATCTGTTGATGTGTGGTATGTCTGTTGATGTGTGGTGATGGCTGAGTTCTTTGCTTTGTTGTTGTATGTGGAGGCTAATAGGTTGATGAGAGGAAGAGGCCTGGGCCAAGCTCAGGAGTGGCGACATGTCCGAAGGCGAGCCCTATAACACACACCCAGGGTTTATAGGTCCAGGGTCAACTTCTTAGACATGACAGATGAGAGGAGACCATAGTTCATTTGTGTGAGCAAGTGCAGGAAAAGCTGGAGCCCACCACATTCAGGGGACAGGCCATTCTTGTTCAGGTTCAGGTTGCCACAATCCTAGCATTCTTGGCCACTGGACATTCCAGAGACCTCTGGAAGCCGCAGCTAGTATCAGCCAACCATCTGCTTAATGCATAATTTCCAATTTTCTGGATGTGTTTCTCATAAGTATTTCGATGTATATCACTTTTCCAATGCCTGAGGCTGACCAGCACCAGACAATGTGGGACTTTTATGAGCTAACCCATTTTACCTCGATCCTGGGAGCAATTGATTGCACACATGTGGCACTCAGATCACCTGCAGAAAGGGAGAGACCATTCCATAACAGGCGAGCTTATCATTCAATGAATATGCAGGTGGTCTGTAATGCCTCTGTGGAGATAATGGATGTGTGTGCCAATTTCCCAGGATTGTGCCATGATGCGTACATTCTGGCAAACTCTGGAATCTATGAGCGATTCCACAGGAGAGAGATCTGAGAGGGATGGCTGCTTGATAAGTATAGATTACTATTCTAAAGAAAGCTTATGATCATTAACCACATTTGTCTCTTTTTATCACTAGCCTGTGGGCAGCATTGGCTCAGTGTTCTGGGGATGTGTATAGTGCTATGTTTGTGGGTGGGGAGAGGGGCTGTCAACTCTTCCCCCTGCCAGTTCTACCCTCTTCCTTAAGCAGCCCTTATGATCAGTAGTCTACATTCCAAATGTGTTGACATGCTCTCTCTTGTCCATGTTCAGGTGTGTCAAACCTTCATCTTCATGTGGCTGTGCATTGATATCCTTCTTGTATAGTTTCTGGCACCATGGTTGTTTAGATTAGGGAGAATTGAACATGTGACTGATTATTATGTGAAGTTGTATTGGTTAAAATTAGAAGACCGCATATGCTATAGATTGTTGGTGATAGTTTATTTATGTGTGCAAAATATGGCCTCAGGAAGTCTGAAGGGCACTTTTTAGCTTTATGCCCCATGCCGAAACCACGTTTTGTCAACTGTGTAAAGTTGTACAGTATATTCCCCCTGTTAAATGCCTGAAGTTGGCGACTTCAAGAACCAGTATGTTCTCTTGCACAGGCCCTCAGGAATGGAATAGAGTACCAATGTACATGCGCCAACTGGGAACTTTGCGTGACTTTAAGAGATTATTGAAAAGACATCTGTTCTGCAGTATGAAATATGGATGGGTACTGAATTTATTGTAATGGTGTAAGTGCTGGTCACTGAATTGTTGGTGTTTAAATATGTATCAGATGTAACATAGTAACATAGTAGATGACGGCAGATAAAGACCCGAATGGTCCATCCAGTCTGCCCAACCTGATTCAATTTAAATTTTTAAATTTTTTCTTCTTAGCTATTTCTGGGCAAGAATCCAAAGCTTTACCCTGTACTGTGCTTGGGTTCCAACTGCCGAAATCTCTGTTAAGACTTACTCCAGCCCATCTACACCCTCCCAGCCATTGAAGCCCTCCCCAACCCATCCTCCACCAAACGGCCATATACAGACACAAACCGCGCAAGTCTGCCCAGTACTGGCCTTAGTTCAATATTTGATCTTATTTTCTGATTCTAGACCCTTTGTGTTCATCCCACGCTTCTTTGAACTCAGTCACAGTTTTACTCTCCACCACCTCTCTCGGGAGCGCATTCCAGGCATCCACCACCCTCTCCGTAAAGTAGAATTTCCTAACATAGCTCTTGAATCTACCACCCTTCAACCTCAAATTATGTCCTCTGGTTTTACCATTTTCCTTTCTCTGAAAAAGATTCTGTTCTACGTTAATACCCTTCAAGTATTTGAACGTCTGAATGTGTTTATATGTTTTAATTATTGTGTATGTTTTATTTGTGAACTGCTCTGTAAAAAAGTGGGTTATGTATAAATGAATAAACAGAAAACATAAACATGGTGCAGGTGAGTTGGTGTTTGGCATTCTAAGAGTGTGTAGGTTTCAGTGTCTTCTTCCACATACCAGTGTCCTTGTCCCTGTACACCCCTCCACACTGACATTCTTCTCTTCCTCATGTAGTCTGGACCTTCATTTGGACATACAGTAACATTCTTTGTCGCCACCTGGGGTGACTTCAGCTCCATATCACCCACCTTTTCCCAGGATCCATCTCATCTTGTCTCCAGCTGCATTGTCACTGCTGCATCCTGCTTTCCTGGACTGTGGGGCTAGGATGTATGCTATGCCATATTTTGGGGTGGCTGGGAGATGTAGGAAGTAGGTAGGAGTTGGTGTTTGGGGACCAGTTGACATGTATTTGCTCACATGTAAAGACTGTAATTATGTCTCCATACATGTGCAGTTTAATGTGATGTTGGAGGACCAATAAATAGCTTAAACATTATTCTGTAACTTTGTGGTCATGTGTAAAATCAGGAACCGGACATTGAAAAGTTGAAGTATATCTCATTCCAGACCCAAGTTTACACAATCCCTTGCAATGGTGTAACCCCTGTTTTATTTCCTTTCTGTCCACTTAACATAATTATAACAGATGAGTCATGAACAGCCAGAGAAAAACACATAGGAGACCTATATAAACCAACTGTTTTACTTAATATAACTGAAGATATAAATTTTTTTTTGATATAACATAAATAACAAGATATAACATTTTTAAGTAGGAGGAAATATTGTTTCACTCAGAGAATAGTTAAGATCTGGAATGCATTGAAAGAGGATGTTAACGTAGCTGGGTTATAATAGGTTTCAACAAATTCCTGGAGGAAAAGTCCATAATTTGCTATTGTGACAGACATGGGGAAAGACATTGCTTGTCTTGGATTGGTAGCATGGAATGTTGCCACTTTTGGGTTTTTTTCCAGGTACTAGTGACCTAGGTTTGCCAGAATTGGAGGGGGGGAGGTAGCCCTCAAGAGCAGCTGCAGTTGCTTCAGGAGGGGGATATTTTTACAGGCAGTGGGAGGGGTCTGGCTCTTTAGCTGGAGCTTGGCCTAGGGCAGCTAAAATGCTGGACTGACCATGCTATAGCCTGTCCAGATGCCTTCTACCTCCAGTAGTTGACATTCCAGGGCCTCCTGTATGGCCCCATCCTCTCCAATACATCAGCAATTCCAGGGGCAGACACATCTGCAACAGCTGCACCTATCTCTGGAACCCTAAGAGTGAAAATAAGAACATAAGAATTGCCACTGCTGGGTCAGACCAGTGGTCCATCATGCCCAGCAGTCCAGTCCCACGATGGCCCCTAGGTCAAAGACCAGTGCCCTATCTGAGACCAGCCCTACCTGGGTATGTTCTGGTTCAGCAGGAACTTGTCTAACTTTGTCTTGAATCCCTAGAAGATGTTTTCCTCTATAACAGCCTCAGAAAGAGCGTTCCAGTTTTCCACCACTCTCTGGGTGAAGAAGAACTTCCTTAAGTTTGTACAGAATCTATTTAACTTTAAAGAGTGCCCTCTCATTCTCTCTACTTTGAAGAGGGTGAACAACCTGTCTTTATCTACTAAGTCTATTCCCTTCAGTATCTTGAATGTTTCAATCATGTCCCCTCTTAGTCTCCTCTTTTAAAGGGAGAAGAGGCCCATTTTCTCTAATCTCATACTGTACGGCAACTCCTTCAGCCCCTTAACCATTTTAGTCACTCTTCTCTAGACCCTTTCGAGTAGTACAATGTCCTTCTTCATATATGGTGACTAGTGCTGGATGCGTACAAAGGCATGATAATCTTCCGATCTGTTCTTGATCCCCTTCTTAATCATTCCTAGCATCCTATTTGCCATTTTCACCACTGCGCATTGCATGGATGGCTTCATCGACCTATCAACCAGCACTCCCAAGTCTCTTTTCTGGGGGTCTCTCCAAGTAACGCCCCGGACATCCTGTATTCATGTATAAGATTTTTGTTACTGACATGCATCACCTTACACTTATCAATGTTGAACCTCATTTGCCATGCCGCGGCCCAAGTGTCGCATCTCAAGTGTGTTTATGTCACGTTGTCTCTGTGTGATGGAGAGGGTGGGGGAGGATGCAGGAGGCCATGGCCCAGTAGCCCAGACCTCAAAGGCCCCTCCTGAGGCTAGTACAGTTCTTCCTGAAGGGGGACAGAGGGGGAAATGGGTTGGATGGGGCAGTCACAATGGGGGGCAGAGGTATCGGAGAAGGGGGTTGATTGGGGGCAGGGGCAGTCACAAGGAGGGGAGAACCTTCCTCCTTTTCCTTATCATCTTCCACCTGTATTATGTTCAGCTCTTCTTCTTCATCTTTTTCTTCCCACTACCTTTTCTTCATCTTCCTCTTTCCCCTCAACCTCTTCTTCCTCTTCCACCTCCCCCTTTATTTCCTGCTCTTCAGGACCAGACAATGTACCTGGTCCAGGGGATGCTAGTTCTGCAGCAGCTACACAGGAGATAAACATAGAAAGCGGTTACAGTCAGATATCACTATAGCCCACATTTATGGGAGATAACAGAAACCTAAACATTCTACAATATTGGTTGAGAGTCTGTGGAAAGATGCATTACTGACCAGTGGTGTGCCTCAAGATTCTGTTCTTGGGCCTGTTTTTTTTAACATTTTTATAAGCGATATTGCTGAAGGGCTGTCAGGTAAGATTTGCCTATTAGCAGCTGATACTAAAATTTGCAAAGACCCAAAGGAATAATACAGTTTAGGAGGTGAAGAACTTATGCGCACGACCGAAGAGCAGGACTTGGGTGTGATTATATATGATGATCTTAAGGTGGCCAAACAGGTTGAAAAGGTGATGGTGAAAGCTAGAAGGATGCTAGGATGCTTTGGAAGAGGTATGGAGAGTAGGAAAAAGGAAGTATTGATGCCCCTATATAAGACTCTGGTGAGACCTCAGTTAGAATATTGTGTACAATTCTGGAGACCACACCTTCAAAAAGATACAAAAAGGATGGAGTCGGTCCAGAGGAAGGCTACTAAAATGGTGTGTGGTCTTCATCATAAGGCGTATTGGAACAGACTTAAAGATCTCAAGCTGTATACTTTGGAGGAAAGGTAGGAGAGGGGAGATATGATAGAGATGTTTAAATACCTACATATACTACATATATGCTGATGATATCTCTATTTTAATTCCGCTGAATAACATGACCAACGAAACTTTAGAACACATTACCCATATCAAGACTGAAATCGAACAGTGGACAATCAATTTTAAATTGAAATTAAACACAGAATAGACAAAAGTTTTCCTGGCAATTCCAAAGGATAAAATTACCAGAACATCTTTACACCTAAATGGTCACAATTACCCAATAACAAAAACCATAAAAATACTAGGAGTCACATTAGACATCCGCCTGACCATGATCGAACACACAAACCTAGTGGCAAAAAAGTGCTTTTATGCACTATGGAAATTGAAGACCATTAAAAAATATTTAGACCCTCTATCTTTTAGACTTTTGATTCAGACATTGGTCCTTTCCACATTGGACTACTGCAACATCATTTTTGTGGGTTTACCTAAATAGTGCACAACACAACAATCCGTTTAATATTCGGACTAAAGAAAAGCGAGCATGTTAGCCCCTACTACAAACTGCTACACTGGTTACCAATGGAGGCGCAAATAATGTTCAAGTTCTCTTGCCTATGCTTTAAACTGGTGTGGGGAATGGCTCCTTCCTATCTCTTACCACATTTTGAGCTACACATTCCCAGTAAGACAACCAGAAATTCCAATCTTTTTGCCTACCCAAGGATCCCTAATTGCAAATTCAGATCCTTTATGGACAGAACTTTGAAGTCTCAAGCTAGCAAACAGCAGACCTGGCTAGGCAACTACATCAGCAGAGCTAGGCTGAACTACGTCGCTTTTCGGAAAGAAATTAAAACAGCACAATTCAACAGATTTATCTCCTAATCAGTTACCAGTTCTAAACGATTAACTCCATGCTGATAACTTGAGAAATATGTGTACTGTACAAACTGTATTGTATCGTATCGTATTTTACTAATTGTAATCTGTAATTCACTGACTGTACTGTATCATCCTCGCCATTTGTATTCTGTAATTTGCTGACTGTCCAGCTCTCTTCACTATGAACCACCTAGAAGTCGTAAGATTATGGTGGTATAGAAGAAATAAAGTTATTATTATTATTATTACATAATGTAAATGCGCATGAGTTAAGTCTCTTTCATTTGAAAAGAAACTGCAATAAGAGGGCATAGGAAGAAGTTAAGAGGTGATAGGCTAAGGAGTAATGTAAGGAAATACTTTTTTTACAGAAAGGGTAGTGATGCATGTCTGTAGTCAAGAAAGCATGGGATTGGCATGTGGGATCTTTAAGAGAGAGGAAGAGCTAATTGTTACTGCAGATGGGCAGACTGGATGGGTCATTTGGCCTTTAATAATAATAAATAATAAGTTTATATACCGCAGGTCCATGAAGTTCTATGCGGTTTTCAAAGATTAAAAGATGGTACAAATTGAATGAACTTAACAGAGGTGAAAAACAGTGGTTAACAGTTCAAAGGAACCATTATTGAAGAAAAAGAATTGTACGGGTCAGCTGTCTAGATACTTCAGGAACAGATATGTTTTTAGGCGTTTCCTAAATTCCCCATAAGTGGAAGGCGTAAGCAATTATTCTAGATTTTTGCCCCATAATGCTGCTTGGTGTGAGAGAAGGTATTGGTTGTGTCTTTTGAGTTTAAATCCTCCAACTGGGGGGGAAACAAAGTTCAAGTGTGTGCTTCTCTTATGTCTGTTGGTTGAGAAGGAAAAAAGGTCAGTTATGTATTTAGGGGCTAGGCCATATAGTGCTTTAAAGCAGAAACAGGCGAACTTAAACTTTACGCGTGCCTCCATCGGTAGCCAATGCAGCTGTCGGTAGTAAGGTGTCACATGGTCAAACTTCCTCAGCCCGAAAATCAGTTTGACCGCTCCATTTTGTATTAATTGTAATCGTTGCATATTATTTTGGGAAATTGCTAAATAGGCGATGTTACAGTAATCAAGTTGACTCAGTACAAGGGATTGTATCAGAATTCTAAATGCTGACATATCAAAATATGCTCTAATGGATCGAACTTTCCAGAGAGTGAAAAAACTCTTTCTGATCAAGGAGTCCACTTGGTCTTCCATGGTTAAGCACTGATCTAGTGTTACACCCAATACCTTCATAGTAGTCTGAATAGGATAACTAAGTTTATTGATACATAGTGGTGTTTTGGTGTCAAGCGGATGTGGTGAAGCTACAAAAAATTTTGTTTTTCTGAATTAAGTTTGTTTGAATTCAGTCATCCATTGCTCCATCAAATTTAGTGCTTCTGCCATGATGTTTCTATGTTTCTAGGGTATGACTTCAGAGGGAGAGCTCTTGCAGGCACAACATCAGGTTGGAGGTTACTGCTCACACAAGGAACATTACAGTGATATAGAGGAAAGGAAAGAGCATGCAGGCGGCACGGAAGGAGCATTAAGAGTGGTTTTAGGGGCTCCGACGGGGGTTTTTGTTGGGGAACTCCTCCACTTTACTTAATACAGATCACGGCGGCATTGTGGGGGGGTTGGAGGGTTGTAACCGCCCTCATTATACTAGAAACTTAAGTGTTTCCCTGTTTTTTAGGGAAAAAGTGAAGTTTTCAGTAAAATGTGGGGGGTTACAACCCCCAAACCCCCCCACAATGCCCCCACAATGCGGCGCGATCTGTATAAAGTAAAGTGGTGGGGTTCCCCCCACACACCCTGTCATTTTCTTCGGCGTGCGCCTCCGCATTGCGCTCAGTTGGCTGCGCGCGCCTTTGTCCCGGTGCGCTTTATACCTGACACCGGCCCAGGCATCTCTCACCCTTACCACGCCTCTAAAATCACCTACATTGGTATAATTCCAGTGTATTTTATTTCAGCACTGGTAGCCACTTTTGACACAGGTTTTTTCCATTTCTAATGGTGCTTTTCTTAGAACACCTACATTTTGGGCATTGTTTACAGAATTTCCCTTTAAATCTTTTCACTGTGGATATCCTGCAAACCTGACTGACATGGGGGAGATCCAGGACTGAGTTGGAAAACAGTGGTTATAGTATGTTACCATTCCCCTGCTGCATACTCCCTCACAATGTCCGAATTAGCTTTAACCTAGGTAACACCTCCTTAGTGAGAAGTGACATACAGTGGCGTACTAAGGGGGGTGCGGGGGGGGAGGTCTGCCCCGGGTGCAAGCCTTTGGGGGGTGCTCCTGGTCCGGTTCCCCCCCCTGCGCCGGGTGTCACGTCTGGAAACAGCCTGCACAAGATCGCAGTGGGTGGGTCGGCTTCTCCTCTACCTCGTGCACACTCAGCGGCCCACCCACTGCCCCACGTCTACCGGAGAGCCGCTCCCTCACGAGAGAAAACAAAGAGAAATGGACAAACTCCCGACGAAACGAAAAGCCCCTCTCATGACACCAAGAAACGTACTAGCAGCGCGTGCCCCCCATGTAGCCAATTAAAAGGAGTGGGGCGGGGCTTCGTCTTCCACGCGCGCATACTCCTGCTTCCTCGGGGCGCCAAAGAAACCTCGAAAGTGGAGGCGGAGTGCCCAAGTCACCAAGGGCGGGACAGTGGCCAACGAGGATTTCGGTCCCTAGGGGAACTGCTCTTTGGACGAGAGCATGCGCCGGAGTAACTAGGGGAAGGGCTGCGCTGCAGCTATGACCTCTCTGAGACCGCGAGGATTTTGACTCCGAGGGGAGCTGCTCTTTGGACGAGAACATGCGCCGGACCTGGTATTGGGGAGAGATGGCATCCTCAGTACTTTATAATGCAAGTGAAACGAGGATTTGGTCAGACTTTTGAAGAGGCTGCAGAAGAAAAATATTATATAAGTCGGGGACATGAGACAGCAAGAAATGGGAACTTTTCTTCCTTCTATTTTTGTGAATGGAAAGGCTGAGGATGTCAGAGAGTTCAGTTAAAATATGTGCTTTATAAGAAAATATAATAATGTGTTTTATAAAGTTTATAGCATTGCTGGCCTACCCGGTAAGGTGTTCCTAGTTGTGGTGGTCGCAGCGTGTTAATGTGTTGAGAGGAAGAGGTGGTCTGGGAAATTCTGCTGAGCAAACTCCGGGCCCATTTCCACCCCCCAGTTAGTCCACTACACTCAACTGGTTCACACACTGAGTAGGTCTTTGGGTGTTGTTTTGAGATCTCTTCCAGTGGTTTGTCAGTATCTCCTTCTGGTCCAAGGAAGGAAACTTTGTTAACCTTAGCATTGACCTACAGAATATGTTTGTAATAGCGCTGCTTGTGTGGCATTAGGCTATGTAGTGATCGAAAGAAAAAACCAGACCTTTGCACATTTTTGCACTATATGGTGGGTGTATGAGGAGATTCACATTTCCTGCACAGCTAAGTCCATGTGAAGTTACCTTGTGCTATATTTGACACCTAGCAAGGTCTCTGTTTGGAAGGAAAGATCTAAACATAAAAATGAAGTGGCCAGAAGTTATGGTAAAAGCAGATAGTGTAGCTGGTTTTAAGAAAGATTTGGACAAATTCCTGGAGGAAAAGTCCATAATCTGTTATTAAGATATGGGGGATGTGTCTGCTTGCCCTGGATCGGTAGCATGGAATGTTGCTACTCTTTGGGTTTTGACCAGGTATTAGTGACCTGGATTGGCTACCATGAGAATGGGCTACTGGGCATGATGGACCATTGGTCTGACCCAGTTAGGCTATTCTTATGTTATGTTCTCATCTGTAGGGGCCTTTGTTTTCACTTCTTATTTTAATGTATTTTTTTTCTGGGAACTTATCAGTGTTTTTTATAATGGGAACAAAAATGGAAGAGAATTAATGTTTGTGGAATGAGGGTGTAACTAATTTCTTCAGCTAAATAATTCAATCCACCTCAAACAGACATAGGAGAACTCACGCACCATTCACACACCCTCCAACCAAAAACGTCAAAAGAAAAAAAACTGTTCGACAACCTCCTAGCCATTCGAGCTGCAACACTCGATCCCCAACTCTACAACCTATTGACTTCGACCACAGACTACAAAACCTTCAAAAAGAAATAAAAACCCTTCTATTCAAAAAACACATAAAACCGAACTAACACAATCAGAACTGTCCCAAGCATCACCTGCAAATACTCCATATGTACTTCTGATGTCATGACAATTCAGTCATAATTTATGTTATGTTATGTTATGTTTGGAATAATGGTTACATATATGAGGTTCAATAAAAGAAAATTTTCACTGCCTGTTTCTATTCTGACCATTGTCATTGTCTGTTTCATTGTCATTACAAAAAAATTTTTTTACATGGTGGGGAGGGGGGTGTCAAAAAATGATGGGCCCCGGGTGCCACATACCCTAGGTACGCCACTGGTGACATAGGCAGTAAAAGTCAGAGAAGTAGCTACCAGTAGCATTTAAGGCAGAGCCAGAGCTAGGTTCAGGAAGCCCAGAAGAGGAGAAGGAAGATGTAAGGCCAGCATACTCCTTGACTTCAGGACCCAGAAGTCCTCTTGGCTGAAGTAAACTAATTCTGTGTATTAACTACATTTGAGCCTGGTTCTGAAGTCTGGCAAAGACAAGATCTCACTATCTGTTTGGTATAGGATTTTTACTAGCAGTTAGATTTGGGGTTAAGCTGTAGGAGTTCCAGCCTCTGCTTACAATTTCAGTGTCAGTAGGTGCCACTGTTCTACATGGCCATAAATGCCATACTTTTTTGTGCTTAGGGTCCTTGGTAGCCACAATTCTGTATGGAACACCTATGTGTGAGTGGCAAGTGGCACACTGAGGATGTGGGATCAAATGGTAGCATTGCTCCTTTAAAAAACTAAGCATTCATTGGAAGTACAGCTCAGATATATCGATCAGTCCTTCTTACTTCCATTGCTTTCGATGAAAACACCCAAGAATTAAATCTAGAACAGTGTTTGCATGGATCTCAGTATTCCCATCCTGTCCCTGCAAGCTCTGCCTTAATTGCACAAGCCTGGTAAGAATGCAGGGAGAGGTAAAATTTTATCACCCAAAGGGGGTTAGGGGGACAGATGTCTTAGGGTTATCCAGGTTTTACCTCCCTTGCTTTCAATTGATATAAAACCCAGGTGTTTCAATCCATCCTCCCTTTTCTACAGCCATATGGTAACTCTAGTTATATTACTAACATTAAACTTATACTTACAAATCTTGAGTAAGAGGCTTCCTCATTAAACCTCCTGGTCAACCTCTTCCAGGTCCTTCTGTAACATAAAATGACATACAAATTCATTTTTATACTGCTATACAGCCAACAATATGCATTACTCATCCATACAGTTACAAAAGAAAATATAGAATTGGAAGTAATTTAATACCTTACCTGTATCAGAGATATCTCCTCTGTGGCCTGGGATCACAAAATAGTGGTGCTCTTTTTGAATAAAGAGGCTGACCAGGAGTTTTGAATCAGCCAAAGGAAAGTTGGGCTGTCTTGCCAACATGATGGAACTTTGTGCATCTGTGCTTATGATGTAATGACATTATACACACTGACATCACAAGGCACTATAGCACTTTCATATTCAAAGCACCTATAAAATAGCCACCTAGGCATGCCTATTTAACATAGTTGCTTTCCAATTAGTTCAGTGCCGCTTAGTGCGATTCAATATAGAGCACCTAATTTTTTTGTGAATCATGTTAAGTGGCACCTATATTGGTGCCTATCTTTTTGGTGCTTCTTATAGAATTTTCCCCTTATAGAGTCAACAGCCAAAGAGGTGGTGTCCGACATGAGGTTCCATTTGCACATCATTAATGGTTATTTATGTGGACTTTTTGTGACATACGGATGTTTTGATAATATTGTCTGGATTTTTATATCAATAAATTGTCATCTATCGAATGACTCCTGAGACATCCAGAGACTTTGTTCCACCTCTTTGGCTTTTGTATATACCAGCAAGTTTGAAACATAGGTCCTCCTTCCTTTTGTTCTGACTCCTTATAGACTCCAATGAATACCCCTGTTCACTAGCGTTGCTTCAAACATCTCACCCCACTCTTATGCCTTCACTGGTTGCCTGTCCAATAT
This sequence comes from Geotrypetes seraphini, assembly GCF_902459505.1. NCBI lineage: Eukaryota > Metazoa > Chordata > Amphibia > Gymnophiona > Dermophiidae > Geotrypetes > Geotrypetes seraphini. The sequence goes on along the minus strand of NC_047095.1, from coordinate 106,184,117 downwards.
TGCATTCCTTTCAGAATCCTTTGCCTAACCCATAAGATGCTTCATTCCTGTCAACCTTCCTATCTATCATCCCTGGTCAGTCCCCTTCCCAAGTCCTACATTCCCTTGATGGAAACCGTTTGATTCTCCCTAACCTAAAAACAGGCCTATTATGAATCTTTCAAGAACCTCAGCTTTCATTGCCCCAGAAAGATCTCTCTCCCTACGTCTAGAATCAACCATTGCCAAATTTATGTTACTTAAATATGACCTGTTTAAATGGATCCTCCCACACAATCGCCTTCTCGTTGATGGTAAAATCCTTCCCCAGTGGAGCATAAGGGTTATAACTTCCAACTATTTCATTTCTCCATGTATTATTGGGTAGCAAGTAGATATTTCTAATATCATATCCAGTGGCAAGATCACCGTTCTCATCAAAAAACATTTCCTCACCCAGAACGTCCTTAAAGTGCAGGTTCTTTAGATAATGATGAAGCTAATGGAAAAGCAAATTAATTTTATTTGTGAAAATAATCACAGGGATACACTGCAAACTTGAAGCACATATAATCTGCTCCTGATTTTATGAATGGATTTCCTTTTGAAGCAACATGGAATAGTCACATTTGTTTGCTTACATGTCATTTCCAACATTAAACTACTGAAAAAAACTACACTGGACAAGTTGGACAATTTGTATTTAATTTCCTGCCGTGTAGAAATTGAATGGATGTGCACTTCAAACATTTTCAGTTTGGTTCATCTTTGGACTTAAAACCATTTCCATTGTTCACTTCATTCTTTATCATTAAAATCAATGGGGAAAGCAATTTTGCACATGGCTGCCTAATAGCTGGTCTATGGACTCCACCTGGGGAAAATCTACACTTTTAGTTACTGTGCAGTCAAAGCTCAAATAGTATCCCTATGGAGAACAAGTAAAGGTTGCGAAGGTGAAATGAGCAAAAGCAAGCTATAGTTACCTGGAAAGAGAAGACAAAGCAGGTGGGGCACAATATGGGGCAGACCACCCACCTGCATCAGCATTGTAATATGTAGCCACCTGTCCCCTGGGGGTTCATAATCTGCCCATTATCCTATACCAATGATGTCACCAGAGAGCAGGTCAGAGAGAAGGCTGGGCCTAATAAGGTTGCATGGTGTATGTCATAAGCAGTGGTGGAAACCTGACATGCCAATCCACAAATCCAGTTCCATCCAAGTTCCCATTACAAATGTCCCTAACCAAACTCCCTATGTAGACAGGTGCACTGCTGGCCCCAAGTAGGAGGCAACATGTACTGATATTGGTCACATTTCACCTACACTAACCATTTCCCTATCTGTTCCTCACAGCCTGCACTTGGATTCCAGCCCCCTAAAGTCTCTTCACCCTACAGACCCACACTCATTTGGAAAACTGCCTATAGGTCCTCAAAGTATAGGAGTGTTGTCTAACACTAGCAACCTGTCAGATACAAACCAGCAGGTAGGAACAGGCAGTGCCTAGACTAGAGTTTGCTCTCCATTATACATGTTTCCTTGCCCCAACCAACATGGCAGAGAGTTTTGGAAGAGACAGGTGCATCATATCTATATTTTTGCAATGATAGACATTGGAGGTGAAAGAAGGGAATCATACTTTACCTTAAGACAAGCAGGCAGCATATTCTCACATGTTTGTGACATCATCCAGAGATCCCGGTTCAGACAGTGCTAATACTACACTGTCACTTTAAGTTTGTAGAAACTTCACGACTGCCCACACCATGTTCATGTGAGTGTCTTCCTGCATGATGTTGGCTTATGGCTCCTTAGTTCTTCATTTCCGTGTATCAAAAAGGAAAAATTATGTTCTTACCTGTTAATTTTATTTCATTTAAATGCAGCAGATGAATCCAGAGAACAATGGGATAGCACACGTCTACCACAGGCGGAGATAGAGAAACTGATTAACAGGTGGTCCTATTGGCTGGCACTCCTCCTGTATCTTCAGTATAGCTCCTTGCCCAAGCATCCATAACCATCAATAGGAATAGCATGTAAAAAACATCCTTCTCATAACAAATCTCAAAAGGCAATAATACAGAATACAACCATCAATAACAACAAACTTCAAAAGTTGCAAAAGAAAAACCAACAGACAATATCCAGAAAAGGTGGGGCTCTGGATTCATCTGCTGTGTCTAAAGGAAAGAAAATTAACAGGTAAGAACATAATTTTTCCTTCTTAGCAACAGCAGCAGAAGGATCCAGAGACCAATGGGATGTAGCAAAGCAATCCTCAATCTGGGTGGGAAGCAAACGCCGCCTCTGCAATAACTGAAGCACTAAACGCATCCACCGCATGCGCCCCCACATCCAACCGGTAATGCTGAGATAAAAAAACTCTTGGAAAACCAAGTAGCCATGAGACAAAACTCCTCCAAGGAAAAAACCTCTGGACTGAGTCTAAGAAGTAGCCATCGCTCTGGTGGAATGGTCATGAAGTCCTTTCACCAACCGCTTCCCTGTCATCAAGCAAGCGTAAATATTGTCCTTCTGGACCCATTGAGAGATGGAGGCTTTGGACGCCGCCACACGTTTTAGGCGTCCCTTGAAGAATATAAAAAGGTGATCTAAACAACTAAAAGTCGTTAGAAACCTAGCTCGAGGAGAACGCTATGCACTTTCAAAAAATGCAGTGAATAAAAGCACGGCTCCCCTTTCTCCTCCCAGGAAGAAGGAAGGAAAAGTGAGAGTGTCATAAAAGAAAGGATGACACCTCCTTAGAAAGAAATTGTGGTACCATCCGAACTGACACCCCAGATTTTGTAAATCAGAAATAGGAATCCCCACCGAACAAGGCCTACAACTCAGATAACTGCCGAGCTGAAGAAACCCCGTATTCAACGGCACAGCCCTTTAGAGTCTCAAAAGACAAGGATGAAATGAAGTCTTCGGTAAACTGCAAAGAAGTACCTTAAGACTGTACTCCGGACAGGGCTTTCTAAGAGGTGTACGAATATACCATACTCCGTTTAGGAACTAAACTACATGAAGCTGAGAAGTAAGCGAAGAGCAATATACCTAGCCCTTGTAACAAGCTAAGAATGGCACTTAAAGCTGAAGGGAATTAAACGCTAAGCCTTTGGCAATACACTTGTGCCAAAAGAGAACTCTGGAAGGGTGCAAATATTGAGAAGTACCCAAGAAAGGTAAAACCTCCAAAAGGAAGCAGAAGCCACAGGTGAAGACGTCTGTATCGCCTGGATAAGAGAAGAAACAACCTGCTTCGCATAACCCTTACACGTCAGTCATGACTTTTCAAAAGCTAGGTCGTACTACCAAAGTAGTATGAATATCCATGTTGATTGGACCCTAGGGGAGCAAATCCAGAGATACTAGGAAACTCAACAGTCTGGCTGTCGAAAGACTCATCAGGTCCGCATAGCAAGGATGGTGCAGCCAATCCAGAGATTCTACAAATACTGTGCCCTGAAAGGGAGCTTGAGATGGCAAATCCAAGTCATCATCAGCCATGGGAAAACACTGAAAACAGAGAAATTAGAGGCGAGAAAGAAGCCACGCTGCTACCCCCTTTGACTCACACTCCTTGGGCCTGCCAAAGAAGCTAGGAAGCTTATAATTTCGAGACGAGGCCATGAGGTCTAGTTCCAGGAGATCTCACCCTCATAAAAAGAGCTGGAATGCCTGAGCCAAAATTGTCAATATCCAGGATGTAGAAGATTTCACTATTACTAACATTTACACTTTTTAGAGCGTACACAGCGCTGTACACTGTAACATATAATAAATGGGCCATGCTCAGATTTCACGGAGAGAAAGTCTATCCAAACTCTTTTCCTGACTCATAAAATGATCTGCCAATAAAAGAGAAAGATGAGGGTCCACCCATTGAAGTAGAACCACAACTTTACCCACCAACTGAGTACATCACCTACTGCCCAGGCTGTAGAGAAATACCCCCATCATAATACTGACTGAAAAGACCTTCAGAGTCATTCTGGAAGAATGGTCTGAAGCGCCAGAAAGGCAGCCTAACCATGCTCCAGAGTAGAAAAATGAACAAGTACTGAGTCGCCTCTTAAGACCAGACTCCTGGAGCTGAGGATGGAAGGCACCAAGCCCCCCAACCCGACAGCCCGGGATGTTTGGTGACCATGAGTTAGTCCAGCAAAAACCGAGGCATGTCTTTGAAAAGAGAAATCTCGCTGAGCCACCATATCATACAGAGCGATGCTTGAGGAGCCTACCAAATAATTGGAGCCCTGAGATACCGGGAACCATCAGAACAAAAGCGACTGCTGTAGCGTTATAATGGGAAAGCAAGCCAAAGTTCCCAGTGGAGTCAGCAACATGGATCCTAGAACTTGTACAGAATCCCATACTCTTGGTCATGGTGACCGAAGAAGAATGCAAGTCTGAGACTGTGACCCATCGCCCTAGTCTCTGGGAAGAAACACATCTCCCCGATATACCTATAAATAGTACAGAAGAAAAGAACGCTGTGCAAATTCGAAGATTCACATCCTAAGAACTGAGGAAAAGAAACCACCTTTTTCATGTCAGTAAAATAGCGTACCACACCGCAGATGAGTTCTATAGGATTGAGTGACACATTGACGAAATGGGTTGGGAACTGGCTTGGAGGTAGGCTTCAGAGGGTAGTGGTGAACGGCACCCCCTCCGAAATGATGGAGGTAATCAGTGGAGTGCCGCAGGGCTCGGTCCTGGGTCCGATCCTATTCAACATCTTTATAAGAGACTTGGCAGAAGGGCTGCAAGGTAAAATAACATTATTCGCCGATGACGACAAACTAAGCAATGTAGTGGGCAAAAGCACAACAGAGATAAATTCAATGTCCGACAACATGATGCACGACCTATTCCTACTGGAGCACTGGTCTAGGTCCTGGAAACTTAGCTTCAATGCCAAAAAATGCAAAGTCATGCACCTGGGCAGCCAAAATCCATGCAAGACTTACACCCTTAATGGCGAGATCCTAAGAACTGAAGCAGAACGAGACTTAGGGGTGATCATCAGTGAGAACATGAAGACTGCCAATCAAGTGGAGCAAGCTTCATCCAAGGCAAGGCAAATCATAGGTTGCATACGCAGGAGTTTCCTCAGCCGTAAGCCTGAAGTCATTATGCCATTGTATAGATCCATGGTGAGGCCCCACCTGGAATACTGTGTGCAATTCTGGAGGCTGCATTACCATAAGGATGTGCTGAGACTGGAGTCGGTCCAGAAAATGGCCACCCGGATGGTCTCGGGTCTCGGGACTCAAGGATCTCCCATATGAGGAATTGCTGGATAAGTTGCAGCTGTACTCACTCGAGGAACGCAGAGAGAGGGGTGACATGATCAAGACATTCAAGTATCTCACGGGCCGCATCGAGGTGGAAGAAGATATCTTCTTTTTCAAGGGTCCCACGGCAACAAGGGGGCATCCGTGGAAAATTAGGTGCGGGAAACTGCACGGGGACACCAGGAAATTATTTTTCACTGAAAGGGTGGTTGATCGCTGGAATAGTCTTCCACTTCAGGTTATTGAGGCCAGCAGCGTGCCTGATTTTAAGGCCAAATGGGATAGACACGTGGGATCTATTCACAGAGAAAGGTAGGGGAGGGTCATTGGGTTGGGCAGACTAGATGGGCCATGGCCCTTATCTGCCGTCTATTTCTATGTTTCTATGTTTCTAAATGGCCCGACTGGAAGACATCCGAATCAAGCAGTCAGTCAAGAAGAAAGTAGGTGAATCGCCTGGTAGTGCCAAAACGGTACCACTGCAAACATTTTCTAAAATGTTCGTGAAGCCTTGGGTAGGCGAAATGGCATATGCCAAAACCGAAAGCTCTGCTCCAAGAGAGGCAAGCAAACCTAGTGCCAATTCGGAGTCCATAGTGAAAATGTATATATTCTCCCAGTTTTTCTGCAGAAATGTGTAACCCTGAGAAACTAATTCAGCAGAATGGGATCCAGCCTGCTCAATGCCCCCGTCTTGGGCACCATGCAGTAAGTGGAACAACGTCCCTTAGTTCCTGTAGAACTATAAGAACTGCCCTGAGGACCAGTAACACTTAAAAGGGAAACACAAAACATAGAGACTCCAAGAACGAACCTGAGGAGGATGCAAAGTTGCAAGCATCCTGAAAAATGTTCACAGCCTCCTGACCTTGTGTCTTCCCCCTCATGAGAAAGCCTGAAGAGTCATTGGAAGAAGTCAAGATCTCCTCTGAATAAAGTGCAGAAGGTCAGGGAATGGCAGGATGAGAACTGTAGGATCTGTAAGAAGAAATAAATTCTCCTAGGAAAAATCAAGTTTTGCAATGTAAAGAAGAATATACTGGTACCATGAAAACAGTACTAACTCCATGCAACGTGAGCGAAATACGTATATCATTTAAAGTGAATACGTACTAGACGCAATCAAGATGTTGCATCTACCGCCCCGTGGAAAACAACATCCTAACAGGTATCAGACAAAGCTCACATTGCTAATGAAAGCTTCAGGGATGAGGCTAACAGTCACATAGCGAGTGCTCCTCCATGGTTTTGATAGAATAGGTAACTGGCCCCTGGTTAGAAGGAGCTGTACAGCCCTTCCTGTCTGGTCGAGGGGGTCCGTCTAGCATGTGCCATGAGAAAATGGCAACAGGAGAAACCAGCGTGATAAGCATGTAAATCTGAAGTCCAGGCCCCCTCTGAAATAGTGAAAGAGAGTCCAGGCCACAGGAAGATGCGAAGTGTCATTATTCCCATAGAGACAGCCCAAACTTGGAAACTGTTTGTACTACCTTTAGGAATATATATCCTATAGTATTTTAGCCCATTACATTAACGGGTGCTAGAGTAGACATCTATTTTGGGGTTGTTTTTTTCTTTGTCTCTTTCTCCTTGGATGCTGTCTGTCTGTCATTCTTTCTGTCTGTGTCTCTCCCTGGCCCCCTGTCTATCTTTCTTTCTGTCTCTGTATTTCTCTGTTGTGCCATGCCTGCCTGTCTCTCAGTGGCCTCCTTCCTATGTCCATACTGTCCCATCCTATGTCCTTAGTGCCCTCAGTGCCTCCTATGTCCTTAGTACCCCAGTTCTTCCTTCCCATATCCTTAGTGCCCCCAGTGCCTCCTTTCCATGTCTTTAGTGCCCCCAGTGCATCCGTCCTGTGTCCTTAGTGCCCCCAGTGCCTCCTTCCCGTGTCCTTAGTGACCCAGTGCCTCTGTCCTGTGTCCTTAGTGCCCCTTCCTATGTCCTTAGTGGCCCCCAGTGCCTCCTTCCTATGTCCCCCCTCACTGCCTTCCAGACTTTGAGCCAACTCCACCTCCGAAGACAGCCTGCCTGCCTCCCTCCCATCCCCCTGTGTAGTAGACCCAATGAGCAGCATCTTTAAATTTGTACCCCCTCCCATCCCCCCCTGTGTAGTAGAACCGGTGATCAGCCTGTTTCCGTTTTTCCCTGCCCCCGCCCCGTGCATCCGACCCCATTGACCCTCCCATCCGCCCCTCCCACAGCGAGATTACCTCGGCGTTTCATTTCCGGCTCCGGGTAGGTTTGTCGGCTGCGCCTCTGCCCGGGTTGGGGGGAGGGAAGGAGGCGGTCGACATCCGACTCGGGCCGCCGCGCCGCAGGAGAAGCAGTGCTCAACTTAAAAGCCAGAAGGGTTGTTTTTTTATGTGAGTGGCACAGTTAATCTGTCCTTTCCAGGTTTGGCTGTCGCGGTCGACATCCAACTCGGAGGGGGGGGAGGAAGAGAGAGAGCGGAGAGGCGGCGACCGGTGCGTCTTTCAACAGGGAGCAGGACAGACCGTAAGCCGCGCATGCTCACTTCCTATGTGTCGCTACAGCTCACGGAAAACCGGCGCACACATAGGAAGTGCGCATGCGCGGCCTAGCGTTTTATTATATTAGATGCCACTACTAGACACATGCAGCACAGCACAGAGGCCCAAATAAGAAGGATAGTTACCAACAGACAAAGACTCAATCTACAGGGACCCCAAGAGAGACAATGAGATACATAGTAACATAGTAACATAGTAACATAGTAGATGACGGCAGATAAAGACCCGAATGGTCCATCCAGTCTGCCCAATCTGATTCAATTTAAATTATTTTATTTTATTTTTTTTCTTCTTAGCTATTTCTGGGCGAGAATCCAAAGCTTTACCCGGTACTGTGCTTGGGTTCCAACTGCTGAAATCTCTGTTAAGACTTACTCCAGCCCATCTACATCCTCCCAGCCATTGAAGCCCTCCCCTGCTCATCCTCCTCCAAACGGCCATGCACAGACACAGACCGTACAAGTCTGCCCAGTAACTGGCCTAGTTCAATCTTTAATATTATTTTCTGATTCTAAATCTTCTGTGTTCATCCCACGCTTCTTTGAACTCAGTCACAGTTTTACTCTCCACCACCTCTCTCGGGAGCGCATTCCAGGCATCCACCACCCTCTCCGTAAAGTAGAATTTCCTAACATTGCCCCTGAATCTACCACCCCTCAACCTCAAATTATGTCCTCTGGTTTTACCATTTTCCTTTCTCTGGAAAAGATTTTGTTCTACGTTAATACCCTTTAAGTATTTGAACGTCTGAATTATATCTCCCCTGTCTCTCCTTTCCTCTAGGGTATACATATTCAGGGCTTCCAGTCTCTCCTCATACGTCTTCTGGCGCAAGCCTCCTATCATTTTTGTCGCCCTCCTCTGGACCGCCTCAAGTCTTCTTACGTCTTTCGCCAGATACGGTCTCCAAAACTGAACACAATACTCCAATTGGGGCCTCACCAATGACCTGTACAGGGGCATCAACACCTTCTTCCTTCTACTGACTACGCCTCTCTTTATACAGCCCAGAATCCTTCTGGCAGCAGCCACTGCCTTGTCACACTGTTTTTTCGCCTTTAGATCTTCGGACACTATCACCCCAAGGTCCCTCTCCCCGTCCGTGCATATCAGCTTCTCTCCTCCCAGCATATACGGTTCCTTCCTATTATTAATCCCCAAATGCATTACTCTGCATTTCTTTGCATTGAATTTTAGTTGCCAGGCATTAGACCATTCCTCTAACTTTTGCAGATCCTTTTTCATATTTTCCACTCCCTCTTCGGTGTCTACTCTGTTACAAATCTTGGTATCATCTGCAAAAAGGCACACTTTTCCTTCTAACCCTTCAGCAATGTCACTTACATACTTATTGAACAGGATTGGCCCCAGCACCGAACCCTGAGGGACTCCACTAGTCACCTTTCCTTCCTTCGAGCGACTTCCATTAACCACCACCCTCTGGCGTCTGTCCGACAGCTAGTTTCTGATCCAGTTCACCACTTTGGGTCCTAACTTCAGCCCTTCAAGTTTGTTCAACAGCCTCTTATGAGGAACTGTATCAAAGGCTTTGCTGAAATCCAAGTAAATTACATCTAGCATATGTCCTCGATCCAGCTCTCTGGTCACCCAATCAAAAAAATTCAATCAGGTTCGTTTGGCACGATTTACCTTTTGTAAAGCCATGTTGCCTCGGATCCTGTAACCCATTAGATTCAAGGAAATACACTATCCTTTCTTTCAGCAACACTTCCATTATTTTTCCAACAACTGAAGTGAGGCTCACCGGCCTGTAGTTTCCTGCTTCATCCCTGTGACCACTTTTATGAATAGGGACCACATCCGCTCTCCTTCAATCCCCAGGAATCACTTCCGTCTCCAGAGATTTGTTGAACAAGTCTTTAATAGGACTCGCCAGAACCTCTCTGAGCTCCCTTAGTATCCTGGGATGGATCCCGTCTGGTCCCATCGCTTTGTCCACCTTCAGTTTTTCAAGTTGCTCATAAACACCCTCCTCCGTGAACGGCGCAGAATCTACTCCATTTTCTCGTGTAACTTTGCCAGACAATCTCGGTCCTTCTCCAGGATTTTCTTCTGTGAACACAGAACAGAAGTATTTGTTTAGCACATTTGCTTTCTCCTCACCCGTGTGAAATATAGGGCACTATCTTACTGCTGATCTCAATGTGCTGTGATTTGCCGTATGTTGACCCAGTTCGGAGACAAACCAAGACTGGGTGACCTAGCACAGGTCAGAGTCTCTCTGGTAATCCCCTTGAGTGCTAACCCTAGAGTCTGATTAAACTAGCAGCTTCCTTCAAGTGAATACAGCAGGAACACAGACATAGACACATAAATCTGGCCAAGCTTGTCTCAAAGCTGGTGAAACATGTACAACTTGTCTGAACCGGAAAGGAGAGAAGCCACAGCATACCCTGCCCAAAGTCAGCTGGAAATAAACTACCGGAATGCTGCAGCTCTCCCGCCATCGCTGGAGACCAAGCGCACGTCTGATTCTCGCTGACACATGGCCGCTGCATCAACACTCCTAGAAACATAGTCATATTCAAGCCCCGCAAAATTTACCCTGCTGCGGCCTGCATAGAAAGAAAATAAGATTCGGGGAATAACTAGAAGAACGGTGCGGTGCTTCCCACAGCACCGGAAAAGACATGTCCCATCTCATGCGCATTGCTATAAACCAGTACCTGCACAATCAGCTGCACAAAGCCGTTACAAACACCGATGAAAGAGAGCCTTGGAATAAACAGGACTACTACTGCTACACTGAAACCCAATGAGGAGAACAAGTGTGAGCATGAAATCACACCGCAACTTCCACGCAGTAACCAACAAGGAAACCAAACATGTCCATGCAAAGTGCGGGAAAGTCCCGGCTCCCTCAACTGATTTTTAGTCATAAAATATAGCCTCAATAAAATATCCATTCCTTAAATATACATTGACTGAACCCACAGTACTAAGACTCCCAAACAGAACCTGAAGTTCAAACAACAGTAAAAAACACATACATTCTCACAAGCTTGTTGTTAGGGCTGGTTGAAGCCAGTAAGAGTTGGTTGTGCAGCACTAACAGGGCAGAATGTAGCAACTGTGGTCTTCCTTTTTTTTTTAAACAGAGAAGGGAAAGAAGAAAAAAATTGAGACCCAGTCAGACCCTCTAGCAATGGAGGGAGGGTGAGGCAGGGACCTGAGGGGCCCAGGCATAACCCCTAAAGCCGGCACCATTCAGCCAGACACCTCTGTCTCATTGAAAAGAAATCTCAACAGGAGAAATAGAATGGCAGTCTCACTAAAGAGAAACCTCAACAGGAGAAAATAATTTTCCAGTCACAGCCAGAATTCAGGAGCTAGTTGAATAGTGACCATCACTTGCTGGAAGATAGAGCATACTGAAGATACAGGAGGAGTGCCAGCCAATAGGCCACCTGTTAATCAGTTTCTCTATCGCCGCCTGCTGGTAAATGTATGCTATCCCATTGGTCTCTGGATTCATCTGCTTCTGTTGCTAAGGAAAGTTGTATTCCCATCAATGTTTCTCTTTTTTACCCTTGACTTTATTTATTTCTTTGTTTTGTTGCTGTTGTGTTTTTCTTCGGTCTGGAAAAAAAAAAAAAATATATATATATATATATCTTTTCTTTTTTGTTCATCAATTGGGCCCTTCTTTATTCCACTTTAACAGCATTTCATCTTCCGTGTTGGCCACTGAGTCTTTTGACTTTGCCGCAGAGATTTTTCCATCCATGTCTAAGCTTTCAAACATCTATTTTGTTGTTGATTATTTTTATTGGTGAAACAGAAGCACTACAGAAAACAGTACAGTTCATCAGTGCAACAAGCCAGGTAGAAAAATGACTCTCACACCAACATAAACCCATATGCAATCCTCAGAGCCTTACCTCTATGTCCCCCACCGGGCGGTATATTACCACTTAGCCATACTGTGGAATCAAGTAGCAGCAGTCAGACAAAGATGAGTCAAGCATGTATGCCATAAGTGCTGGTATCCAGTTTTCCTACTGCTGTCATTTTCAGAAAAGCCATGCAATTCCCAATAAGCCATTTTTCACGTAGACAATTCCATGCCTTCAATTGGGGAAGGTCCTCATCCATCCAGACTAAGAGAATGCCCCTTTTTACCAGCAGAAGCACACAAAGTACAAACTTACACTGCATTGGGGGCAGTGCATGCTATTCCAGGGCATCAGGATATAAATCCTGTGTTTTAGGGTAGCACTGATAGAACCTGCAGTTTTGTTTAAAATACTGTGTTTTAGGTGGTATAGAGCTTATATTTCTGACTCACTAGTTTTTAGCCATTGTGTCTGATTAGGTGGAGAAGGGAGGGGCTCTGTTTTACTTCTAAGGTTAATTGCATTATCTTTGGGACATTGCTGAAACAAGGCTGCCCTGTGAACTTCTAAAAGCTAAGTTACTCAACATTTCATATTCTGCTCTTTTGACTGGTTTTCAGCATTATATCTGCTTAATTTCTCTTCTCCTCCCTGTTTCTTACTAAAAAAAATATAAAAAAGCACAAAAAAATCCTTCTCTTTCCTCTGTTAAATCTTATTTCCTCTTCCTGCAGTTTTGTTTAAAATACTGTGTTTTAGGTGGTATAGAGCCTATATTTCTGCCTTACTAGTAGTCTTACTTATAGTCCCACCAACCCCAGGGACCACTATTCATATATAGAGACCCATATAATCAGGACTTCACAACCAATCAAGATGACCTTTATTCTATGCAATCACTGTGGTGCTTTAATTCCAAGACATACTATTTGGAGGCTTAAGGCTTGCCCCATCTGTCTTCAACTTGCCAGTATTAAGGAGGAGCTCTGCAAACTTAAACAGGAATTGAATACAATTAAAGCAGCTTCCATCACTCCACAAAATCATACCAACCTACCACCTCTACCTCAAAGAATAAAACAGCCCAGGAATAAATGGGTCACAGTAGGCTCAGGAAGACTGCGACATGTAACACAGAAACATCCACCTTCACTAATATTACCTCTACAGAATTCCTTCGCTCCACTAGTGCACTGCGATACTCAGGAAAACAGGAGGGAGGTGGGACTGGAACCAATGAAGGAAACTCAAGAGAACAAGAGCACCCTAAGTACAAATAAAAAAGCCAAAAACAGAAAACTATTACTGTTGGGGGATTCCATCATCAGAGGCATTAACCTTGGAACACAGGGCGAGGAGTCCAAAATAGTGAAATGTCTTCCAGGATCCTCAGCTACCAGGAGTTCCAGGCAAATACTGACTATAATTAAGGAAGAAACTAAGGATTTTAACACTGATGTTGTTATCCATCTGGGAACAAATGACCTGGCCAACAACTCCACACTTGCAGCACAGAAAGCTTTTCGGGAGCTTGGTGAGGGCATGAAACCTTTTGTAAAGACTTTAGCTTTTTCTGAAATACTGCCTGCATATGGAAAAGGAGAGCAAAGAATGAAAAACACAGAGGACTTTAATAGATGGCTCAGAGCCTGGTGTCATCAAGAAGGCTTCAGGTACATAGGAGGATGGGGAAATACATGGAAGGACAAGAAGCTATATTGCACTGATGGGCTACATATTACTACAGCAGGAAAAAGAAACCTTGCAGAGAAATTTAGACAATATTTTTCTAGGCATTTAAACTAGAAGGTGGGGGTGGTGTATGTACGAAGGACAATTATAGAGACCACCCGCGGCAAAAGAAAAGATGTGATAGTAGTAAAGGCTGCAACATAAGCAATATCAGCAACTCATTTCTTAGTATTGCAACGGAAAGTGAAACGACACAAAAATCCATACGAAAAAGGAGATTATCGCTGAAAAATAGCTGGAAAGCGATGACCACAAATGCTCGCAGTCTAAGCAACAAAGTTCATGATCTGCAAGCCCTGATATTAGAGGCAGATCTAGATATTGTTGCTATCACAGAGACATGGTTCAGTGAATCACATGGATGGGATGCAAACATACCGGGATATAATCTTTTTAAGAAGGACAGAGATGGTCATAAAGGTGGAGGAGTAGCTCTCTATGTAAAGATCAATATCCAAGCGACCGAAATGCAAGGGACCTGGGGAGAGGAAGAAGCGATATGGATTGCTCTGAAAAGAGAAGATGGAACTTCTATCTACGTGGGTGTAGTCTACAAACCTCCGACTCAATCGCAGCAAATTGATAAGGATCTGATTGTGGATATCCAAAAGTTTGGAAGGAAAGAGGAGGTTCTGGGAGATTTCAACCTGCCGGATGCGGACTGGAATGTTCCGTCTGCGGAATCGGAAAGAAGTAGGGAGATTGTGGATGCCTTTCAAGAGGCTCTGCTCAGACAAATGGTGACGGAACCCACAAGGGAAAAAGCGATATTGGATCTGATCCTCACAAATGGAGAGAGTATCTCTAATGTTCGAGTGGGTGCTCACCTGGGTAGTAGCGATCATCAAACGGTTTGGTTTGATATAACGGCTAAAGTGGAGAGCGGCCGCACGATATTTAAAGTCCTAGATTTCAAACGTACGGACTTTAATGCAATGGGAAAGTACCTGAAGAAAGAGCTGTTAGGATGGGAGGACATAAGAGAAGTGGAAAGACAGTGGTCTAAGCTGAAAGGAGCGATAAAAATGGCTACGGACCTTTATGTGAAGAAAATCAATAAAAACAAGAGAAAAAGGAAGCCGATATGGTTCTCCAACCTAGTGGCTGAGAAAATAAAGGCGAAAGAGTTGGCGTTCATGAAATATAAAAAAACCCAAGAAGAGGAGAGCAGAAAGGACTACAGGGTGAAATTGAAAGAAGCCAAGAGAGAAATACGTTTGGCGAAGGCACAGGCGGAAGAACAAATGGCTAAAAATGTAAAAAAGGGAGATAAAAATTTTTTCAGATATATTAGTGAAAGGAGGAAGATAAAAAATGGAATTGCTAGGCTAAAAGATGCTGGGAACAAATATGTGGGGAGTGATGAGGAGAAAGCAAATGTGCTAAACAAATACTTCTGTTCTGTATTCACAGAAGAAAATCCTGGAGAAGGACCGAGATTGTCCGGCAAAGTTACACGAGAAAATGGAGTAGATTCTGCGCCGTTCACGGAGGAGGGTGTTTATGAGCAACTTGAAAAACTGAAGGTGGACAAAGCGATGGGACCAGACGGGATCCATCCCAGGATACTAAGGGAACTCAGAGAGGTTCTGGCGAGTCCTATTAAAGACTTGTTCAACAAATCTCTGGAGACGGGAGTGATTCCTGGGGATTGGAGGAGAGCGGATGTTGTCCCTATTCATAAAAGTGGTCACAAGGATGAAGCAGGAAACTACAGGCCGGTGAGCCTCACTTCAGTTGTTGGAAAAATAATGGAAGTGTTGCTGAAAGAAAGGATAGTATATTTTCTTGAATCTAATGGGTTACAGGATCCGAGGCAACATGGCTTTACAAAAGGTAAATTGTGCCAAACAAACCTGATTGAATTTTTCGATTGGGTGACCAGAGAGCTGGATCGAGGACATATGCTAGATGTAATTTACTTGGATTTCAGCAAAGCCTTTGATACAGTTCCTCATAGGAGGCTGTTGAACAAACTTGAAGGGCTGAAGTTAGGACCCAAAGTGGTGAACTGGGTCAGAAACTGGCTGTCGGACAGACGCCAGAGGGTGGTGGTTAATGGAAGTCGCTCGAAGGAAGGAAAGGTGACTAGTGGAGTCCCTATGGGTTCGGTGCTGGGGCCAATCCTGTTCAATATGTATGTAAGTGACATTGCTGAAGGGTTAGAAGGAAAAGTGTGCCTTTTTGCAGATGATACCAAGATTTGTAACAGAGTAGACACCGTAGAGGGAGTGGAAAATATGAAAAAGGATCTGCAAAAGTTAGTGGAATGGTCTAATGCCTGGCAACTAAAATTCAATGCAAAGAAATGCAGAGTAATGCATTTGGGGATTAATAATAGGAAGGAACCGTATATGCTGGGAGGAGAGAAGCTGATATGCACGGACGGGGAGAGGGACCTTGGGGTGATAGTGTCCGAAGATCTAAAGGCGAAAAAACAGTGTGACAAGGCAGTGGCTGCTGCCAGAAGGATTCTGGGCTGTATAAAGAGAGGCGTAGTCAGTAGAAGGAAGAAGGTGTTGATGCCCCTGTACAGGTCATTGGTGAGGCCCCACTTGGAGTATTGTGTTCAGTTTTGGAGACCGTATCTGGCGAAAGACGTAAGAAGACTTGAGGCGGTCCAGAGGAGGGCGACGAAAATGATAGGAGGCTTGCGCCAGAAGACGTATGAGGAGAGACTGGAAGCCCTGAATATGTATACCCTAGAGGAAAGGAGAGACAGGGGAGATATTTAACGTAGAACAAAATCTTTTCCAGAGAAAGGAAAATGGTAAAACCAGAGGACATAATTTGAGGTTGAGGGGTGGTAGATTCAGGGGCAATGTTAGGAAATTCTACTTTACGAAGAGGGTGGTGGATGCCTGGAATGCGCTCCCGAGAGAGGTGGTGGAGAGTAAAACTGTGACTGAGTTCAAAGAAGCGTGGGATGAACACAGAAGATTTAGAATCAGAAAATAATATTAAAGATTGAACTAGGCCAGTTACTGGGCAGACTTGTACGGTCTGTGTCTGTGCATGGCCGTTTGGAGGAGGATGGGCAGGGGAGGGCTTCAATGGCTGGGAGGGTGTAGATGGGCTGGAGTAAGTCTTAACAGAGATTTCGGCAGTTGGAACCCAAGCACAGTACCGGGAAAAGCTTTGGATTCTCGCCCAGAAATAGCTAAGAAGAAAAAAAAAAAAAATTTAAATTGAATCAGGTTGGGCAGACTGGATGGACCATTCAGGTCTTTATCTGCCGTCATCTACTATGTTACTATGTTACTATGTTAGGATAGCCAAGAACCAGAAGCTTTTTTTTTTTTTTTTTTTTTTTTAGTTCAATAAATTTTTATTGAGTATTTTGGAAAAATACAATGAGCAATTCAAATACATATAACAACATTTTGTATATATATGATCTATAAATATGCAATTAACTATAAAGGACCATAATATTAAGAAAAGCTCAGAGTAATGAAATTATTTGTGAAGATTGTATGAGAAAAGAAAATGAGATAGAATAGAATAAAAATTAAAAGAGAAAGGAAATAAAGAGAAAAAAGTGAAGAATAGATAGGGGAAGACAGAAGTGTCTACAAAGTAGAGCGAACATATGAATCTAAGAATGACCAGGATGATTTTTTATTTTTCATATTCATGGATATTCGGAGCGAAACTCTATTTTCATATGCATATGATTCATATCTATGGTACATACAAAGAGAGTTCCACCAAAACGTATAATTTAATGACGAAGATAGTTTCCAATTTTTTAAAATATGCATGAGAGCAGTCACGATCATGGTATCAATAAGTTTAGGAGGGCAATTTGATTGTGTGAAACAGGGATGTTGAGATCGAAGGATTATAATGTCCATAGAAATCTCTTCCGAGCAGTTAGTGATAGATTGTATGGTGTTCCAGACTTGGGTCCAAAAAGAGCGGACCAAAGTACAATGGAGAAACATATGATCAAGAGTTCCCTCTTCTTTCAAACAGTTCCAGCAAACGGAATCTTGTTTTAGTTTGGCTTTCCACATGCGAAATGGGGTCCATATTGCATTCCACATAACAAAGAGCATTGACTGTGAAACTCTAGAAGATAAAAGTGGGCGGTTTGTTGAAGACCAAAAGAGTTCCCAGTCAATGTCCGAGAGCGGAATGGTTAATATATTATCCCAGTGTTTCATAGCATGATATGAAAAAGTAAAGGATTGATCTCTTAGAATATTATAGAAAAAAGATATAGCTTTTCCTTTTGATAGAGACCACGAAGACCAGTGGTATATAGTATTTTTGGAAGTCATAAAGTCATATTGTATATACACAGAAGATAGTATTTCACTGAGTAAAATCCATTGTGGATAAGCAGAGGATGGTAGCAGGTATGTGGAACAAAGTATATCAAAAGGAATTGTCGTATTAAGAGTAAATAGTTGATGAACAAACCATATACCTGCCCGCTGCCACCGTTTCCATGAAAGGGATTTGCCTTGGTTTTGTATTTTGGGATTATTCCAAAGGGATATGAGTGGGCTAATCCTAACTGAGATTTCGGCTATATCATCTAAGTGATGGAGAGCATGCTGCGTTGAAATGAAAAGAGGATATTTTCTCAAGTGTCTGGGTATTGATATCGTTAGTAAGCAAGAGATGTGAAGAGGTTTGCATAAAAAACATTCCATTTCAAACCAAGTAGGAGGGTCTTGAGAAAAGGAGTCATTAACCCAGTAGGCTCCATATTTAGCTAATGAAGCAATATAATAGTGGTAGAAATCAGGGAAGTTAAGACCACCGTTAATTTTAGAGGCCTTCAGCTTGGCTAGAGCAATTCGAGGTTTTTTCTTGTTCCATATAAATTCAGATAGCTTCTTATTTAGCCAATGGAAAAATGATTTTTGGCATAAAAGAGGGAGCATTGAGAGAATGTAATTAATTTTAGGTGCTAGGGTCATTTTGATGGATGATATCCTGCCCCACCAAGACAAGTATAGTGGAGACCACCGAGATGTAGTGTTAAGAACTAAGTTTTTGATTTTGGATATATTAAGATTTTGAGCAAGGACTGGATCTTTGTGTATTAAAATCCCCAAATATTTCACAGCTTCATTTGACCATGTGAATGGAAAGTTAGTCAAGTCTGATTGGAGAATGTTATTGTTCAGAGGAAAGATTTCTGATTTCTCCCAATTGACAGAGTATCCTGAGAAGCAGGAGTATTGTTTGATGATGTGTATAAGATGAGGAAGAGAAGATTGAGGGTTCCTAAGAAAAATTAATACATCATCAGCATAGGCTGCTAATTTGAAGTCTCGGTTTAAGGAGGGGATACCGTTAATTAGTGGGCTTTGTCTAATAGCAGAAAGAAGAGGTTCCAACACTAAATTGAAAAGTAGTGGTGAGAGAGGACAGCCCTGCCTAGTGCCTCTGTGAAGGGGAAATTTATTGGATAAAGAATTGTTAATTAGAATACGAGCGGTAGGACTGTGATAGAATGTTTCTATCCATTTCGTGAAAAATGAGCCAAAATTATACCATTTTAGGACATAGAAAAGAAAAGGCCATTCCACTCGATCAAAGGCTTTTTCAGCGTCTATAGCTAGGCCTATTATTGGGTCTGTCAGTGTTTTAGCGTGAGCATTTATATGGTGAAAGAGGCGCAGATTATCTCCTATATATCTTTGTTTAATAAACCCCGTTTGATCTTTATGTATAAGATGTGGGATCGCTTTGGTGAGTCTTAATGCAAGTAATTTTGCCATTATTTTATAATTGGGCTCAAGAAATTTCAAAAATGGTCACTGCGGCCCTGGAAGATAAATTTCTTAAATTACAATTGGCTGTAGACTGTATTAACGATCGTTTTGAAGCACATGCTGGACGAATTGCAGCAGTGGAGCAAAGGGTGTCTGAAAATGAAGATGCAACTTTGCAAGATCGCGAAAATGTAATTGCATTGCAAAATCAAGTAGCATCACTGACAACACGTTTGGATGACCAGGAGAATCGACAACGCCGCAACAATCTACGAGTTATAGGGCTACCTGATCTCCGTACTGATCAAGATCTATACCAATTCTTTCAAC
Organism: Geotrypetes seraphini; assembly: GCF_902459505.1. Lineage (NCBI taxonomy): Eukaryota > Metazoa > Chordata > Amphibia > Gymnophiona > Dermophiidae > Geotrypetes > Geotrypetes seraphini. The sequence continues at coordinate 106,164,615 of NC_047095.1, read as the reverse complement.
TTTGGCTCCCAAAACAACTTGGCCTAGTGACCCCTGAGACTGGTTTTCTATGCGAACGGGCTCACCGCTTGGGACAACGTACAAAAAATAACAACCACTCGCGAACAGCTATTGCTAGATATATCAACTGGAAAGACAAAGAGCTCATCATACAAGCCTTTCGGAAAAAAGGTCGACTTGAATATGAAGGTCAAAAATTACTATTATTTAACGACTACTCCCTACATGTATCCAACCTTCGCAAGACAATGGTGCCACTATGTTCCACGCTTCATCGTCGTGGAGTGAGATTTGCACTTGTGTATCCGGCGTCTTTACGCATATGGAGAGATGGGAAACCACACACATTCACAGACAAAATAACCGTACAACTATTTATAGACTCTATGCCTGAGACTATGATCAATAATACCCCAATGACTTAATTTTACTTGATACCATACAGTTTGTTTTGAGGTCTTTGTTCGATTAAATCAATCCCATTTTAGTTATCTTAGTCTGAACCAATAAGCTCTTATCTTAATATGCTATGTAATGAAATACATACTTTGTATAGCCTAATAAGTTAAGCACACTAATCTCACATTCTATATTACCGATTAGGTGTGGATTTTGTTAGATGCTTTACGTGTGTCATTCTATGCTCATAGGAGCATCTTTAAAATACTTCAAGATAAGCATAATAGTTTGGTATAATTCCTTTCTGACCACATATTATGCTGTTATTACTGATTTCTTCTTTTTTATTTCAATATTTTTTCTACCTTTCTTCTTAGACAGGAGTGTCTACTTAATCTCAATATTATATCAATCATTCTTTCTCGACAAATGTGATATACTGCATATTTCTCCACTGCATATCATATATTATGGCTGACCTACATGTCTTTTCCTTTAATGTGAATGGCCTAAATCATCCCATTAAAAGAAAAAAGATATCTAATTATGTGTCCAACAAACATCCAGATGTAATTTTCTTACAAGAAACCCACCTCCCATCTGCTGCCGCCACGAAATTTCAACTAAAGGGATATTCCGCTCATATATATTCCCCTGCAACTCATCAAAAGAAAAATGGTGTTTCAATCTTTCTTAAAGATAATCTCTCTCCCACTATTCATTCAATTAAAACAGACACGGAGGGAAGATGGTGTCTGGTACATGCTGCATTGCATTCAAAGGATTTTGTTCTTCTCAATATATATGGCCCGGTTAAAGATCACCCGGACTTTTTTAGAGACATTCAGTTAGCGCTAATTGAATTCAGTTCTTGTTCTCTAATATTGGGAGGGGACTTTAATCAAATCCAAGACTTGTATATTGATAGATCTTCTTCTTGTAAACCATCCAAATCCAAATCTTTCACAGCTCTTCAAGCTCTAAAAAATGCCTTCTCCCTTGTAGATCCTTGGCGATTACTTTACCCGAAAGGTAGAGAATACTCACATTTTTCACCACCACATAATACATACTCGAGAATTGATTTCTTTCTCATATCCTCTTCACTCATTCAAGACCTCACTAATACTATTATCCATCCAATCTCTCTTACGGACCATGCTGCCATTTCTTTATACACCTCTATTTCGGCTCCACGTAAAGAATCTCCATCTTGGCGGCTAAACAACGCCCTACTCTTAGATGAAGAAACTGTTGAAAAAATCAATTCATTCACAGTAGAATTCTTTGAAAATAACTCTAAAGATCCTGAAATTTGTCCTTCCATAATCTGGGAAGCTTACAAAGCAACCCTTAGAGGTGAACTGATAAAAATTGCCTCTTGGAAAAAAAAACAGTCCATGAAAAAGGAAAAAGAATTAGAAAACTCTATTAAAACACTAGAACTACAACATATGTCTAATCATTTACATGACCCAACTATTCTCCAAAGTATCCAAAAACTTAAATATGAATATAATACTCTAGTTTCATGCACAGCCAGACGAGATATCTTCATCTCTAATTCTGGCCATTATATGGGTGATAATCTTATGGGTCGTCCTTTAGCCAGATATCTTAAAATTAAATCTAAAAGACTATATATCACATCTATCCAAAATTCATTAGGACAATTAGTCAAAACCAGATCTTCAATTTCTTCTCAATTCGAAAATTTTTATACTTCATTATACAAATCTGAATCTACGGCTCCTGAATCAGATATAGACTCTTTTCTCTCCTCCTTATCTCACCCGACCATATCGGACCCTGTTAAATTGGAACTAGATTCTCCGATAACCACAACAGAAATAGAAACTGCTATATCTTCCCTACCGACTGGGAAAGCCCCTGGTCCAGATGGTTTCACTAACGAATTTTATAAACAATTTCGAAACATCTTAGCTCCTCATCTACTTACATACTATAATTTCCTTCATTCCAATCCAGATAAACAATTTAATTTCACTGAAGCCACCATTGTAGTAATTCCTAAACCTGACAGAGACGCCACCTTGGTTAAAAACTTCCGACCTATATCTCTCCTCAAGAACCAGAAGCTCATATGACCCAATTGAGACCCGAAGGAATGAGTCCAAGAAATCCAACACACCTCTCCAATAAGAACCTAGAGCATCACATTCTACCAACATATGAAGCAGTGAACCCCTCACACATTTGCATTTCATACATTCTTCCTCTTCCCATAGACCAGCCTGTTCCCCCTGAGATTGTAATATGTTGGCCCTAAGAAGTATTTTGTATTGCAATTCCTGTAGCTGGGCATTCCACAAACATAAAAATATTTGGGCAAAGGAGTCCCACAGAAACTTGTCTGTGACCTCAGTGCCCAGATCAACAGACTACTGCCTGGCCAAACATCCTAGATGAGAGAGCTTTTTCACCTCCCAGCCTACCCCATACCAGAAGGAGACTGAGTTATGAGTAAATAGGAGTTGGAGAAAGATATTGTCAATGTGCAGGAATGATCCCCCTTCGGAATGACTGCAATATTTTTGGTGGTAAAAATGCCTTAATTTAAGGTATGTGAAATAAGGCATAGTATCTACCTCCCATCCCTTCAGAGATCTTCATACGCAGGAAAGCCACCCCGGCTAAGCTGTGCACAGTGTTCCAAGTACAGTCCCTCCCATAGCGCTCCCTAATGTGTTTGCTGCCCTCCAATGTGGGAGGGAATTCCAGATTATGGTGAATAGGAGTCATAGCCCAGTTTTCTACAGTATCCCCTACATCCTGGTATCACCACTTCCAGGTGCTCGACAGGGCTCTAAAATATGGATTTGGCATGTTAGGTGACTTCTGGAACCATTTTCTACCCCCAAGCATGTCATAGGGTCATATGGGGTGGTCCAGTGGGTGATTAAACCTTAGGGTACACACCATGTTCCCCCATGTGTAATTCAAGTATCCATCTCATGAGCGAGGCCACGTTGTAAAGAAAATCACATGTCCCCGCGATCCCTCCCCTGGACCAGCTTCCAGAAACTAATCCCTACTTGATTGTCATGGGTGTGTTTTATTTATGCATCTCTGTATGCTTTGTACCCAATTTATTATTATGTATAGCGCTTAGAAAGTTTTATAAGCATTTTAATCAAATTTTAAATAAACTTTAAATTGTAAGCAGCAGCAAAAAGAGCATCTTCGCCTTCTCTTAGTGAGGATATTTCTCTGCCTCTAAAAAATATGCCTCAGTTGTCTACAGAGCCCCTATCAGATATTAGCTCTTTGACTCCTGTGGCACATTATTTTTCAAAACTGTATGAAGGAGATGCTGCCTTTGTCTCTCAGCCTTCCTCCTCTTGACTTGTGGCTGAGGTAGCTTCACACTGTTTACACTGTAATATTAAGCAACCTGATCCATCAACTGCCCCACACTTCCTCAGAATCCACTCCATCTTCTGATCTTTCAGGAGCAGTACATCAGTCTCCTCTCCTTGGGGAAAATGATTTATTGCATAATGACCACTATATGCGATCCCCAAGGATTACAATTGTTAATCCACAATACACAGAGTCAAGAATAGGAATAAAGGAATAATACTGCACCACATGAAAGATTCTCAGAAAGAATTCCTACAGCCAACTATACAGCAAGACAACTATTTATTTTTAGCTTAGTAATCCTAATTCTGTTTGGTCCTCAAAAAAAGAAAAGGAAATGATACTCCCAGGGCAAGAACTCTTATCCCCTCTTTTACTAAGGTGTGCTAATGATTAATACAGGCTAAAAGCTAATGCGTCCATAGACTAACATGCATGCGCTAATCGGTTAGCACACCTTAGTAAAAGAGGGCCTTAGTTTATACACCAAATATTAATGTTTCCCTTTTTTCAATCATTATAGAAAAATCAGATAAATCTGATTACTGCTCATTCATATGTCATAAGTGACCACTAGCGTCAGCCTCTGTGTAACTAACCCCCTGTTTTACTAAGGTGTGCTAAGCATTTTAGCGCATTTAGCGAGCGTTAAATCTACACACGTGCTAACCATAGACTAACATGCATGTCTTAGTGTTTAGCACGTGGTTACCGTGTGCTAATATTTTCCACATGCTATAAAGCATAGCACACCTTAGGAAAAGGTGCCCTAAGTCTAATTCAGTCTCCAGGGTATCCATCACATTTTTGCACATATTGCTCTCCTTTGCCAAGGTCTCTTGCAGACTTTTCAGGAAAGGATGTACAGGTGATAAATTATCTTCAGCTATTCCTACATATCTCTAAAATATTTTTGAACCAAATCTAATAGTGCAAGTAGGGATGACACAAGACCTTAATAAAGGTAGTAATAGCCTGAAAGGAAGGCACTCTATTTGCCTGAGAGGACACCTGTTGCAGGAAACTTGTACATGGCTGTGAACTATTATGCCAGCTAAGCGGTATACTAAAAAGTTTCTTATAATGTCACCAAGAACCCATAGCATTGCTGTTTGTAGCTACCCATAGAAGATATAGCCATCATTTTAATGATGATACTGAACTGAATGAATACTTCTGCTCAGTCTTCACCTGCGAGGCATCGGGACACGGTCCACAGTTGAAGGCAAAGCAAAACACTGAAGACCCATTTCAGAATTTTGAGTTCATACCAGGAGACGTTTACAGTGAACTGACGAGACTCAAGGTGAACAAAGCCATGGGACCGGACAAATTACACCCAAGAATGCTCAGAGAGTTGAGAGATGTCCTGGCGGAACCGTTAGCCGTGCTCTTCAATCTCTCACTAAATACGAGGAAAGTTCCCTTGGACTGGAAAACAGCTAACATCGTTCCTCTGCATAAAAATGGTTGCAGGGCAGAGGCTGCGAATTATAGACCGGTGAGTCTCACATCGATCATGTGTAAACTCATGAAAACACTAATTAAACATAAATTAGACACGATCTTGAATGAGGGGAGTCTGCGGGAACCCAGTCAACATGGATTCACCAAGGGTAGGTCCTGCCAATCCAATCTCATCAGCTTCTTTGACTGAGTAACAAGAAGTCTGGATTTGGGAGAGTCTTTGGACGTTGTGTACCTGGACTTCAGCAAAGCTTTTGACAGCGTCCCACACTGCAGGCTGCTGAGCAAGAAGAAATCGATGGAGTTAGGAGAGACACTAACTGCATGGGTCAATGATTGGCTAAGTGGCAGACTTCAGAGGGTGGTGGTTAACGGTACCCTCTCTAACACATCGGAGGTGACCAGCGGAGTGCTGCATGGCTGTCCTGGGTCCACTCCTTTTCAACATATTCATAGGGAATCTGACTCAAGGGCTGCAGGGTAAAGTAACATTATTTGCTGATGATGCCAAACTATGTAATATAGTAAGTGAATGCAATATATAGGGCACTATGGCACAGGATACTATGGCGCAGGACCTGCTTACATTAGAAAGTTGGTCCTCGACCTGGCAGCTGGGCTTCACGCCAAGAAATGTAAGGTCATGCAACTCGGAAGCGGAAATCCATGCAGAGTTTACACCTTGAATGGAGAAACTTTAACCAGGACTACAGTAGAACGAGATTTAGGAGTAATCATCAGTGCAGACATAAAAACTGCCACTCAAGTGGAGAAAGCTTAATCTAAGGCACAGCAGATGATGGGTTGTATAAAGAGAAGTTTTGACAGCCAGAAGCCTGAAGTCATAATGCCGTTGTACAGAACCATGGTGAGACCTCATCTGGAATACTCTGTGCAATTCTGGAGGCCACATTACCGTAAAAATGTGCTCAGAATCGAATTGGTTCAGCGGATGGCCACCAGGATGGTCTCGGGGCTCAAGGGTCTCTCGTACGAAGAAAGACTGAACAAATTGCAGCTCTACACTCTCGAAGAACATAAGGAGAGGGGGAGACATGATTGAGACTTTTAAGTACATCACGGGACGTGTCGAGGTTTAAGATAATATTTTCTTTCTCAAAGGACCCTCAGCCACAAGAGGGCATCCGCTCAAACTCAGGGGAGGTAAATTTCATGGAGATGCCATGAAGTATTTCTTCATGGAAAGAGTGATTGATCATTGGAACAAGCTTCCAGTGCAGGTGATCGAGGCCAGCAGCATCCCAGACTTTAAGAATAAATGGGATACCTATGTGGGATCCCTACGAGGGTCAAGTCAAGGAATAGGGTCGCTAGGGTATAGACTTGAAGGAGCGGGTCAGTAGTGGTGGTAGTAGTCTTAAAAGGGGGTCAGTAGACTTAAAGGGGTGGGTCAGTAGAGTGGGCAGACTTGATGGGCTATAGCCCTTTTCTGCCGTCTTCTTTCTATGTTTCTATGTTTCTAACTGCATAAAAGCTGGACAGGAAAAAGAACCAACATCCTGTTGTCATATAGCTTCGGGACAAACAGGCTTTTGGGGAACATTTAGCTATTTTGCTGTGCTTGTTAGAGTAATAGGATAAATTAAGCTTGTTGTTTTCCCTATATTTGTGATGTAACAACTTCTGTCTTAATAAGGGCTCAAAGGGTTGCTTGTAATATTATAATTTTGTCTAGAATGTTATACTGACATTTGTTTTATTTTAGTTTCTTGTGGAATTCTACATGCAATTAAAAAAACTGGGCATTTGGGGGGATGTTCCAGGGTCAGAGCTAGCACTTGGCCAGGTTAGTGCTGACATTTGGGACTTAAACAGCCAAGTTAACTGCAGAAGTAGGAGCTCATAAAAGTCAGTTCTCTCTTTATGCGGTCCCTCATGGCTGGTTAAGAGCTGAATATTGCATTTAACCAGCACTACAAATCCATAAATTTAATCCTAGCTTCAGAATGTGGTACAGCATTAAATTTCCAGGTTTAACGCTGGTGGCAGTCAGCAAAATGCAGATCACTGCAAGCCTATGTTTCTGAAAATAACATTCCTCTAACAAAGGATGTTTGGGTGTTCCCCAAAAATCTGTTGAAGGCAATGCAGGTGCCCAAAATACAGCAGCACGGATAGTGGGAGGATGCTCTTGAGAACATATAACCCCAATTTTGAAACAACTACTTTGGTTACCTATTGAGTTCAGAATAGTTCAACTTCAGTTGTACTGGCCACTAAATTACATCTATATCAACCATCAAGAGCTTCGAGGTTGGTGGGAATAGCATTGTTGAACGTTCCTTTTTTAAAAATGGCGAGGTTGGAAGATTATAGTGCTTCAATATTTTACATCATGGGTCTGAAGTTACGGATTATGTTACCAGCCTATTTAAGGTTAGTGAAGGATATGAAAGCCTTTAAAAGTGGCCTAAAAACCAAGTTGTTTGAGAAGGCTTATTCATTTCAAGGTTGAGAATGGAGATGGTTGGCTTTGTGGTGATGCCATGGGATGATTAACGCTGATGTGCATTATGATGTGGAATTGTCATTTTTTGAAATATAATAACTAGCAGATATTATATTTAGCAGATTAAGCTGTTTACGCTTTGTCTATGTTAGTAATTTTATTGTTGATTTTAATTACGTATGCATTAAGGCCATATTCTGCAAACAGCACAGTAATCAGCGGCCACCTTAAAAAACACAACCTATCGTATGTCAATCACCCTACACCACCAATTGCAGAATCACGGCTAATGTCAAAGGTAGGTGCTGGAAATATAGGCCAAGGCTTTGTAGGACTACATTTCCAGTGCCTACCTTTGATGAGAATCGTGTCTATAGCGACACCTCACAGTGCCAGCTTAAGCCATGCCTACTTTGACCTTATGTGCCATTAGGCATCTCTGTAGAGATGATTACAGCATCCTTTTTTTGCAGGCACCTACTTTTTAAATAACTTTAATAGGTTTTAAACAACGCGGTCAATTACCATGCCAATTAACACCAATTAAAACAATTAAGCTAGGCATGAGTGGGGCACCTACTGCTGCCTATCCTGAGGTGCAATTTAGTGAATTTGGGCCTAAGTGTACACAACCTTGAATATTATAGAGGTGGTATAGGAATATATTAAATCAAATTAAATTAAAAGTCTCTTTTATGAATTCATGCAAGTGAGTGTTGTGTGACAAATGCACTGAAGCCCTTTAAATCCCTATCGGCTTTGGTGCATTTGCCGTGCTGGCCCATGCTAATTTGTTTGATAAAAGTAGCCCTAAATCAAATTACCTTCCATGGCAAAATATCCAAAAATCTCTCCCTTTCTCCATTCCATAGGGTAGTATTTCCAAAACTAGAAGTGACCATGGCCTGCAGTGCGTGTGCCAGGGCGTACACAGCATTGTATACATTATAGCTGCTCCCAGAGTTTATGATGTGACAATGTCTGAGACTGCCTTTTGTTTCATTTCTGCTGCAGGATCTTTGGATTCTCTTGGGGCAATGTTTGTTACACAGGTCATCCCACCACACCCTTGTAAAATAATTACTTGGAAGCCGGGCAAGATTCACCTCACGGATAAATTTATAAAAGTTTGGAATATTCTTCTTTCTTACAGTGAAAACTAAAGTATTTTTCCTACGAACTATTAAGGGTACGATAAATTCCAACTCAACAATAGCAATCCAAATCATTGCAGCTGCTTTCCAGATGTGTATTTGCATATAAAGCTCTATGTGATCACTATGATAATAGAAAATAATCACTTTAGTTGAAGATGATTCGATGATCCGTAAAATATTTTTGATAGTTTTAGAAATTAGATGATTGGATTGGTTTAAGGTTTCTATGAATTCAATGCAACCTCCACTCCGTTCAATCCCTTCTTTAAGGATCTGCACAGTCTTCATGTTGTTTTCATCATCAGATGCAATGATACCAACCCAGGTCCAGCCAAAATGCTTCAGTAACCTGACTATCCCAGCACAAAGGTGTAGCTCACTGGGGACAGTCCGGTAGAAATTAGGAAACTTTACCGTGTCACTCATGAAAAGATTCCCTGAGGTGTAACTGATCTGTTGAAAAATAAAAAGAATGAATTCATCACCATCTTTGTCATGTTAAATTATGTTTCATTCACTTGTCAAATATTTAGAAGATGATTGTAATGTTAAGTGGAAGTGTGGCCTACTTGTTAGAGCTCCTGCCTCAGCACCCTGAGGTTGTGAGTTTGATCCCAGCCTTCTCCTTGTGACTCTGGGAAAGTCACTTAAGCCCTCCATTGCTCATGTACCAAACTTTGTTTTTGAGCCTGCCTGGATAGATAGGGGAAATGTATCGTAAACTGCTTTTTGTAAATCTCTTCATGAGAAAAAGTATGAGATGACAAAATCAGCTAGATTGAGGTAGCAGAAGAGGTGTACTAAATTCTCAGGGAGAGAGAGCAGAGTAAAGGGGCTGTTGAGAGAAAATATTTTCTCCATTTCATATTCTGGTTGCTTTTTTTTTTTAAGTCAATCACGCAAAAGCACAATTTAAAGAGAATGGTGTGTGCTAGTTTCTTTCTCAAGTTTCCCTCTAAATGATTAGTTACATTGTCAAATACTAAATATGAATTCTTTGAACCAGATCAGATAGAAAGAGTAATATTACAGTAGACGTGGAAGCTAATGTTGGCCCATCAGGTCTGGGTTAATTTACCAAGAATTGAATGATAGGTTGTGACTGGTTTCTATGATGGGTGATTTTTGTTTCCTTTTCTACCCCCTTTTCCTAAACCGCAGGTAGGGTGTCTACTAGTGCTGCTCGATTCAGGAAAAAAAAATTAGATTCGATTCAATTCTGCCTATTGAATTGGTTTTTTGATTCGATTCTATTTTCCCGCCCAATTGGGTGTTGTTGTTTTTTTTTTTTTTCAAACATCCTGGTAGGTTTATTTTATAGCTTCTTCACCCCCTTTGGCTTCTCCTAACCACACTGGTGCTGTGGTGTAAACAAAATAAAGAAATAAAAAGGACTTTTCCTCTCTCTGTTAAATCCTAGCTCACGTTTGCGGTCTAAAACCAGCTCTGGCCGGATATACTTTTCAAATCTGACATATTGCAATCATAAAACAGAAAAAAATTAATTTTTCTACCTTTTGTTGTCTGGTCAATATTCAAATCTTGTTGGTCCCAGGCTCTGGTTGTCTTTTGCTGTTCTAACATAGAAAAATTCAAAAGTAAATTGAAAACTTTTCTCTTCAATGATGCATTTATAAATTAATTATAACTTGATTTTCAAAAAATCAGAAATCATTTTTTTTCTCTTTTTTCCATCACCCTACCCTCCCTTATGTACTTTCCCTATATGTCTCTCCAGACTTTTAATACAATGTAAATTCTCCCCCCAATTCCTTATGTTTCCAATTTTGTTGCATTTGTCTTAAGTTGAGTTTGTTTTATTTATTGTAGTAATAATTTTAACAATGTAATTTTATCAAAATGTACATCGCTTTGAATTCAGATAAAGCGATTAATCAAATTTTTATTAAACTTGAAACTTGAAACTTCTTAAATGTTCTTTTTCTTTCTATGGCATTGTATATTACGGTGTCTTGTGTATAAGGTAAGTGAGATTTGTGCTTTGTTCTGGTCAGCCAGGCACTAAGGATCCTCCCCTTCCTAAGAACATAGAAACATAGAAACATAAGAACATAAGAACATAAGAACATAAGCAGTGCCTCCGCCGGGTCAGACCATAGGTCCATCTAGCCCAGCAGTCCGCTCCCGCGGCGGCCCAAACAGGTCATGACCTGTCTAAATCATCCGAAGGGGCCCCCATGCCACCTTGGTTTCCTGATGAGTCCTATCTTCCCATCGAAGTCCTAGCCCTCCGGTCTTGCACATGCACGACCTGGTTGGGTTTCTATACTTTCTCAGTATCCCACGATCCCTTTATCCCCCAGGAATCTGTCCAGTCTCCGTTTGAATCCCTGTACCGTACTCTGCCCGATCACTTCCTCCGGTAGCGCATTCCAAGTGTCCATGACCCTTTGGGTGAAGAAAAACTTCCTTGCATAGAAACATAGAAAGATGACGGCAGATAAGGGCTACAGCCCATCAAGTCTGCCCATACCATTGACCCCCTTTTAAGTCTACTGGCCCCCTTAACTCTACTGACCTGCTCTATTAAGTCTATATCCTAGCGACCCTATTTATTGGTATGACTCCCGCAGTGATCCCACATAGGTATCCCATTTGTTCTTGAAGTCTGGGATACTGCGGGCCTCGATCACCTGAACTGGAAGCTTGTTCCAATGCTCTATCACTCGTTCCGTGAAGAAGTACTTCCTGACGTCTCCACGAAACTTCCCTCCCCTGAGTTTGAGCGGATGTCCTCTTGTGTTCGAGGGTCCTTTGAGAAGAAAGATATCATCTTCCACCTCGACCGTCCCGTGATGTACTTAAATGTCTCAATCATGTCTCCCCTCTCCCTACGCTCCTCGAGAGTATAGAGCTGCAATTTGTTCAGTCTCTCTTCGTACAAGAGACCCTTTAGCCCCGAGACCATCCTGGTGGCCATCCGCTGAACCGACTCAATTCTGAGCACATCTTTAGAGGTAATGTGGCCTCCAAAATTGCACACAGTATTCTAGATGAGGTCTCACCATGGCTCTGTATAATGGCATCATGACCTCAGGCTTCCTGTTGACGAAACTTCTCTTGATACAACCCATCATCTGCCGTGCCTTAGATGAAGCCTTCTCCACTTGAGTAGCAGTCTTCATGTCTGCACTGATGATCACTCCCAAGTCTCGTTCTGCTGTAGTCTTGGTCAAAGTTTCTCCATTCAAGGTGTAAGTTCTGCATGGATTTCCATTTCCGAGATGCATGACCTTACATTCCTTGGCGTTGAAGCCCAGCTGCCAGACAGAGGACCAACTTTCTAAAGTACGGAGGTCCTGTACCATAGTATTCTGCAGATTGTAGCCGTTTATGATATTGCATAGTTTGGCATCATCAGCGAATAAGGTTACCTTACCTTGAAGCCCTTGAGTCAAATCCTTAATGAATATGTTGAAGAGGAGTGGACCCAGGACTGAGCCCTGCGGCACTCCGCTGGTCACTTCCGACGTTTTGGAGAGGGTACCGTTAACCATCACCCTCTGAAGTCTGCCACTTAGCCAATCTTTAACCCATGCAGTTAGTGTTACTCCTAACCCCATCGATTCCATCTTGTTCAGCAGTCTGCGGTGTGGGACACTGTCAAAAGCCTTGCTGAAGTCAAGGTATACGATGTCTAAGGACTCTCCTGAGTCCAGCCTTCTAGTTACCCAGTCAAAGAAGCTAATAAGATTGAACTGGCAGGACCTACCCTTGGTGAATCCATGTTGACTGGGGTCCCGGAGATTCCCCTCATTCAAGACCGTATCTAATTTATGCTTAATTAGTGTTTCCATGAGTTTACTCACTATTGAAGTGAGACTCACCGGTCTATAGTTCGCAGCCTCAGCCTTGCAACCCTTTTTATGCAGAGGAATGACGTTGGCTGTTTTCCAGTCCAACGGAACTTTCCCCGTGCTTAGTGAGAGATTGAAGAGCACGGCCAACGGTTCCGCCAGAACATCTCTCAATTCTCTAAGCACTTTTGGCTGTAAATTGTCCGGTCCCATGGCCTTGTTCTCCTTGAGCCTTGTCAGCTCGCTGTAGACGTCTTCAGGTGTGAACTCAAAATTCTGAAACGGGTCTTCCGCAATTTGTTTTGCCTTCAACTGTGGTCCGTGTCCCGGTGCCTCACAGGTGAAGACTGAGCAGAAATATTCATTTAGTATTTCAGCTTTTTCAGAATCCGCCACCGCGTAGTTTCCGTCCGGTCTTCTAAGGCGTACTATGCCGTCTGTGTTCCTTTTCCTATCACTAATATACCTGAAGAAAGATTTGTCCCCTTTTTTAATGTTTTTTGCCAAAGTTTCTTCCACTCGAAGTTTGGCCTCCCTAACTGCTGTTTTGACCGCTGCGGACCTGGTCTTATATTCTACTTTAGTTTCCCTTCTCTGCGTAAGTTTGTAGGAAAGAAATGCGAGATCTCCTCAGTGAACCATTGGGGTTTATTGTTTCTTTGCCGTTTGTCTACCGATTTTATGTAGCGATTAGTAGCTTCGTGTATGGATGATTTCAGGTACGACCACATAGCTTCCACATTACCGGTCTCTGCTTGGTCCTGCAGCGTCTGATGGATGAAATCTCCCATGCGTGTGAAGTCGGTGCCCCGGAAGTTAAGTACCTTTGTTTTTGTGATTGATTTAGGGAATCCTTTCCTAAGGTTGAACCATACCATGTTATGGTCGCTGGAGGCTAGCGTATCTCCTACCAAGACCTCTGAGACGCTTTCCCCATTGGTGAGTACCAGGTCAAGGATCGCCTGGGCCCTAGTGGGCTCCGTTACCATCTGTTTTAGTTGTGCACCGTTTATGGAGGCCAAAAGCCTCTTGCTGCTACTGGTGGCTGCTGAAAATGTGTTCCAGTCTGCATCAGGCATGTTGAAGTCCCCAAGCAGTACAGTGTTGCCCCGTAGAGTGCTTTGAGAAAAAAAACAAATTGGTATCTGTTCTTTGTTGAGTGACGATGTTCCCAAATGGACTTTATTTGAAAGTATCAAAGTTCCAAAGGTACACTAAAATCATCCACATAAAATAATTCCATCCACATAAAAGTAAATCATCCACATAAGAGCCTTAAAGGACCAAGTCCGCTAGGGATACAGGACTGATTTACCACCAGTATTTGGAAAGGTGCGTTTCCCCTATCACTTAAGAACAAGTTGTGCTTCAAGTAACCTTAAATTGACACTGCAATTCTTCATATTACCTCTGAATTTACCCTTGGACACTGTATTGTGCTTTACCTAGTAAGATCTGCCTATTTCTGTAGATTGAAGCCACGGTGGGACATGGTCATACCGGGTTACAATTTGCTTCGCCGGGACAGGGAGGGCAGAATGGGAGGAGGAGTAGCATTATATACTAAAGATGACATTAAGGTCACAAGAATCACAGATGTCCAATGCACTGGGGAATCCCTTTGGGTTAATATGGCCAGAGGGAAGGACAAATGCCTGTATCTTGGTGTAATCTACAGACCCCCAAGACAAAAGGATGACCTGGATATAGAAATTATCGGAGATATAGAAAATATCACCTTGCGTGGGGACACAGTACTGTTAGGTGACTTCAACATGCCTGATGTGGATTGGGATAAACTTACCTCTGCTTCCGGCAGCAGCAAGAGGCTATTAAACTCTATGAAGGGAGCTGGTCTCAGGCAACTGGTGTTGGACCCAACAAGGGATCAGGCAATTCTGGACCTTTTACTTACCAATGGAGAAAGTGTCACAGAGGTCTCGGTGGGCGACACTTTGGCCTCCAGTGACCACAACATGGTATGGTTCAATCTTAAGAAAGGTTTCACTAAAACTACCACACTGACCAAGGTCCTCAATTTCAGGGACACAAACTTCCAAGACATGGGTTCCTTTGTTCACCAGGCGCTACATAGCCAAGCAGAAACCGATAGCGTGGAAGAAATGTGGTCAACTTTGAAAGCCACCATACAAGAAGCGACAAACCGCTATGTTAAATTAATAAGTAAACGGTGAAGGAACAATAAGCCGCAGTGGTTCATTGCGGAGATCTCAGACCTCATCAAGGAGAAGAAAAAAGCATTCGTCTCTTACAAACAATCAGGGAAACAGGACTCTAGAGCAGACTTCCTGACCAAGTCAAAAGCCGTCAAAACAGCTGTCAGGGAGGCTAAATTCTACATGGAGGAATCTCTAGCTAAGAACATCCAGAAGGGAGATAAATCCTTCTTCAGATATATCAGTGACAGAAGTAAAAACTCAGTTGGGATTGTACGTCTTAAGAAACCAGACGGAGACTATGTGGAAAAGTATTCGGAAAAAGCCCAGCTGTTAAATGAATACTTCTGCTTAGTATTCACTAGAGAAGCACCGGGGCTTGGCCCTCAGCTACAGACAAGGGTTGACTCAATTGACCCGTTTAGTATCTTCAACTTTATGCCCAGCAGTGTCTACGTTGAGCTGTCAAAACTCAAGGTTAACAAGGCAATGGGGCCTGACAACCTACACCCCAGGGTGCTTAGGGAGTTGAGTGAGGTCTTGGCGGAGCCACTCTCCACACTCTTCAACCTCTCCCTCAGTACAGGCAGAGTCCCGTTGGACTGTAAGACGGTTAACATTATTCCACTCCACAAGAAAGGCTCCAAGATGGAGATGGCAAACTACAGACCGGTGAGTCTCACATCAATAGTGAGCAAACTAATGGAAACTCTAATCAAACACCAATTGGATACGATCCTGGATGAGGAGAATCTACAGGATCCCCGTCAATATGGATTTACTAAGGGGAGATCATGCCAATCCAACCTAATCAGCTTCTTTGACTGGGTGACGGGGAAGCTGGATGTTGGGGAGTTCCTGGATATCGTGTACCCAGACTTCAGCAAAGCATTTGATAGCGTACCACACCGCAGGTTACTAAGCAAGATGAGTTCTATGGGATTGGGCGATACATTGACGAAATGGGTTGGGAACTGGCTTGGAGGTAGGCTTCAGAGGGTGGTGGTGAACGGCACTCTCTCAGAAATGACGGAGGTGATCAGTGGGGTGCCGCAGGGCTCAGTCCTGGGCCCGATCCTATTCAACATCTTTATAAGTGACTTAGCAGAAGGGCTGCAAGGTAAAATGATATTATTCGCCGATGACGCCAAACTGGGCAATGTTGTGGGCATAAACACAACAGACGAAGATTCAATGCCTGACAACATGATGCACGACCTGCTCCTCCTGGAGCGCTGGTCTAGGAACTGGCAACTCAGCTTCAATGCCAAAAAATGCAAAGTTATACACCTGGGCGGCCTTAATCCATGTAAGACTTACACCCTTAATGGCGAGATCCTAACAAGAACGGTAGCAGAACGAGACTTAGGGGTGATCGTCAGTGAGGACATGAAAGCTGCCAATCAAGTGGAGCAAGCTTCATCCAAGGCAAGACAAATCATAGGTTGCATACGGAGGGGTTTCGTCAGCCGTAACCCGGAAGTCATTATGCCATTGTATAGATCCATGGTGAGGCCCCACCTGGAATACTGTGTGCAATTCTGGAGGCCACATTATCACAAGGATGTGCTGAGACTGGTCCAGAGAATGACCACCCGGATGGTCTCGGGACTCAAGGATCTCCCTTACGAAGAACGGCTGGATAAATTACAGCTATACTCGCTCGAGGAGCGCAGAGAGAGGGGTGACATGATTGAGACATTCAAGTATCTCACGGGCCGCATCGAGATGGAAGAAGATATCTTCTTCATCAAGGGTCCAGCGGCAACAAGGGGGCATCCGTGGAAAATTAGGGGTGGAAAACTGCATGGGGACACCAGGAAATTCTTTTTCACTGAAAGGGTGGTTGATCGCTGGAATAGTCTTCCACTTCAGGTTATTGAGGCCAGCAGCGTGCCTGATTTTAAGACCAAATGGGACAGACATGTGGGATCTATTCACAAAGAAATGTAGGGGAGGGTCTTTGGGGTGGGCAGACTAGATGGGCCGTGGCCCTTATCTGCCATCTATTTCTATGTTTACTTCTATTTTTTCTTAAAGACAACCTTTATTGAAAGTTTCTTTTTTTATTTAATAAAATCTTTATTCATTTTAAAACTTACAAGTGTGACAGTAAGTTAAAACATTTTAACAATAAATATATCATTTAATATTCAGCAATAAATCAAATCATATAATTTTATCTCCCTCCCTCCACCCCTTTCATATTAAATATAAAATAAAAATACCATATGATGATATACTAAAAACTACCCCCTCCCTGAATATTGAACTTATAAATTTAAGGAAAAAAGGTATCTATTCATTACAATATTTTGTTAACGGCTCCACACATCTTGAAATTTCCTTAAATACCCCTGCTGTGTAGCAATTACTCTTTCCATTTTATACATGTGGCACAACGAGTTCCACCCAAAATTATAATTCAGTCTACTCCAGTTCTTCCAATTACCGTACAAGTAATTTGTTGTATGGCAACCCCTGTCATTATAAGCAAAAGCTTATTATTATTCAAAGATATCTGACTCTTTGCCCTCATTGACATGCCAAATAATATAGTATCATAGGTCAATGCCACTGGGTTTTCTAGTAAACAATTAATTTGGCCCCAAATTGTTTTCCAAAAAGCCATAATAAATGGACAATAGAACAATAAATGGTCTAAAGTCCCTGCTTCAAGATGACATTGCCAACATCTATTAGACTTAGAGCTATCTAACTTTTGTAATTGAACAGGGGTCCATAATTCTCTATGTAACAGAAAAAACCAAGTTTATCTCATAGATGCAGACAGCGTACATCTCATCCTCCAAGTCCAAATTCGTGGCCATTGAGATGCAGAAATTTGATGCTTAATCTCAATGCTCCAAATGTCTCTCAGATCAGTCTTTGGTTTCTTTTTAATAAATCCAGTAAAAAATTTATACCACTATGTTAAGATATGTCCTTACGGAAAATGCTGCAAATTTAAAATACCCTATGTCCACTAAGGGTTCCTTTTACTAAGCTGCATTAAGGCATTAATATGCAGAATAGCATGCACTAAATTGCCATGTGATATATGCTAACATCAGCATTGAACTAGCGTTAGTTCTAGCCACGTAGCATGGGTTTAGCGTGCGCTTAAATGCCGTGTGCGCTAAAAACCCTAACACAGCTTAGTAAAAAGAGCCCTATGTCTGTAGTTTCAAGTCTCTATGTTATGACTATACTGTAAAGATGTAATTTAAATCCTCATGTCCACCAAGTCTGTATTTCCCACCAAAGTTTGGCCTGCTTATACTGTACTGTGAATGTACTCTTGTGACCCGTTCTGGGCTCCTTTGGGACAATGGGATAAATAAATGAATAAATCCTCTATAATAAAACCCTAAGCATGCATGCGCACTTAGGATGGCGTGATCCCTGCCACCATGGTCTCTGGGTCCTTGCCAAATTCCATTTTTGAACACGGAGGCAGAGAAAATGCCGGCGACTCCCCCTCCCGTCCTCACTCACCAACCGCTGCTGCCGCCGCTGCTCCTCTTCAAAGCAGCCTGCTGAGATTCGCGGCCGGCTGTACTGAACCTCGAAGGCCACTTTGCACCTTGGTAGCATGTTCCCTCTGGTGCACGGGATCGCGTCAGAGGGAACGTGCTACCAACGTGCAGATCGGCCTGCGAGGTTTGCTACAGCTGGCTGAGAACCTCAGCAGGCTGCTTTGAAGAGGAGGGCAGACACGAACAACCAGGAAGCCGGATGCTGGATAGCGGGAGCAAGGAAGAGGTGCTGCTGGACATGGGGGAGGTAAAAGGAAGGGAGAAGGGCTACTGCTGGACAGGGGGAGCAGGCAAGGGGTGGTTGTGGACAGCCGAGGAAAGAGAGAGACAGAAAGAAAGAAAGACAGACAGACAGAAAGCGGCCAAGGAGAGAGAGAGAAAGAAAGACACACATATACACATCTATTCTAATACCCGTTAATGTAACAGGCTTAAAGATTAGTAAATAAATAAATCACTTCAAAAATTGTTCTTTTCCTATGCATATTTACCTGGGTGTTCTGGCCCTTACAAATAACAAATTAACAAAACTGTGGTTTCTGCCACCAGTGAAATCTTTTGGTTAACCAGGGTCAGAAATAAAAATATGAATAAGAATTTCAGACTCAGTGGTATTTTCTAATTATTGAACCTAAATTCCACTCTCTCAATATGTTTCCTTTATTTCTCCCATTTTTCTTCCTTTCTGTTAGCAAGCATTTTTTGAAAATGGGAGCCCGAGACCGCGTGTCGACGGGCGTAATGTAACACGGGGCTGGTTGAGCCCTCGTGTTGCCCATCGGCTGGGGGTAGGCAGGTTAGAGTAGTTCGGGGGAAGGGCATAAGAGGACAGGCAGGGATTGGCTGGAAAGCCTGTCAATGAGGAAAAGTTTAAATTCATTGGTGGAGTGGCGAGGGGTTAAAGCTAGCACCCTGGAGGACTCGACTCCTCCTGAGGTCTTCCAGGGCATTTTTTTCCTCCTCCGTGGTTTTTGGGTCGCGTTCGTTAGGGAACTGACATGGCTGCTCGCAGGGAGTCGGAGTCAGCTTCGGAAGAGGAAGTGGAGGTCTCACTGTTGGCGGGTTCCTTGTTGGTCAAAGACCCGTTCGAGAAGGTTGGTAGCAATGGGGTTGTTAGGCCGGAGCGGCGGTCCAAAGTGGAGGCGTTGTCAGCCATCGCGATTGCCGGCTCCGGCTTGGGATTGTATGGTAGGGCTTCCGTTGGGGCTGCGGGGTCTTGCACAGCGTTACAGACCAAAAAGAGAAAGGGGAAATCGGGCGGGAGGAGTTCTGCCAGGCCGGTTGGCTGCAGCTCAGGCACTTCTAGTGCTTTGTTCGTGGAGACTGGGCTGACTGTGGAGGGGGGCTCTGGAGGGGTATCTGCTTCACAGGCTGACATTGGGGGGATGGTCTTAGCTGGTGGATCTGCTGGGAGTGGTGAGGCCTTCCTAGTAGGTGGGATGGGAGAGCGGGGCGGGGCGTTTGGCGCTGCGGTGGAAGGGGTGCGGCCGCAGACCTCATTGGGGGGAGGGCAGGGCCCCTGTCCTCCCGGTTTCCAAGGTCCATGGGGCGCTCCGTGGGGTTTTCTTCAATGGTGGGCGGGTCCGGTCGGTTGGGGTCCGGGTTCCACTTGTTCCCCTTGGGGGGAGCAGTGGCTACCCTGGTGGTCTGGGGGCTTGTGGGTTTGGAGGGCCGGGTTGGCAGATGCCTATGGGTGGTTTTCCGGGATCAGCTTCTGGCTCTGCTTTTATTTTCACAGGGTTCGTCGGCGCCTGAGCGCCCCTACAGCGCCAAAGCGGCGTAGAGTCATTCATCCAACATGGTTGGTGGCACGTCGGAGCTGCAGCGGAGTGTCAGAGCTGAGGCGACGGCGACATGCGACCAGGAGGCAGCGAGGGTAGCTGCTGGAGGTAGCGCTGCATGTTCTTCTGCTTCAGTGGGGGCTGCTGGCGGTGGCGCCTCTGTGTCTACGCCCATATCCACTACGGAGGCCGGTTCTGCTGCGGGTGGCGCATCGGCCTTGGAGACCATCGCGGGACCCTCTACATCGAGTAATGTGGCGCCTGCGGTGGTTGCTGGGGAGAAGAAGGCCAGGAAGCGGGGGAGGGATAGACGGAGACGACGGAGGGGGTCATCTTCTTCAGGGTCTTCCTCTTCTTCTTCTTCTTCTGGGCATGTGACTGGCGGGTTGAGTTGTTTGGTGGCAGGCGGTAGCGGGGTGCTGCTGGTGGCAACGCGAGGTACTCCGGCGTTAGTAGTGTTGACGGAACTCTTGGAGAAGATTCCGCGGGCGTTGCGGCGTAAGATTCGGCGTCGCTCCTGTTTAGACATATTTCAGCTTATGGAGGGCAGAGTTCATAGACGCAGTCGGAAATAATCGAAGCGTGGGACTAGTGAGTCTAAGCAGTTGCCGGTCGCTCGGTCCATCCTTAATTGGATGCGTTCCTTTTTGCGGCTGGCTATGTTTGGGGACGTGCGTGTCCAGGTGACTATGGTCTGTTGTTGAATTATGCTGACTCTGTGCTGGATGCTTATCAACGTTTTGGGGGTTGGTCGTGGCTTAACTACAACGAGGCTTTCAGAGACAAAATGGAGGAGAATACTCACATGTCGTGGGGCACTCAAGATGTTAACTTGTGGCTCACACTTATGTCTGCCAAGCCTTTGAGTGTGCCGTTAGCGGGTAGTCGTGTACCGCAAGGGAGTGCCGGGGGTGGTCGGCCCTTTCGAGCATGGGTGAGGGCGGGGGTGGGCGTTGGAGGTGGTTCCGACACTTGTTGGAGATTTAACAAATCCAGCTGCCCATTCCCGGACTGCAGGTTCCGACACGTGTGTTCCCACTGTGGACAGCCGCATTCTGCCCTCAAGTGCCCCAAACATCCAGTTGGAGGTCTGGCCGGTTGGAGCAAATGAGATTATGGTGGAGCGGTTGCCCACTCCTATACGGGTGGGGCCCTTGCGGCCGTGGTTGCGCCATTACAGCAAGGTTCGAGCAGCGAGGGCATTGGAGTGCGGTTTTTCTTTTGGTTTTGAGATACTGTTTCGGGGTGGGATTTCGGTTACGCGGGTGCGCAACGCGGCCTCTGTTTATCATTTGTCTGCGGTGGTTCATGTCAAGTTGAGTGAGGAAATTAGCTTAGGTCGGATTGCAGGGCCGTTCTGGGAGCGCCCTTTCCCGGAGATGATGGTATCGCCATTGGCGGTGATCCCTAAGAAAGAGCCGGGCAAGTTTCGATTGATTCACAACTTGTCGAGACCGGTAGGCGCTTCTGTGAATGATGGTATTCCCCGTGACTTGTGTTCTGTGCGTTATTCGTCGGTGGATTGTGCCTTGCAGTTCGTTCTAAGGGCTGGTAGAGGTGCTTTGTTGGCGAAGGTGGATAATGAATCTGCTTTCCGATTGTTACCCATTCATCCGCGGTCTTATCCTCTTCTCGGTTTTCGTTTTGATGGCGCTTATTTCTATGACCGTTGTTTGCCTATGGGCTGTTCTATCTCTTGCGCCTATTTCAAACTTTTCAGCACCTTTTTGCATTGGGTTGTGGTGCAGCAGGCGGGTTTGGATTTGGTGGTGCATTATTTGGACGATTTTTTGTTCATTGGCGCTGGCAGTTCTAGGGATTGTGCCCGGTTGAAGGGGGTTTTTGAGCGGTTGGTGGAGGATTTTGGTATCCCCTTGGTTCGGGAGAAGTCGGAAGGTCCGGTGACCTCCCTGGTTTTCCTGGGTATTGAGTTGGATACGGAGGCATTGGTGACGCGCCTTCCTGAAGCCAAGGTTTGGCAGTTGCTTGGTTTTATTGAGCTCATACTGTCCTGGCAAAAGACTACATTGCAAGCGGTCCAGTCGCTGTTGGGTTCTCTTAATTTTGCGTGTAGGGATTTGCCCATGAGTAGAGCTTTTTCCCGCCGCTTGGTTGCCGCCACGGCAGGGGTGCGAAACAAGAGGCATTTTTTGAGGCTCCCTGTGGGTGTGCGGGTGGACCTCCGTATGTGGATATGTTTTTTGCGTGATTTTAACGGCACCTTACCTATGCAAGCACCGGCGGTGTCCAATGGTGATTTGGCATTGTACTCTGATGCTGCGGGTGGAGTTGGTTTTGGTCTGTATTTTAAAGGTGCTTGGTGCGCGGAACGTTATCTGTCGTTTATCTGCCGTCTATTTCTAACGTTGGCCTGTGGATTGGGTTGAGGGGGGATTACCAAAAATATCACTCTTTTGGAATTATTCCCCTTGGTAGTTGCCTGTGACTTGTGGCCTGACCTGTTGCGTGATCGCAAAGTTGTTTTTTGGTGTGATAACATGGGGGTGGTGGAGGTGGTTAATAGATAGGCTGCGCGCTGTTTAGCTGTTAATGGGTTGATGCGGGCGTTGGTGTTGCACTGCTTATGGCTCAACTTGTTTATTAGAGCGCGTCATGTACCTGGGCTGCAGAATGGAATTGCTGACGCTTTATCTCATTTCTATTTTTAGCAGTTTCGTCGTCTGGCTCCGGAGGCAGCGGAGGAAGGTACTGCGATGCTGGAGCATTTGTGGCGCCTGGACGTGAAGGAGTTTGGGAGATGCTCCGTCTGTCGGTAGCTCCTGCCACGTGGTCCCAGTATTCTGCAGGGTTTCGGGTAGTAGCGTTCTTTCTGTCGGGTAGAGGTTGGTCCCCGGGGGATGTGGCCGAGTCTTCCTTGAGGACTTTGTGCTAGACGCTTTCAGAGCTGGGGTCTCTCGAGGGGTGGTTCGTGGGCGTTTGGCGGGTTTTACTTTTTTTTGCCGTGCTTTGGGTTGGGTGTGCCCTTTGTCCAGTTTTGTGTTGCAGCGTTTGCTACGGGCCATGGGTAGAGCGGTGCCGGGGAGGGGGGACCCTAGATTGCCGATTCGGCATGAGTTGTTGGTGCGGTTGCTTCGGGTGTTGACGGAGGTTGCTAGTTCCCCTTTCGAGGCCTGTTTGTTTCGGGCTGCCTATTCATTAACCTTTTTTGGTGCGTTTCGAGTGGGCGAGTTATTGGTCAGTGCTGCTGATAGGGCCAGGGGGTAGGGGGTTACTGGTGCAGCATGTGCGTTTGGGCTCTCAGTCAGTCCATATTTATGTAGTCAGTTCTAAAACTGACCAAGAAGGGCGGGGTCAGTGGATTTTGCTGCGGCGTGTTGAGGGGTGTCTCTCTTGTCCCGTCGAGTGGATGAAAGCTTATTTGGCGGTACGGAGTGGAGCGTCTCCGGTTCTGTTTCTACATGCGGATGGGGCTCCTTTGTCTCGGTACCAATTCCTGGCTGTTTTTCAGCGAGCCTTGGCGAGATGCGGCATGGAGCCTGGGCGGTTTGGGACGCACTCTTTCTGGATCGGGGCGGCGACGAGCGCTAGCGCAGCTGGTTTGCCGGAGGCTGGCATTCAAAGGCTTGGGCGATGGGTTTCTGGGGCTTTTCGGGGTTATATTAGGCCTGGGGACGAAGTCTCGGGGGCTGACGTCGGGACCCAGGGCCATTGAGTGGGAGATTTTGGGTGTTGCAGAACGGGCGGGTGTGTGGTGCTTTACTATGCTGAGTTTGTTGTTTTGCTTTTCAGATGCCAGATGGAGCAGTTATTCAGTTTGGATTGTTGGCCATTCGTTTGTTCATTGGGCCGGCGAATGAGCAGCAATCCACCCAGGGGGATGTTATCTTGAGCTGGGTCATCGCGGAGTCCGTGTGTCCTGGTGGGGTCAACGCGGCATGCGGTGGCGTCATCTGTTGCCTCTGTTGGCGGATCAACGCCGGCGTCCGCGTCATCCGGACATCATATTGTTGCATTTGGGGGGTAATGATTTCGATAATTTGACTGGACGTCAGCTCTTCAGGTGGTTATGTGTGTATATATATATATGTGTGTGGGCAGACAACAGGGTCTTTCCAGATCCCGCTGTTACTGACCACTAAAGCTAAAAGTTAACAAATGAAGATGATGAAATGTTGGTTTGGTGCACTGGTTTATTAATGATTTCCCTGGCTATTCATGTCCAAAAGGTGGTACAAAAGTTTGGCTTTAAGGTATTCCTGCACCTGAGAACCTCAAATTAGACAGGTCAAGAATGTGTATTTGTTAGCATGCATTTGGATTCTTAACATACCTTAACAAATTTAGGGCCCCTTTTATAAAGCTGTGGTAGCAATGCTGCAGCAGTAAATGCACCACAGGTTTGTAAATGGATCCCCTAGTACTTGCTGAACTGACTTAATGCATCTTTTTTTTTTTTAATTTTTTTTTTATTCTTTATTTATCATTTTAAAAATTTTAACAAAATCAAAACATTTTGTACAGAAAGATTGTCAGATCGATCACAAAATAATAAGTAAATTATTAACATAAAAAGAACAATTCAAATCGGACAATCTCAAGTCCTCAATAATTATGTGATCCAAGATATATATAAGAGTGAACTTTTAAGGAAATCAATTATAAATTCTATTTAATAAAGAACAGTATCATGTGTCTGACTTGAGGAATTATTCTATTACCAAGTCCAACAATTACTTAGTTGTTATTGTGGTAGTTGTTGTTATACCCTCTTTTTCCAGACGTTTCAGTGTCAGAAAAGCTGTAAGTTGAGATGGCTCAAAAAACACATACTTATTATCTCGATATCTTACTATACATTTACATGGGAAACGTAAAAAGAAAATGCCACCCAGCTGTGTAACTCCTGCTTTCAACAAAAGAAACTGACGTCTACGATTCTGAGTTTCTCTACTAACATCTGGAAACATTTGAATTTTCAAACCCAGAAACTCCTTACTCTTGTTCCTAAAGAACATTTTCAAAATCCAATCTTTATCCGGCAACAATGCCACAGATAGTATAAGAGTTGCTGGTTTAACCAAATCTTTATCTGATGTTTCCAAAATTGCTGTCAAATTTTGTTGAAGGTCTTGTATTTCCTGTCTCTTATCCTCCGAATGTTGACCCCTTACGTTCATAGGCAAATAATATACTCGAGTGAGAGGAGGCAATGATTCCTCAGGAATATTAAATATCTCCATGAAGTACCTTTTTATCATCTCTCTCGGGTTTACTGATAAGATTTTAGGAAAATTCAACAGTCGTAGGTTATTAGTCCGATAGTTATTTTCCATAATTTCCAATTTTTTTCTAATACTTTGATTATCTTTTATTATTGTAGATTGAACTTGTTTAATCATTTTCACTTCATTTTCAATACCTCCCAATTTTTCTTTGACATTAGAAATTTCCTGTTTATTTTCCTCTATTGTCTGTTTTTGAATTTTTATATTCTTTTCACCTTCTTTAATTTGTTTAGTTAGTGAGTCTCCCAGTTTGGAAACTAAGTCCCAAATTGAATCAAGAGTCACTTCAGCTGGTTTCTCATATTTAAAGAAAGTCTCATGTAAAGTTGGGGAAGACTCACCTTGACTGCCTTCTGTCTGTTGGTCTGGATTTTTTCCTCCTTCTGCTCTATCCGCTGGAACCATCTCTGGACTTAACAAAGCCATAGAGACTTCACCTTGCTGGCTCCCTGATGTTACAGCCTCATGATCAGAGAGTGCTGCTACTTCTGGCCCACTCCTTTCACATGGGGAACTCGCACTCAGCGGTGGGGGAGGTGGACTCCTCTGGTCGGGGCTCAGCGTGGTATCCAGCCCAAGGACTTCCGATCCGGCGTCACTCCACGTCGCAGAGTCCAGCGGGTGATTCCCCGAACCTACTGACTCCCTCTGAAGACGCTGAAGAAAATGTTCAATTGAAGCGAGAGGGGGGTGTTCAAGACGTCGTGAGGCTGCAGCGGCGCTCTTACCCCGTCTCTTCGGCATCGCGACTGACAAATAGTCTGATCGCTGTTGAAATATAAACAATCGTGCCCTCAGCGTCTCACCAGTCACTGATACAAATCAAATCATATATCCTGGATCTGAAGATCTCCTGTATTCGTTCCTATATACCAATAGGCAAATCAATAATCTCCAACTCCCTGGCTCCTCGTGGCTCCAAGGGGCTCCCAAGGGGCCTGGCGAGCCCCTTAGGGCATGCCCCTTCGGCCACGCCCTGCGGTCGCGCGGCTGCGGCCGCAACCGCGGCGGCGTTCTGTTTTTAAATTGTTGGAGACGGACCCGGTGACGTCAGGGGTCCGTCTCTGAAGATGCCTGCTAGGAACCAGTGGAAAAAAGCAGAACCGCTGCTACAGGAAGCCAGGGAGAGAGGCACAATCCCCTCAGATGAAATACTCCGATGCAGGAGATCTCCCGAGTCTCCCGCGGCGGCGTTCTGTTTTTAAATTGTTGGAGACGGACCCGGTGACGTCAGGGGTCCGTCTCTGAAGATGCCTGCTAGGAACCAGTGGAAAAAAGCAGAACCGCTGCTACAGGAAGCCAGGGAGAGAGGCACAATCCCCTCAGATGAAATACTCCGATGCAGGAGATCTCCCGAGTCTCCCGCGGCGGCGTTCTGTTTTTAAATTGTTGGAGATGGACCCGGTGACGTCAGGGGTCCGTCTCTGAAGATGCCTGCTAGGAACCAGTGGAAAAAAGCAGAACCGCTGCTACAGGAAGCCAGGGAGAGAGGCACAATCCCCTCAGATGAAATACTCCGATGCAGGAGATCTCTTAATGCATCTTAACCTCTGACATAATGTGTGAATTCATTAAACATCCATTACAAAGATCTAACTAACATATATTAACCATCATGTAAACCACAAGTTAATGTAATACACCACACATTTTAGTTACATTGGGCTTAAAATTTGCATGAATGGTAATGGAGGAAAAAGTGATTTACTGAGAGTCACAAGTAATGTCTGGAGGGCATCTAGTGAAGGATTTGAACACTGGCTTCCAGCCCAGGGATTAATGGCTTAATATCTGCTTCATTAATTATTTGCATTCATGCAGTTGTTTTTAGAAGTGTTTGTTTCTACCTCACAATTTGAATTCTGCATTTTGTCACAGCTATAGGAGGGATGTCCATTTCCTCTTGCCACTGCCAAAACATCCCTCAGCAGCAGGAATGCTTAATCCCTCTTGCTGCTACCCTCCAGAACTCCTCCCTCCCACTGGTGACACTACCTACCCCAGCAGTTGGGATGCCCACTCTTTCTTGCTGCCCCTCCAAACTGCCTCTCCACATGACAATACCCCCTTCCATGGCACCCCCACCCACATGTAGACCCCTGGCATTCTACCAGCCCCTACCCCCTTACCTTACACCCTCTGACTGGCATACCCACCACTCCAAAATGGGAGGTCTTCCCCTTCCAGATGCATTCTGGGATATACGGGGGGGGGGGGGTGTTAAGACTCTGGCCAGTTACATAAGGCACCTCCTCAGCAGGAGGGATTGGGCATTCCTGTTCCTAGTTGGGGGTCCTCTGTCCACGGCAGCTGGCTCAGCTGATCATGGCAGAAGAATTCACCCCTCTGATCAGAGGGTATTCCCCTGCTGCAATCAACTTATGGCTGCTGTGGTCTGGTAGCAAAGATAGGCAGTTGAAATGTAGGCCAGGGGTTTTCTGCCTATCTTGGCTGAATAGTTGTGATTCTGTAACTGGTGCCCTCAAGTGATTGACACGCCTGAATGAGCATTGGATCATTTGCTGGGTGACACTCGACTTTGCGGTTTTATGAAAGGTTGCCAATTTTATGATTGTAAAATCAGGATACCCTAGACCCGCCCCCCCAGGCCCACCCATCTCTGCCCCAGTCCCGTCCTAGCAATCACTAGTGCTTTCTACTCTGGACTATTGCAATATCGTTTATATGGGTATACCCAAAAAAACAATGAGGAAGCTCAGAATCATTCAGAACTCAGCGATCCGCTTAATATATGGATTAAAAAAGAATGACCATGTCACCCCCTACTACAAACTACTGCACTGGCTGACAGTCGAGGCAAGAATAATATACAAGTTCTCCTGGATATGTTTCAAGCTAGTTTGGGGACTAGCTCCTACGTACCTGTAAACACACTTTGTATTCTACAGCCCAAAAAGACAAACCAGAAACAGCTATCTTTTTGCATACCCAAGCATAACCAATTGTAAATATAAAACCTTTCTGGACAGAACTTTCATGCACCAAGCAAACAAACAACAACATTGGCTAGACAGTTACATTAATAAAGCTGAACTAACCTACAATGTTTTAGAAAACTCATAAAAACTACCTTATTCGACAGATATATCACCTAAACAGAATCTCACCAAACACTATATTTCTTTTCAAAATGCCCTCTGAAATCCTAATTGAACAGCATTTGTAATTTCAGAACCTTTCTTCTAATATGTCCCCTCTGAATCTCTAAACAAACTGTATATTGTAATATATATATATTTTTTTAATTTGCGACTTTTCTTTACAGGTCCGCTCCGAAATTCTTAGCAAACAGTATATTTTGTAATTTCGATTTCTTAAAGTCTCTGTACTCTGTACTCCTTCTACATATTGTAAATCACTGAATGTCCAGCTCTCTTTAATGTAAACCGCCTAGAAGTCGCAAGATTGTGGCGGTATAGAAGAATAAAGTTATTATTATTATTATCCCCTGCTGCCTGCCTTTTCAAAACCCGAACAAAGTGTTGGGTTTTGAAAAGCCATCTAGACACCTGGACATGTCCTCAGAAGGAGGATGTCTGATAACCCTATGAAAGGGGGCCTTGGTTTCAATTTGCTGAAGGCTGATGTTCTTTAAGGGAAGGTTGTAGAAGAGAATATGAAATGAAATCAAAGATGCTGCCTGACCTGTGGGTAGTGGTATATCCTGGAGAGGCTGTAAAACTCACTCGATTGATCAGATGGAAGACCTTCAATTACAGCGGCCAGTGGACCAGATGTTTTGCAGCTATAGTTTGGGACCCCGGAGTCATTTCCTGTAAATATACTTAGAGCAGATCGATATGTGACTAATAAATCAGTAAAAGGATCATAAATGTGGAATCCCAGTGTGTGGTTGGGTAAGAGCTCCGAGCTGTTGTTAATCTCCTCCACTGCAGACACAAAGGCCAGGAAGTTGTAATACTTCAATGGTACAGGTCTTGAAGAAGAATGAAAGAAAGAAAATATGAAAAATCAGCATCAAAATAAAAGATATAGACAGCTATTAAGGTTAGAAACAGAGCTCAAAGTATAACAGAAATTAAATGCTTTTTTAAAATATCCCTCTCTCTCCTCTCATGCATTTTCAATTCTTCAGCCATGCTCATAGGCCACGGCAGATAAATGTTTCTATTTTTTTCTATTTTGGGGTCCTTTTATTAAGGCATGCTAACTGATTTAGCGTACGCTAAAGATTAGCATACTAAATACTAAGGCACTCATAAGAATATGATGGATGCCTTAGCATTTAGCACACACTAATCTTTGGCATATGCTAAATCGGTTAGTGAGCTTTAATAAAAAGGACCCCTTTATTAGGCATTTATTTACCACCTATCAAGATTATCTAAGTGGTTTACAATCAGGTGCTGAAACATTGTACCTATTGGGCCAAATGGGCTCACAATCTATTCAATGTACCGGGGGCAATGGAGGATTGAGTAACTTGCTGAAGGTAACTTTTTATTTTAAATGCCGTTTTGAACATCATTTTGTACTGTTGGTTCAGATGTTACTGCAATTCTTTATATTTGAACTTAACACCAAAAATGATCCAAAAATTGCAGCTGCTCCAGAATATTGCGGTTAGATTAAATTTTGGTCTAAAAATAAATGAAACTGTGGCCTTTGCGTATAAAAATCTTCATTGGCTATTAGTTGAAAGGTGAATTAAGTTTAAGTTAGCTTGCATAGTTAATCTTAAATTACAGACTGACTCTCAGATAATCTGATTTTGTTTTTTTATCATTTGCGTTATTCTTCCACCAGATTATGTGGTACTTTCTTAATACACTAGCTGATCACCTGGCGTTGCCCGGATATTTATTTATCCCAATCTTTCAGTATCGCTAGACTTGTATAAAGTGATCATTGC
The DNA here is from genome assembly GCF_902459505.1 of Geotrypetes seraphini. NCBI lineage: Eukaryota > Metazoa > Chordata > Amphibia > Gymnophiona > Dermophiidae > Geotrypetes > Geotrypetes seraphini. Next base: position 106,134,283 of record NC_047095.1, on the reverse strand, counting down.
TGGAACTTGGACTTAAACGGCATTGGGAGTGTCATCTCAGTGAGCCTGAAAACTATGGATTTAATATACCCTTCCAACACCCTTCCCTTCCCCACAATATTTTTTCCCAGATAGTAAGTCATATGTATACCAAGTTTGGTTGAAATCTCTCCATGCATTTATGGATTAGACACTATCTATCATTTTTGATCATTTTTATATGTCACCCCCTTTCCCACCCCCACAGTATATTGTCCCAGATATTAAGTCATATGTACAGTATACCATGTTTGGTTGAAATCTGTCCATGCGTTTATGGATTAGACAATGTTGTTGTTGATAATTTTTATATGTCACTACCTTCCCCCCCACCCCACAGTATTTTTCCCCAGATAGAAAGTCATATGTGTACCAAGTTTGGTTGAAATCTCTCCATGCATTTCAGAGTTATGCTGAGTATTCATATCAGCGAGCCCAAAATCACTATGGGGTTCATAAAAAAAAACCATCTAAAAAGTGTCCTAAATGGCTACTTGGACGATCAAAAAGCCTGATCCAAGTACCTATAACCAAAGCTGGTTTTTAGATGTATCTAAAACAAGCTTAGGCCTTTCCCCTGCCTCTAAATGCACAGAGAGAAAAGAGGCGTGTTTACAGGAGGGGAAAGGGGGGCGGTGGGCGGGAGGTGGGCCGACCTACACCTTGGCGTACAACACATATAACCAAAATATTTGACAGGTTGCCTAGTCGGCATTTATACCTTTTTGACTTAGATGAAGTCAAACCAGGTCTAAGTGCCGAAAAAGGGGACGCTGAGCTGATGGCCACTGGAGCAATCAGTTCAGCGGCCCGGCAACCTACCCACCCACCCACCGCAACCATCGCGGCAGGAGAGATGCCTCATCTCCCCTACCGTGATGCCATCACTCCTCTACCCGAACTGCTGCGACCCGTGGCAGGAGAGATGCCCTTTCTCTCCTGCCGTGGGTCGCGGCAGTTCGGGCAGAGGAGTGATGGCATCGTGGTAGGGGAGATGAGACATCTCTCCTGCCGCAATACATCACCCCCCCACACACAACATTGGGGCAAGAGGGAGCCCAAGCGCTCTTGCCCTGGTAATCGTGACACTCCCCACTGAGTACGATTGGGCCAGGAGGGAGCCCAAACCCTACTTGCCCCGGTGATCCCCCCGAGTATGATCTGGCCAGGAGGGAGCCCAAGCCCTCCTGGTCCCGGTGACCCGCTACCCCCCCCACTACAATACGGGCAGGAGAGATCCCAGGCCCTCCTGCCCTCGACACAACCCCCCTCTCCCCAACGACCGCCCCCGAGCCCTGATCGGCCCCCCCGCCATCCCATGACCCCCCGGCCGACCCATGTGTTTAGGGCCCCGCCCACAGGAGGAGCTTAATGCTCCTGGGCCTATTCAGATTGGCCCAGGTGCCTCAGGCCTCACCTGTGGGTGGGGTTTCAGCTGCCTGGGCAAATCCGGCCCCATTCTGGAGCCGGCTGGCCTGCCGGACGGGCGGTCTTGGCACCCGTCCATCTGGCCAACTTTGAAAGGTACGGGGAAGGAGGAGGTGGGGGTGGGGGGGTCATGGGTTGGCAGGGGAGCTGATCGGGGGTTCGTGGGGGTGGTCTTTGGGGAGAGAGGGGTTGTGTCGAGGACAGGAGGGCTTGGGATCCCTCCTGCCCGTATTGTAGTCGGGGGTGGGGTGTAGGGGGTCGCCGGAGCCAGGAGAGTTTGGCACCCTCCTGGCCTGATCATACTCGATGGGTAGTCGCCGGGGCCAGGAGGGTTTGGTCTCCCACTTGGCCCAATCATACTCTGCGGGGAGATCGCCAGGGCCAGGAGTGTTTGGACTCCCTACTGCCCCAATCGTACTCGGCTGGGGGGGGGGGGGCACGATCGCCGGAGCAAGAGGGCTTGAGCTCCCTCTTGCCCCGATATTGTCGGGTGTGCCGCGGCTGCCGCGGGGCAAGAGGGCTTGGGATCCCTCTTGACCCAATGTTGTCGGGGGGTGCCGCGGGTACCAGAGGCAGGGGGGCTTGGATTCCCTCCTGCCCCAATGTTGTGTGTGTGTGTGTGTGGGGGGGGGGGGTTGAGGGGATTCTGTAACCGGTGTTGTTTTTGACAGACACCAGTTACAGAATACAGCTTTTAGGTGAAGGACTGGCTTCTCCTTCACCTGAAAGCCCTTGTGTTGGACGTTTTGGGCTTATGCGTTTTTTTGGTTCATTATGGTGTATAAGTGTAGACGTCGTGGGGGTGTACTTGTAGACGTAGTGGTTGGCTGGGCATTTAAACAGCTGAAGGTAGGGGCAGGTCATAATCAAAACAAGGACGTTTGTTTTGGTTATGGACACTTTCCCTGCATCTGATTTCAACGTTTAAGGCTTTAGGCCAAATAGGGACTTAGACATTTTTTTGATTATACCCCTCCACAGGTAGACATTAAAATCTAAGGTACACTGAAATCATCCACATAAAATAATTTCATTTTCAATCATTTTTACATGTAACTCCCTTCCCACTCCTACAGTATTCCCCAGATTGTAAGTGATATGTATATCAAGTTTGGTTGAAATCTATCCTTGCATTTCAGAGTTATACTGGAACATGGATATCAATTACTTAAAGTTTTGTAAAAATTTGAAAACTTCTTTATATGACTTGTAATATTCATGATATAATATTTTAATATTGATTGCTTTTGTATTTTCCCATAGATTTGACAGTTTCTATAGATTTAAATTGCCTTGAACCTCTTTGGTGTAGTGTGATTAATAAATTGTGGATTTGATTAGATTAGGTTATATTTCCATCCATAAACTCTTCAGCCTTGATTATGCAGGAGCTAGTGGAGGTTTATTGAGGAAGTGATACCAAGAAGAGATGGATTGGTTGGAAGTATCAGTCAATGTTCCCTGACCTCACCAATGAAAATGTTGCTAGACCCCTGTTGGAACAGGTAGAAATTCATATCAAATTCAAATGGAGATGCTCCCAGACTGTCAGAATTAAGAAAAGATACAAAAGGGAAGGGGAGGCAAAAATGGCAGAGAGGAAAGGAGAGGGGAAGAAAGGGGAAAGATTACATTTTTTTCAATAACCGCTCCTCAGTCCTGGAATGATCTTCCATCTAATATAATAAAATGATAGGCCGCGCATGCGCACTAAAAAAAACGTGTTCCCTGGTCTGTCGCGAAAAAACGAATGCGCATGCGCGGCCCCGCCTCTCACTGTCCATACTTCTGCGGTGGCTTTCAAATTAAAAAAAAAAAAATTACACAGCTGCGGTGGCCTTCCTCTCCCCTGGCTCTCACTGAATGGTACCAGCTCCTCTCTCGAACTGCACCAGGATCGAGAGAGGAGCTGCGGCGGCGGCTTTCAAATACAAATTTTTTAAAAAAGCTGGGGGTCACCGCTCTCACGGTGCGGCTGAGCGCTGGCGGCCGGCGAACCCTAATTGCGGCGGCAGCGGCTTTCAAATACAAAAACAAAAACAGCTGAGGGCAGCAGCTCTCATGGTGCCGTGTTCCCTGATCCGATCTCTGTTCTTCCTGCACCATGGCAGACCACCGCGGGCGGGAGCTCCTGGGGGCCGGCAGCGCGAGCCGCCCGGCCGGTGCTGAGGTCCCGCCTCCCGCTTCCGCCCTACACGGCGCCGCTAGACCCGGCCCTACAAAACGGCCCTACACTCAGATCCGTGAACAGGGGATCAGGAACTAAACAGAGATTTTAAAAAACATACAAACAACAGTGGACAAGGACAGAGACATACAAACACTCACAGAAGGACAGGGGGCTAAAGAGACACATTGAAAAAATCACAAAACACAGAGGACAAGGAGAGAGAGACACACAGACACTCACAGAAGGACAGGGGGCTAAAGAGACAGATTGAAAAAAATAACAAAACACTAAGGAGAGAGAGAGACACAGGAAACAAATGTTACAGCTGGTAGGCTGTTTTAAAGAAGAGGAGCCGCATGCTGGACAGGGGGAGCAGGTAAGGAGTGCTGCTGGACAGGGGGAGCAGGGAAGAGGGTCAGGGGGAGAAAGTAAGGAGTGCTGCTGGGCAGGGGGAGCAGGGAAGAGGGTCAGGGGGAGAAAATAAGGAGTGCTGCTGGACAGGGAGAGCAGGGAAGAGGAACAGGGGAGCAGGTAAGAAGTGCTGCTGGACAGGGGGAGCAGGAAAGAGTGACTGGGGAGCAGGGAAGAAGTGCTGCTGCACAGGGGGAGCAGGGAAGAGGGACAGGGGGAGCAGGTAAGGAGTGCTGCTGGACAGGGGGAGGTAAAAGGAAGGGAGAAGGCCTACTGCTGGACAGGTGGAACAGGCAAGGGGTGATGGTTGACAGCCGAGGAAAGAGAGAGACAGAAAGTGGCCAAGGGGAGAGAGAGAGAAAGAAAGACACACACATCTATTCTAGCACCTGTTAATGTAACGGGCTTAAAGACTAGTTATATATAAGAGAGGAAATGAATTTAGACAAATTCAAAACCAAACTTAAAAGTTTTCTCTTTAAAGATGCTTTTAGTGAATAAACATAATTCCTTTGTCTCTCTTCATCTAATATTTCATCTCTAATCATTTTTGTTTCCCCTCCTAATGTTTTTACCTTAATATATTTAATTTAACACTGATTGTAATCCCTAAATAATTTTTCCTTTTGTTTTTATGTCGTATGTATAAATTATTTAACTTAAATGATTTAAATTTTGTATTAGAATGTTCTTATTAGCAATTTAATTTGTTAAGCTGTATGTTTGTGTGCTTTGTTACCTATATTTTAGATATTTTAACAATTTGTACATCGCCTAGAACTTGGAATAGGCGATTAATCAAAATATATAATAAATTTGGAAACTTGGAGGGGAAGAAGCAGTGAGATGAGTTGAGGGGAGAGAAGAGAGGGGAATGAGTGTAGGAAGGGAGAGAAAAAAAATAAGATAGGAGAAGATGAGCAGAGGGACAGCCCAAACTCCTCCACAATAGTCCCCCTGAATGCTCACATCTCTGGAACCCACACTGCCCTCATTCACACATCGCTCATACTAGGCATAACTTGGAAAACATGAACATTAAATAAATGTTTCTAGCTTTGGAAACTTTTGCATCCAAAGATCCCTTTAACATGAGTTAGTTATATCTGTAGCTCATGCCTTGATCAAGCAATATAAAATCTGCAAGCATATTCAGGCAGTTGCTCAACCATAATGCTACTTACGCGCTAAATGCTTTTAAATAGGGAGGAACATTGAAGGATGGAGTAGTATATGAACTTAAGGTCACCAGAGTTATGAGTCCTCCAATTATGATGTCTCCATCTCTATAATATCCATGTTGTTGTCTTGTTTTGAAGCTCTGAAGTGTGCACTGACACTCGGCCGTCTTCCACAGGATGTCACAGATCATCAATATCAGAACCAGTAGAGCTTCTATCTTTAACGTTATAAAACAGCTTCTGTGAAAATGTTCACCCTTCTTGCTCCAAATGTTAAACTTTTGCATGACAGG